>NC_064602.1:91117301-91428665 GCF_943734735.2 Anopheles gambiae
GCATGTTAAAAAATTTCTATGTTAGCTTAGAATAAAATTTGAACCTGTTAACCAACAAATATACAAAGCATATTATATGAGTAACATAGTAACATAGTTATTGATTTTTGTTACGTCAGCTTTTTAAAAGATCTTATGCATAAAAATAATATGCATACCCAATGTTCAATAAATAAGAGCCATATTTATTAAAGTTTGTGTAAAAAAATGCTGCAGATTTAGATTGTAAATATTATAAAATAAGCAAAAATAAATGACAGCATTGGAAAAAAATATTTTACATACAAAAGGGACAAAATTTGTTTTATGAGCAACTAATTAGGATCCTGAAATTACTCAAGCGCCACGGATTAAGCTTAAACGACTGGAAAATCAAATATCCATAGAAAAAAAAATCCGATAGCTTCACTGGTTTGTTCAATAGATATAGGTTTGTTTCAAAAGTGCTTTATCAACTCATCATTATACAGGTATAAACGTGGCGAATGAGGCCAATCGGCTCAAAGTCTCTATTAAAAAAAGAAAAAAATGCAGATTCCCCAATATACGCCATACTCGCGATACGCTAATTTCTAATTTGACATTTCTTTGAGCAAATTGTACTGAATTGACACATCGAATGTCAAATGGAAAATAAATTCCCTTGCTAATAAAGGGAACATACATTCCAAAGAAAGCTTCACTGGCTGGCTATCCCACCAACAGATGGTGCCATAAACTTTTTTGCTAATTTTAGAATGCATCAGTCGTTTACCGTCTGGTAAACGAAGTCTTTTTAGTTTCTTTTTAGGCTGAGAGCTTGGATCGTTTAGAGCCCGTTTAGTGGCCGTTTAGTGGATTTGTGGCACTTGGGTATTAATGCTAAAGATGAAAATATAAGGGGTGTTTAATGTTGTATAACAAATCATTCCAACTAATCACTTAATTCTGCGAGGAGTCCAAGATTAGATGATTGTAAGTAGCATTTCAGTAATAAGTAAGCTTAAATAAATAAATAAATAAATAAATAAAATAACCAATTGGACGTGATGCGAAGTCGTGAATGGGCTGTCAGTTATCACGACGTTGAGTTTGTAGCATACAAATAAGAGTCTTGATAACTAAAAAGGCACTCCCAAGCGCCCTTTTTTTGTTTATTTTTACAGACTTTGAGCCAATTGGTCTCATTCGCCTCAAAAAGCGGCCAATAAAACGTGATTAAAATACTTGAATTATCTTGAACAAAACGTACAACCGCCTATTCTTGAACAACCGCCAAAATACACATAAACACCACTATTCGACAGTAAACAGACGTCACTAAGAAGGCCCAGTATTGAATTTCGTTCTTTGGGTTGTCCCTTCAATCGATTGGACAACATTCAAAAACAAAAACACAACAAACACAAGTCCCTTCGAGAGAATGCATTTGTTTCCATTGCTATCAGCAATCTAAGCTTTCAAATGTTTACAGTCGTGTAATAATTCTAGTCCACCTGTCTATTTAACTTTTAAAAGTGTAATTTAAGTACTACTTACCTTACAACAAATGTCGAAACTTCCAAAGGCAGCACTTAGTCTGAAGCAGGTAGCGCAGCGCCCGGTCTACGATCATTTAGCATTTTGCTTACCATGCTTGCTATTTTCTTCCCACAGTTTATGCTGCGGCAGGAGGTGCTCAAACTCTACCGGACAATATTCCGCACTATCCGCCAGGTGCCGGACGCGAGCAGCCGGCGCGAGTTGCGTGACTGGGCGCGGGCCGACTTTCGCAACAATCGCAATCAAACGGACGAGCTGGCGATCAAGATGCTGCTGCAGCATGGCAATCGTAGCTTGAAGGAGCTACAGACCAGCCTCGAGCTTAGTGGAAGTGGCCCCACCGACACGGCCAGCCATTCGGACGCAACAAAGCGCAGCTAGGAATCGCTACCGGCAGATTGTGCAAATTTCGTTCGTAACGCTTAGAGTTCGTGTATTGATTGTTCATAGTTGTTAGTTCAATAAATTACAACCGCCCGGCTAGCGGCTGCTCAGAGCAACTGAAGAAACTGAGCTGAGATGTGTGAGGGCCTTCCACGCACTACTGCATGCGCATGCCGAGGTACAGTGGCTCGTTGGCGTATATCCGGCGGGCGATAAAGTAGTCCCGGGCGATCCGGAACAGGGTGAAAAAGTTGATCAGCAACAGAAACGCCACCGAGAGCACGTTTTGCCACTCCGGGGTGAGCGCAAATATGGCCAGCTGCAGCACTATCAGCAGCATCTGCACAGCGAACAGTGTCAGATAGATCACGATATGGTTGCTGAAAATGGCCTGCAAAAGAGGGCAGAAAGAAAAAGAAACCATTCGCGGATTAGCTTGACACAACTTCGTTACATTGTGGCGCCACTTACGTAAAATCTATAATGGCTAGTGTTGGCCGGTACGGCCGATGTGCAGTAGCCCACCGACCGGTACACCTCGCCCATGTGCCGCACGTACGTCCCGTGCGGGTAGATGTTCGTCTTCGACCACGTGTACGTCGGCACGCTGTTCGACCGATTGCTAACCCGCTGCCACTGGCCGAGATGCAGTGCGGCCCGGTGAAACACGTCACAGTACCGCATCGGGAAGCAGTACGTGACGCACATGGTCAGCCCGCCGACAAACACGCACGCCAGATGCTGCGTGGTCCAGAAGTTGTTGTAGTACAGATGCTTCGAGGCCAGCACGCACGGCACGAAGCCGGCGTAGTACGCGTTCAGCAGCGAGGTAAAGACGATCTGCTTGCAGCGTGCGTTAAAGTCCGTCCGCAGTGCGTCGATCTCGGTCCGGATGGCGCCCGCACTGGAGGAGCAGCTGTGCAGCGGCATCCCGTTGATGCAGTTCGGCTCGGTGTCGACGATCGTGCGCAGAAACTGCTCCAGATTGAGGCCGAATATCATCAGGTACAGTACCAGCGGGTAGCTCAGCACGAACAGATGGATGTAGCTCGCCTTCTGGTAGATCTGCGTGCCGCAGCCAACGAAGGACGCGAGCACAAACGCAAGGAACGTGTACTTGGCCACCTTTTTGCTTACGTCCGCGTACGCTTCCGGGCAGTTGGCATCGATGCACCTCAGGATGCAGCAGTACAGGAGCCGCCGGCTCGCCATAATGTCGATGAAGATGGCTAAATCCCAGTCGATAAGGTAAAAGTTCTACAAAACACATGAAGTCCATTTTAATCGCATTCTTCAATTCAACACAAAAACTAATCTTACCACCGCCTGCCGGTTGTACGAATTCGGCAACCACCAGACGGACCGGTACAGGTGCAAAAACTGTGTCGCACTGGCGATGATGGTGAAGCCGAATATGAACAGCTCGTTCATCAGCTCCGAGCTTTGCTCCGTGTTCGGGTACGGCACGTGCTTCGGGAACGGCGTGTACATGGCACTTCCATCCTCCTCGCCGTTACTGTCCGGATTGTTGCTGCGTTGCTGCGCACCGGCAGCGCCACTTGCCGCCAGCGCCTGGGACCCTGCATAATGTCCCGCCGTCGACGGAGGATGTCCCCGGTGCAGTCTTCTAATCGTTACAGTCATGGTGTGGAGTGCTTTTTTACGGTTGTTTTTTACCAGTACTCCTCTAATGTATCATCGGGAAGCAACGCTCCGGAATGATTTACTTTTACTGAGCAAAAGATTGAACTCCAATTTCAGTGAAAACACCCCATCGGCGACTTTTAAAACGATGCAATCGATAATGCTAAAAAATACGCGAAATTAATCCGATCCGGGAACCACCGCCGGAATACGCAACTGTGTATTGTTTTGTTCTGTCCGGAAACAAAATGAAAAAAAAACGCTGCCCCTTTGTTGTGACAGCTGCAACTGTCAAAAACGTCGCTCCCGCCCGCCGTCAAGTGCCAACTAGGTTATTTGTTTTTCTCCCAAAAACGGTCCTTTTCTTTCAGTTTTGCCACGGTTCCCGTGCTGTGTTCTTTAGTTTTTTTTTTTTTTGCAATCCCATTCCTCCTCCACACCCTCATATTTTTCTCTTCCCCCACAGCACAATGGTGCCGCACATCATTTACGGCATCATCTTTGTGATGCTGTTTTTCTTCACCATCTTCCCGACGGCCGAGATGGAATCGGTCGGGCTGACGGTGGACCATCTCTGCTCGCGCTACCTGTCCGCCGACACGGACTACGTGATGTACCAGCTAAAATCGACCAGCGTGAAGCTGCTGATCCACTCGGCCATGCCGTTCATCTACGTCCTCTTCATCTGGCTGATGATGTGGGCCAACCCGGACGAGATGATGGTGGTGCAGCGGCAACCATCGCCGTTGGGGGAAACGGTCTGGGATGTGTTCTGTAGCGCTGCCGGCACGCTGTTGATTGTGGCCGCTGTGACCGTTTTCTACTGGGCCCAGGACGGTTGGAGCAATCATCCGATCGCGAAGCAGCTGCAGCTGCTGACCAGCGCCACGCTGCCCGATTGGCGATCCGTTGCCACCAACATTAACGACGAGTATCGAAGGTATGTGTATAGAGGTTTTTTTAGGGGTGCTCATAGCTGTGGGATACTTTCTTGAATCCCTTGAAACCCTTTTTGGACAGGCTCTTTGGAAATTCTCATGGGATTTGTCCAAATGAGATACGATTGAATCCAATTCTCATATAACGTGTATTTCCTGTAAGAAAGAGTCATGCAAGTGCCCCATAAGTATGAGAACCCTTGAAAACCCCTGTACAGGAGGGACATGACCATGGCCAAAAGGGATGAATGGTTCCTTTTATCGGGTTTGAATGTATCATATATTTATTATTAAATAAACAACTGCTTCTCGCTAGCGCACACCGTACACGTATCCCCCCGAGGACTCTCGCAGTTTTTTCCCCACATTTCTTCTTTCTATCCATTCAATCCAAACGGTTCTGCTCGCTCTCTTTTACCAGGGATACCAAAATTATCATCCGTTCCAACGCTATCTCGACCCTGGTGGTGACGGAAAGTTGGATCATTAAAACGAACATGTACGTGCACAATATCATCCCCCAGAGTGAAGCACTGCTGTACGCGTACAAGGTGAGTGGTAGGATGCTGTTCCTCCTGTCCCGTCCCCGATCTCTAATTTCCGCTCCCTGTTTCGCCTCACACACCGCAGATCGACACCAAGGAGGTGATCACCGACACGCTCGAGTCGGCCGAGTTCGTCAATATCGGCGTGAAGCCCCAGCAGCAGTCCCGCATCAAGCCGTTCATCATACGCATCAACGTGGTGCACATCAAGGATCTGCGCGACCGGCTGCAGCAACCGATCCTGGTGATGCCCTCGGTGCAGTTCCGCACCCTGACCGAGCGGTTCGTGGAAGCGTTCAAGGAGGAGGTCGCCCAAAACCCGACCGTGCCGAGCGCGTACGTGCCGGACGAGGGCGACTGCTGCTTGGCGTGTCTGCAGGCCCAGCCGGACGTCAAGATTGCCAAGTACTGTCTGGATGTGGACGCGGCCGGCTCGGTACTGCCCGAGCAGGAGCGCTGCCAGCCGTGCGGCTGCCGGCCGCTCTGGTGCGTCAGCTGTCTGGCGACGTGGTTCGCGTCGCAGCAGCAGCGGGCCGAGCGGGACACGTGGCTCAGCAAGAAGACGACCTGTCCGATGTGTCGGGCACGGTTTTGCGTGCGCGATGTGTGCTATCTCGAGGGACGCCGGACGCCGCCCGCACAGGAGGGGGAGGAGGAGGTGCTGCCGGAGACGGAGCAATAAATGTGTATACACTGTACAGCGTGAGTCTTTGTTTTCCCCTCCAGGATGACCGCCAAAAAGGGGAAGTTTTACATGCACGGGGAGGGGATGAGTACTTGCGCGAGTTAGGGTAAACGTACCTATAGTGGTGCTAGTACCAATAGTGGTGGTATTGCTCTAAAATGCGTCTCATACGATAAATTAACAGTAGTTAAGTTATTTATGATAATGTGAAATGTTCTCTAGCCTTTTACAAAGGATTTAAAAATGAAATGGGGCCATTCCGTTTCTTAGTGACCGAAAAATCCATTATTTTGTGAAAGGTATCAACATTTTTCCAAAATCCTTAGGATTTCATAACGATACTCATATTCTTGTTAACGTTCTAAATGACCACATAACAACGCAATTATTAGTTTTTTAGCATAATTGTTATCAAATGATATTGTTTTATTCAAATTCATAGGCTTTTGACCATATTTACGTATTTTTAAATGTTTTTTACGATAGTGCCATTATAGGTACACCAAACAGGCATGTTCCTATAGTGGTCCTAGTTCTAAAATCAATAAAAACAGCTAATTTTAGATTTTTTTCGACGACATTTTTGACATGTGGTACTCTTTTCATTAAAATAAGCAACAAAAATTAGTTTTCTGTAAGTAATTTGTGAAACAAAGGCCAAAATTCGCTTATCTGGCTGAGTGAAAAATCGACTTCAAATCGAGCAAACTCTTCTGAGTATGGGTTGACGACAGGTGTTATTCAGTACTTCAGTCAATATTTTCATCAACCAAATTCATACATTTTTTACGATCAAATTACGAAAGATATCATTATTATGGCAGTAATCCATGCTATTCATACGAAAACAGCCTCAAAACTAAGTTATATTGATATTATACACTGTTTTGAGGCATCTTTGTTTACCACCACTATAGGAACACAATATGACGACTATAGGAACCATACCACCATTATAGGTACAACGAAGCAATCGCAAAAATATGTATTTTTTCGTAGATTCGATGTGTTTTATGGTAAAAATGGTTTTGATTGCGAAGATAAAACATATTCCAACTGTTATGTGTTGAAATATTCAGAAATTGTCGTTTCTGACACTTTAAATCCATTAAAATACATCTGTACCACCACAAATTGCACCACTATTGGTACATTTACCCTATGTCAAAATAATTCAGAAAATTCCATTTTCGTGCTGGGTGCATGTGTGTGAGTGTATATCATCAGCTTGGTTGGTTTATTAGGTTTGCCGCGGTTTTTTTTGTTGTTCCATTGTTCCATTACTTTCTCCCCCGGGTCCTCCGCACACACTTACGTCAGCAGCTTGCCGAGCATGATTTCGATCGTCATCTTCTTGCGGAAGTACGGCATGTTCGACTGGTCGAACGTGATCGGGTGGTCACGCGACAGAAACTCCGCAAACATGCAGCTAAACACACCGCAGTCGCTGCCGTTCTTCTGCCGCGGACAGTCGCGCATGTTCTGCTTCGTCAGCCCGGTCTTGTCGAACGGTGCCTTGCGCTTGTCCAGCGACTCCTCGCACAGATACTGCTCGAGCGCATTGAGCACCGCATTGTTGGGCGAGCCCATCGAGTCGTAGTAGTGGATCGTCTTGTGCCGCAGATCGATCGTCGCCATGCACCAGTGGATGCCGCCGACGTGCACTGGCACCACGATCATATCGTGCGCCAGCAGGTCGACCTTGCGCGTCCAGCGCCGCACGCCGGCGTAGCCCATCTTCAGCAGCTGGGGCAGAAAGAACGTGTTCATCGTGTACACCTTCGGCAGGCCCTGGTCGCGCTTCTGCTCGCCTCGCTCGCGCAGCAGCTCCATGTAGAAGTTGATCACCGCATCGTTCAGCCAGTTCATGTCCTGCAGCGTGACGAGATCGTTGCCGGTGATGCGCAGGTTGAACTTCTCCATCACCACCTGGTGGCCGGTGCGCAGCTTGCGCTGCATCTCGTCCAGCTGCTCCCGGGTCAGCTCGGGCAGCGGCACCACCTCCGGCTCGGGCGTACCCTCCTTCAGCTCCGACTCGTCCAGCACGTCGAACTTGTAGAACGAGCAGACGTAGTGGTGCAGCTTGTTGCGCGCCTCCGTCTCCTGCTGCTGCGTGCACTGGCGCAGGCTGCCGAGCCGGTGCCGCTCCTGCTCGATCAGCGACTTGCGCTGGCTGAACAGGCTGCCGTACCGCGCCTGCACGTCCTGTATGATGTCGTCCCGGAACACGTGCTTCGTCTCGAACCGCGCCCGGACGGAGTTGACCGGCTCGGGCAGGAGGGCGGCGGCGGCGGCCGCCGCCGATTGCTCTTCCTCCTCCCGTTCCTGCGCAGCGCTCAGCTGGTGCGGATCGATCGTGGTAAACAGGCGGCCGGCCGATTTGCTCGTCACCTCTACACAGTCATCGCTGGCATCGCTCACATCCTGCACATGCTCCTCCTCATCGTCCGTCAGTTCCAGCGAGGCACCGTGCTTCTTCTCCGCTTCTGCCGCTTCTGGTCGCTGCACCGCATCTCCGTTGATGGGTTTGCGCGTGTACCGCTCGTACGCACCCAGCGGTGGGGGATTGTTCGCGATCGGGATGAACTTCTGCATCAACGCTTCGTACTTCCGTCGTACTTCGCGCTGCACGCTTAGATCGCGGTCTAGTGCTGCCGCCGTACCGTCGGACCCGGTCGACGGCGTCAATCTGTTCTTGGAGCGGAGCAGGTTGCTGAAATCCGTCGCTAGCAGAGACACGTTGCCGGGTTCGGAGGGGCGCGGAACCGCGGCCGGGATGTGCTGCTGCTGCTGCCGGAACAGTCCCCCCGCGAACGGTCTGCTGGTACCGCCGTTACCCTGGCTACCGATTGATGGCCGTGCCGTAGCGTACTTGATTGGGATCAAGCTCGGCGGAGGCCCATTGTTGTTTCTTCGCCCGAGCGGACGTAGTGCTGATGCACCGAACCGATCGTTGAGGACGGTGCTGCTCCTGTTGGTGTTGCTGCTGCTGCCGCCACCGGTTCCGATGATGCTGCTCCGGCTGCTACCGACGACACCCGGAAGTGTGTTCCGCTGCACCAGGCCGAGCGTGGGAACGTACGGGACGTGCTGGTGGTTCACCGGCGGCATGTCGGTGATTTCGCTGAGCCGCCGTGCGTTCGCCATCGTATTGGAAAGCCCCCCGTGCGCACCGTTCTGCTGCAGCAAAGGCCTACTACTGCTGTTGTTGCCGCTACTACTGTTGTGTTGGTGATGGTGGTGATTGCCCACTATTGACTGTTCCACTGGCGCTGGAATCGAAGACAGGGTCGTCATTCGGCGCTTTTTCGCATCGACGTCTAGCAGCGCTACACTTTTTCGCTTACGGTCGTTGCCGTCGGTACTGCCGCCACTACCGCCACCGCCCGTCAGCAACTGCTTCAGGCGCGATATGAGCGTCTCGGGAAACATCTTCATTTGCGAAAAAACCGACCAACCGAGTGCAACACACACAACAACAAAAAACGCAGGATCACATTAGGATGCACACACACACGCACGCGAACTATACACAAGCATACACACACGCACACACAGGGAGAGAGCTGACAGCCGTTGTCCGATTCTGTCTGCCGTGGTTCTGGTGAGGCCACCGACGGACGACACGCTGGAAACAGGGAAAACGCACACCGTCGGCAGCGAAGGAAGAATAAAATTGAAATAAAAAAAAAAGCCGAACAACGGGGGCAAGCGCGGCGCGCGCGCTATATCACGCTGCAGCGACGACGCACCTGGCTGTAGGGACGCACCAGGTCAGCTTCGGTGCCGAATTTACATCACACCACGGCGGACGATGCTTGCGGAATGCTACTTTGATCGGAAATGCAGGATTTTACAAATGCATTTCGGGAAAAAATGGTTCGGGCGAAACTCTCGTAGGGCGCTGCTGCTGCACACACGATGGGGAAACGGTACTTGTCAAAATGCTTGTGTGGTGGTGTGGTAATGTCAATTCAGCGAACTCGTCTCCGTCTCACTTTTCCGGCGTTCAGGCAGCGTCTGCTCATTTCGGAACCAGTGCGGCGAGCTGTAGGGGGTCCCGCTCGCGCGCTCGACGCCATTCGCGCCAGTTTCTTTCTCACTCGCTCGCACTCAAAATGCTCGAGTGCGGGTAGCGATGGTCGGAACCGTACGTGCCGACTGGATGCAGGAACGGATCCGATCCGCGGTTCAATGTACGCAACAGAGTGACCAGGAATACCGGTGTTTCTGTATTCCTACCAATGTGTATGAAGTGTCAGTTGGTCTCAAAGACTGTTTTTTATGACAAAATTTGAACGTCATTTTTGATAGAATTCAATCCTTGCAATAAAACACCTTCACAACATGTAAAATATTTCGAATCATCGTACTTTGTGGGTGATTAAAAGATAGATAGTACTTTGCGGAACTATGGAGCTTTTAAACAAGCACTTAGTACTCTCTGGAACCTTGCAGCTGGTGAGCCTGATGTGTATGGTGCAACTTCATAGCTTTTAATGCATGACATCAGTTTGAAGTAACTCTGGTCAAAGTGTCAAAGACTGGTCCCGTCAAACATTTCATTACTGCTCATTGTATGAAAAATAAAATCGGTAGTTTTAGGGTGCTCATCTGTGAATAGATAAATCTCCACGGAACGATTGCTTTATGGCGAATCTTTCCCTTTCCACCGCAAAAAAAAAAAATTGCGAACCGTTTTGCGTTTCCGTGACCCAATTCTTCATTAGCATTAGCACTTGTTTTTACCATATGGAAATCATTAAAAACCTTTAAACGAATGCTCTCCTATGTGGAGGGATTTCAAAAATAAGATAAAATACCTAAATACACTATTTTCTTCCCATCTGTCAAAAAAGTATAGGGACGTCACACGAAGCGCAAACTCAAAAAATTAACGCTTGATTTGTATGGGAGAGCGTAGACTTCTCGTCAAAAGATTATAGAGTTGTATGGCTGAAATCCAATTTACGCCAAAGTTTACACTTCGTATCACGTCCGTACAAGGTGTTATAAATGACAAGCTGAAGTTGTTCAGAGCAAAATGACATTTCTCGACTTGACATATCTCTTCCGGGGGCTCCGGTATAAAAATCGGAGAGGGCTGGTGAGGGGTAATGAAATTTGTATGCAGAGAGTGACTGATGTCCCCCACAATGTCGCCCAGCAAAAGCGATAAAAATCAACCTTTTAAATACATTATCCTTGCGTCCGTAGTAGGAATACAGATAAATCGGTATTTCTGGTCACTCTGGTGAGCGCTGCGCTTGCAATTTGACAGCTGCTGTTGACAGCAACGGAACAGCAACAAAGCGAGAGAAAAAAAATACACCAAAACATTCGGCCCAATTTGCCGGTGGTTGTGGGAAAATTGCGTGTTTTTTAGAGTTTTATAGCGCAAAAATGTATCGTTGGTACTAAAACCGGTGGCTATCGTGCTGGTTTCCTTCGCTCCTGCCCAGTGACCCATCCAGTGACGGCCAGCCGATGGAGCTGATTGTGATTTTAGGCGTTGTGGTGCTGCTGTACGTGGTGCTGTTGTTTTTCGACGGATTTTTTAAGGTACAGTAATCGCTTCCGCACTTGTTTCTGTTTGCTTTTTTTCATGTGCAATGTCCCTCCTTTGCAGAGCTGCATGCACTACCCGTACGATGCATTCCTGCGAGGGACCGGACTGACGGTCAAGTTCCTACGCCTTCAGTGGCACACCACGGCCCTGAACCGCTCCATCGTGAAATGGAGCACAAAGTATCCGAAAATACTCGACTGCAGCTTCAATGCGGGCGTCTACCTCAGTCTGGTGCTGATGCCGTTTGCCATCGTGATGATTGTCGTGTCTTCCCTGCAAACAAACCTTCACGGCCAGTCGGCGAAGGTAGTCACAACCGGCGGGGCGGGTGGCGGCGATCCGCGCACATCCGCGGCCCGCCGTGTGGTGGAGATCGATCTGGTGGTGCCGGGTGTGAACCTGCCCATCAACGAGCTAGGCTACTACGTGGCCGCCCTAGCCATCAACAGTGTGGTGCACGAGCTCGGGCACGGGCTGGCCGCGGTACTGGAGGACGTCCAGATCCGGGGCTTTGGGCTGCACGTGCTGCTCATCATCCCGATGGCGTACACGCAGCTCGACTCGGACCTGCTGAACACGCTGCGCCTGTGGAAGAAGCTGCGCGTCCTTTGTGCCGGCATCTGGCACAATCTGCTGCTCGGCCTGCTAACATACCTGCTGTTTATGGCCACGCCGTTCCTCTTCTCGGCGCTCTACCGCACCAGCGACGGTGTGATCGTGACGGCGCTGAAAAACAACTCCCCGATGGCGGGAGCGCGCGGACTCGAGCACGGCGACATCGTCCGCTCGATCAACAGCTGCGAGATCCGGCACGAGGACAGCTGGTTCGAGTGTTTGCTGCACACGATCCACTCGCCGCCCGCCTACTGCGTCTCGACCGACTTTGTGCACCTGAACGACGAGTCCGTCCCGATGTCGCACAAGAACGACGGGCTGATCGAGTGCTGCGGCAGCGACAATACCGCGTCCAGCTGCTTCGAGTACATGGTGGACGCGAACGAGGACGACGTGCCGCTACCGCAGCACATGTGCCTCAACATACGCAAAACGATCGAGAACAGCTTCGGCTACTGCCAGCACAATGGGCAGTGTGCGGAAGGGCACTGCTTCAAGCCGAGCATCAGCAACTACACCACGATCATGCAGATACGGCGCGAGTCGAAGCCGGACGTGATCTACATCGGCCATCCGGGCGATGCGACCCGCACCGTGCACGTGTCACGCTTCATCCCCAAGACGGGCCTGTTCGCGCCCCGGCTGGCCGACTCGATCCAGCTGCTGCTCAAGTACGTGACCGTGTTTGCGATCGGGCTGGCGTTCATCAACGTGATGCCGTGCTACGGCTTCGATGGGCAGCACATCGTCAATGCGCTGCTGTCGGACGGTGCGATCCAGCAGCGGATACCGCAGAAAAGCAAGCGGGACATGATTTCGCTCGCGGTCAACGTGGTCGGCACGCTGTTCGTGTTCATACTTGTGGCGAAGGTGTTCTGGCTGTCGCTCTCCCGGCTGCTGTCCGTATGAATGAGTGGCGTAGGGCCATTAATCATCGCCATAAACAAAAACAAAAAAACATCGAATTCCATTTATGTAGGAAATTCACGCTTACGCTACGCAGTGCGCTAGCGGGTAGGAAAGCACACCGAGTAGGTATGCAGCGGTAATGCAATTTTAAACATTTTGACTGCAAGGTATCAAGCCTTCTGTAGGGGAAGAACACGGGGTACGACGCATTTGTTAGGCAAACAATTAGTCACATGAAAATGGTATAAGCATACTATTAGTAGCAGCTATTACACTGATTACAATCATTTATAGCAGACAAAAGAAGAAAAAAAAACAAAACAAGACAAAACATACATAATGTGTATTGATATTAACCGATAGAATAAACATGATCACGGATCTAAAACTAAAACTTAGTAAAGACGATGATACTTACTGCCAAAATGGACATTTTCCAAACATCCCTCTGTTGTCAATGGACTTCAGTGTGAGGGAAAACTGTGCTCTTGAGCACATGTTCTCGAGTCAGCTGTCCAGCAATGGCAAACGAAGAAACGCTACAAACAAAGCAGAGAAAACGGCCAAAGCCTAGGGAGAGATGGTGTACCTAGCCCTACGCTCACTTGGATCCATTTCCTGACCTTCTCAGCCGAATTTCGGTTGCTCTCTCTCTGCCCATGCGAGCAGCATAATTCGCATCTCCCGCAACAGGACGGAAACATCAACAAAGCCCAACTCGAGGCCCTCCTTCCCTTGGAGTTGATTCCTTTAAAAACCCATCCCTAGTTCTAGATAAGCTTCCGGAGGGGATTTAAAACTCATTTTTTTTCTTTTGCGTCCCCACTTTAATCCTACTTCTTTTCTTACCCTGCTCACCCTTAATCGAAAGGGCTCCGGGAACGGAAAACAGTGTACCAGCGAGAGCGAAGCCTACAACTACCGCAGCTACTTCTTCGCTCGCACGCACTCGCTCGCTCTCTCGCCATAACGCACCACCGAGCGCGCGCGCTCGCTCTCTCTCTCACTCTCAACACTGGCGGGCGCCTTTTTTCGTATGCGGAAAATTCGTTCCCTTCGTGGTACGGTTTAGTCCCCCGCCGTTTGCAATCGTAGTAGTCGCTGGTACGCTTCCGAGCAGTGCGGTAGCAGTTGACCGTTTCGTCCTTTTCGTTTTTCTTCTTGTCCCGGGCAGTAAAAGTGCGACGAACGCGAGCGCGTGTAGTGCTGCAACGGCCGCGTGACAGTTTGGTATCGGTTTGTGTCGACTGTGTGTGTTTTTCTTTACGGTTTTTTTTGTTTTTCAAATCCCACCCGCTTCTTGTGTACTGACCGGGGCATTTCCCCCCGTGTTTTGGATGCGCCACCACGCCACCACACACGCTATTCGGCATTCGTGTGTGAGCACGCGGAGGCCCGGTTTTTTGCATGTGTGTGTCAGCAAGGGTGTTCGGACGCGTTTTACTCGCGAAGGTGGAATTTTGATAGTGATTTTTTGCTTTACGTTCATGAGCCGTGTCAGTTGCGTAGGGCACACACGGCTTACGCACACCCTTGAGAGGGCCCATGGTTGTTTACGGACAGTGGTGCGAGGACGTGCGAAGGTTTCCGTGCCGTTTCGAGGAAAGCATCATCTATTGGAATTTTGTAAATGCATTTTCGCGTGAAGCAACTAAATTGTGTTTAAAACTGCACCACTTGCAACCGCAAAATTATGCAATATACGCTCAAAATGTGCAACCGGTTGGACCTTTACAGCAATCGTACCTCTCGGTACCAGACGAAATGAAGCGAGCAAAATCTCCACCACAGATCGTCAACCGAAAACAAAATGTTAATTGCATTTATTCATTTTTTTTTGCCTTTTTATACCAATTTATACCCAACTCGAGACCCATTAGTATTAAGGCAGAAGCGTCGGGATCGCGATGGTCTTAAGCAAATCAAAAAGGTTAAGATAAACTTAGAGCGTTTTGTTTTTGCTTTTCTTTTGGCGAAAAGGGTAACGAAAGGGGTGTTTGATCAAGATAACGTATAGAACTGTACGTGATACCCCGCACGACCGACACCGCGAGCGCGACCGTGGGAACGATCCAATCTAATAGAAAGCAAGACAGAGAGAGAGACCACGGACCACCACCGGCAAGACGGATGCTGATGATGATGATTGTTGATGCTGCTACTTACTCTAGCGGTGCCCCATCTAATTATAGCGGTAAAAAACGGAAATTTCTTTCGAAAAACCCTTGCCCCATCCGCACCGCCCTGGTACTGGCAGCATCGCCAATTTTTTTTTAATGTGGGAAAACTCTTCATCCGTTCAGTGGGTGTTTTTTTTTTAAGGGGGGGGGGGGGGGGACTGGGACTGGGGGAAGGGATTCAAAGAGAATGCAAAAAAGTATGCGAAAGTGACAACAAACAGGCTGTTCGTAGAGGAGCCGCGCGTGTGTGGGAAATCCCGCCATCAAGCAAGCGTCGAAATGCTTCATTTTGTGCCGTCGCGTGTGAACTGTGTGTGTATGTGTGCGTGTGTGTCTGAAATACGATACGATCTGAAGAGGGTGCATCTCGTGTTCTTCCTTTCGGCTACAGTGTTTGAAGTTTTGTGCTTAAAATGTGTCAAAATGGTTTGATTTTTCTCTTCCTTTGATTTTGATCTTCATCCAGTGCTGTCGAAAAGGTGGAAATCGGGCCATTGGTTCCGACGGAAACGGTAGTAGTGTTCGTCGCCTGCTCTGTAGTAGGCTGTGCAGAGCCGTGGGCTAACTTGAACAGGGGAAATTAAAGTGTTTTCTTCTCTTTATCAGTGTTTGGTTTAACGGATCTAGCGAAGGTTAATTTTCAAGTGATTTATCGTGATAGAGCTCCGACGGCACGCAGTGCTTATTAGAGCAAGTGTGAAGAGTAAACGGAGTGCCCCGAATTTCAATCATTGTTGAAACGCATTTCGGACGCAACCATGCAGTAGCAGTCCCCAAAGGATCGTTGCTCGTTTCGTTCGGGACCGGGGAACGCCTAGAATGATCAGTACGGATCGGCACGTGCCGGATCTGACACTGACCACCAGCCGGATCCTTCGATCGTTCGAGCGCGTTGCGCACCGTGCCCGCCCGTGCCCGTCCGTTCCTCGCCGCGCCAGTCGCCGCACCGGCAGCACAAGATGAGTGACAAGCTAACCGGTGGGCGGTACAACCGTATCAGCCCATCCTCGGGCCGGGGGTCCATTATCGCCTACTCGCCACTGCCGAAGTCGGAGCAGGACTGCCTGCAGGCGCCCGGGAACAACTGTCTCGCGATACCGCTGTCCGCGATACAGACGACGGCCGACCATGCCAGCGCCCACGGGCTCCACCATCCGATCAATCTGGCCCATGCCAACTCGCTGCCGGTGGTCGGCGGCATGGCGGGCAAGCTGCCGAAC
This sequence comes from Anopheles gambiae, assembly GCF_943734735.2. NCBI lineage: Eukaryota > Metazoa > Arthropoda > Insecta > Diptera > Culicidae > Anopheles > Anopheles gambiae. Next base: position 91,133,512 of record NC_064602.1, read on the forward strand.
GCCGGGCACGGTATGGTGGCGCACGGGGACGCCCAGAAACATGCGGCCAGCCAGCAACAGAGCCACCACCACCACAACAACAACATTAACAACAACCACAACAGTAACCACAACAATGGGAACAATAACAACAACAACAATGCGAACCACAATTCCAGCGGTAAGCGTCGACTCGGTGCCTAGTGTACTGTACGCTTAGTAGATCAGGTCGTTTCCGTAGGCTGTTTGTTTTGGTGTGTTGTTCTCTGTGTGTCGCTTTCGCATTTACGCTGTTTGTACAGTGGGCTTTCATGTTTATGGATGTTGTTTGTATTTATTCATGCTCTTTATGTTTGCAACGTTGTGCTGAGTAGCAAATAACTACTATTTTAATTAGTTTAATATTAATATAATTAGATTAATTGAACAAGTTATTAGTACACATCAATAGACACCATAACCGTAGCAGTAATGATGATTGTCATTTTTAAGTTTTTTTTTACAGCATCTCATTAAACTTATCTGTATTGTACATATCATGCATTGAACATATTGTAAAATATTAAAAACTAATTATTTTCAAATTCTTGCTGATATCTGATCCCTGATAAACACAATTTACTTTGAAATAAATATAAAGGTAATAGAAGATTTTCAATAATACATTGTCTAACACATGTATTGTGGGTAGTGTATTGATTTAATAGTCAATACTACACCACATGGAAAACAAGAATTTTCATCCCTGCCAATCGCTAAACTTTCGTTCTGCCGGCGGCACCTCATCCAGCGTCGATCGAGATGGAAATGTTACGCTTTATTACTTTCGCTTCACCTCACCTCCGCACACCCGCAGCTGCACACATTCCGGCCTCATTAATCACAATCCCACCCCTCCCCAGTATCCCGTCCGAAGCGATTTTCTTATCGCGACCGGCAGCTGTCACCATTCCACCAATATGTGTCAAGTGCTTTGCAACTCATTAAAACTAACGACAAATTAATCATCTGCCCTGTTCGCACTAATCCACTGGGCCGAAGCTTTCCCGGGATTAGGTGTAATATCGCTTCCAGGAAAGAAGCTTCAGATGGTTTTGTGTATGTGAGCGTGTGTTTGCCCTGTGTGGTTGTATGTGAGGTTTGTTTGGTGGTACATCAGTCGTGTGGTTAGAATGATGCAGATACTGCTCTGGTACTTTAGTTAATCATACTTTTTGCCAAGCCAACGAGTAAAGGGTTGGAAGGTTCGTGATGAAAAATTGAACATTGGATTAACAGCACAATTTTTGTACAATATTTTTATTAAATTTTACTAAAGTTCATGTAACTGAAGTCATTATCCGTATTATGTGCTTTTGTTATTGTTTATTATTATTCCGTTTATATCCTCCTTAAACGGTTTAACAGATACACTGAGGGTATTTTTGGAAATTTAATTTTTGCTTACTAATTCAACATTAGTCGGTCAAACCTCTATATAACTCACTTTACTAAAGCAAACCTTCTACATTTGAAAAAAAATAAAGATTTCCAATAATTTTACTCGAAACATTTAGAAAAAATCATAACATTGCAATGATATTTTTAATCATATTCAGCTTACATCATGTTGAACCTCCGGTGGTGACACATTTTTAATTTATTCTAGTACAACATGGAAATTATTTAAAATTTAAAAGCCAGAGACTGCTGGATATAAAGAAATTCAATGAACACATTCCGATGGTTTGGAGTTTAAAGCTGTCCGTAGTTTAAATATTAACGGTGTACAAGGTACATTTAATATTACATTTAAATGTACGAATCATAGCGCTAAGTGGCGCGTTACTTCTATACAGAAAGTTGATACGAGCTACGTGTAAAATTTGATGGTTCCTGGAAATGACACGCGACACTGTAAAAAGTCGATTACTACTGACTAAACTCGAATCATCAATCGTTCTCAAACAATAACCTTGAGCAAATGAAGCCAACTTGAGCCCTACAGTGACTAGTTTCAAAGGATTCTAGGCCCAGAAGTAGACAGTAACGTGACCGTGGGATGGTAACGGGGATGCGTCTGACCAACCTTAATTTCTGATAGTAAATTTTGTCAAACATTTTTTGGGCCATCTCAATTCTGTTAAGGAGTTGAAGGATGATGAATTATAAGTTGATGTATATTAATACTTTTGCTTTTACTATTTTCCTCCTGATGAAATAGTTCCTCTCAAGCTATTCGATGGCATGGAAACAAAAACTACCCCAAATCTATTCAAACAAAATTTGGAAACAAAAACCCATCCAATATAAGCAAACTGTTAATTATTTGTTTTGTTGATCTTGGAAACACTTTACCAACAACACCGAACCCGATAGTTTGCAGCGTTTTGTTGTGCCACTATTTATGCCACTTTCCGTTTACGCGATGCCTTCCTGTGCTTCGGGAACGTTTCGGGTCGATTTTTTTCGCCACTGCTGTTTGCGTACTTTTTTCCGCTGCGTAAAGTTGTTTTGCCATTTTGAGTCGCGAAAATAAAACGTTACGCGGCGCTTAGGAACAGTTTCTGTTCACTCGGCCAGCGGAATGCCACCCGCTTGGTGAAATCGATTGTAACACCGGTTGGCACATAAAAATCGAATCATGATTAGACGGAATTTGCATGAGCCAAATGTGGAGGTGGGTGTGCCCATTGCTTTGTTTTTGTTCAGTGTACGTTCGTATGAAAATTCACAGACGCTTGAATGTTAACTAACGGCAGATTCGCCTAATGAAATGTGGGAATGAAATGTTATGCGCGCATATTTATACGCTTGCGGTTTTGTTTGACGTTATGTTAACCTTCACTGTGAACGTTTATTATTTTGCTTATATTATATTTGAATTTAATCTCATATAACAGACCATTGCATCGTCTTTTTGGTGAAAATGTGTATAAATAGATACTTTTTTTATTATGAAAGGACGGCTTGAGCATAATTGTTCATGTCCTAGGACACACTTCTCTCTAGTAGCAACTAGTTCAATTAAATTAACTCGAATGGTCTATGAAACATTAATACAATGTTTCAGCGCTCTCGTTCTCGTACGCTTTGAAGAAACACAAACATATCGCAAAATAATATGATTAAAATGTGCTGCTACCCACTCTCCACTACAAACTGTGCTGGAGCATTAATGTCAATCCAATGGCCGATGGGACGATGGCTATTTAACTACCACCCTTCGATACATGTGTTTCGATTTGAATAAATTTGTGCTTACGATTAAAAGCGACTTTTCGTGCAGACATCTCTTCCTCTCTCTTGAACAATGTTTAACTTTGCTCTACGGTACGCCCTGCGGGCAACGACTATCTTCACCCGATATTGCCTGAAGCATCCAGCGTCCTCTGCTGCAATGCGGTCGCGCTGCGAACTCTACTCCTCTGCACCATAATCGTCGAACCTGACCGAAAACTCGCAAACAAAGCTATCGATCGGTTGGGAACGGAGGCACATACACACACATCGATTCAGGCTACTTGCCACTAGCCACCGACGTCGGGCTACTACTACCAAGAGCAATCCTTTCACTTTTGCATCCTGTCATCATTCCTCTTTTTCGCCTTAATCGGATGTGATATCGGTTCGGTGTACGGTGGGCGGTCAGCAACTCGAACACCACTCCGCCCTCCATCGGTGACTGTTTTATCGGATTCAATTTCCCCGCAAAACATGAAGCTGGAATTGAAAATCCTTTCATTCGCTTTGGCCATTGGGGGGGAAAAAATACGGAAAGGGATAAGAAACCCATCCTGCGTGTGTCCTGCAGGATCAAGCGATTTTAATCGGTGAAACAAGAATACAAGATGCGGCCCTGTTTTGCGTGTATCCCATTTTGCTTTTTGGAGTTGCAATGCTATTCTCGATCCTGAGCAAACTCACAGTGACTGGTATGGCAATGCCGTGTCCTTGAAACTCCGGCGATTTGATAAAATATTTCACACACGTACCCGTGTCCGTGCCAAAGCGGTTAGCGAACGGAGCGCTTTTGCAAAAGCATCGGAATGGCAACTTTACGAGCAAGGATCACGTTTCGATCGTTAAGCATGTGTGCGAGTCTATCATTTGACTGAAAGCAGAGGGCGTACGGTATTCATAAACCTCTTTTCATAACACTCGAAATGTTATGATATGCTCTCGCAGCCTTTCCGAATGTTATGGGTTGTTTCTTTATTTCGTTTGAATTTTTGAGCGTGCAGTGAGATAGACACATTTGCTCGCTGAGATCGTAACGTACATTACCGCCTCTTCAATCAAGCTCGATAAAAGTTTTCAATGTGATGAACGACCAAATCTCACTTTGGAAAAAAACTTTTGCTAATGTAATCTAATTCGAGCATTGCAATATCTTGGAATATATAAGAATTTTAAAGTTTACGCGGTTCTCAGTACTAAGATGCATAATCGAAGTTGTGATACCAAGAAATCTCTTTCAAAATGATGTACCAACAATTAGTGAATTGATTTAACAAAATTATAAAATTAAATCAGAATTATAGAATCAAAAGAAACTAAGCTTTTGGTGCAAATCATCTCAATGCATTGCCAAAGCAACCAAAGATCGATGTTTACTTTTCCATATTGAAACCGTTCCTTCACCCTTTGCAACCTCGGTACCGTCCGGTGATTAATCACTGTCGGTAAAGGAAAAGAAATGGAAAACTCTCGGCCCGCCGAGAGAAACCCCCGTGACCGGTAAACAACCAAAGTATTGCTCTTTTTCGCTTGGTTAGTCAATGAAAATGCTTCAAACCATCAGCAGCACACCAACAGGTGAGAGCGCGTTGATGGAAAACTTTTCCCCTCAATAGCCGATCGATCAGCGAATCTGGAAGCAGACGGGGTATGTAAATGTACTCAATTTTCTTTTAATATAAATTGTTTGTTGAAATAAGTATTTTCAGCTCACTGCAAAAGGATCGTGCAAGTAAAACTTTTATCGCTGCAAATACTTTAAGCAATATCGCCGTTTGCTTTGCTTACCGAACGAGCGAGGATGAGTTGGGTGTATTTATCGTTTTAAAATCGCAAAAGCTTAAGGTCATTGACGCAGTGGCCGCATTGCAGTGGCCCCGGGCTTAAGTGGCTGGGCAATAGGAAGGGATAGAGACAAAATTGTTAGCATAATTTCCTTTGCAAAGTGTGCGAAGGTCAAACCATTACCGCAGCTCTCGCACGAAAGCGCAACGTCCGGCATGTTTTGCTCCGGAGCTGGCATGGCTAGCAGTTGATAGGAAGAAAATTGTTGTAGGTTTCGCTGCCTGCTTTTATTATAGATTTATTTCCAGAGCAGATTAGCTTTTTTCAAAACTTTGATAAAAAAATGGTAATCATTTTCTGTTATTTCTATTCTTCAATAGAAATGAAGCTAAAGATTGTGATAAAAATAATTACTACAATCAACGGAAGTGAAAATTTTGCAACATGCAATGCGCATAAATTTCAAATGACGCCACTGCATCATACTTGAAACGCTATGCTATGAACAATAAGTTCCACATGATGGAAAACTAACTTACAACGTCTACCGATTGTGCGGCTTTCTTTGTAATACAGATATGAAGCTTCGTGCTTTGTGTCTGATTTTTGCAACGACAGCCATCAAACGGATACGGAAAAAGGGTCTAGGCTTGCATGAAATCAGGTACTTTTTTAGTTCAGTCGTTACCGTCACACAATATGGTTAGTACACGAATTGCTACTAACCCCTTTTACATCCCTCGCTTCAGCAAACACCGTTCCGGATCCTTTCGGGCGGGGTTGTGCTCGCAATGGAATGTACACAACGGTTGAAACAAAAGACAACCACCAGCGTGGTTGTAGGTGTGTGCATGAGTTGTAAAATCGCGGCGTGGAGGAGGTGTTGGGTAGCGCATTCAACATCACATCCCACCACGTGTTTGGGATTACAACAAGCGTGAACTGTTTGTAAATTTTGTCCAGCCGGTGGGTTCCGAAGCCTTACCATGGGCTGGTCGTGAAGTTATTCCATCCTTTTACTGTTGTTTTTGTTGCGCTGGTTATTATCGTGGCACAGTAGTGTACTGTCAAATTTACCTCTGGCACGAAATCGTAAATTTTGCCCCTCATTGCCCTTAGACCCAACCACCCTTGTTGAACGGTTGAACAGGTGAGTTTGATAAAGTTCAAAACGAACCTATTTAAGGTAGCGAAAAGCAAATGACCTCCCAGCAGCAGCACATACAATAGCGTTGTTTGTGTACATTCAGTGGTGTTGGTTTACACTAGTGCGTATGAAAAATGTTTTGAACTTAATGGATACACCTAATTTTTACGTTCAAATAGTAAACAATGCCACCAGTTGCACTGAAATGAATGATTTTTTTTTCTATGAAAAATTGGGTCTAAAGTAGTGATGACTAAAGATGGCAAAATCTGGAACTGACTCCGATCAGACTCCGATAATTTCAGAACCCACTCCGGAAGGTAGGTCCGCTCAGGATTATCCAGAGTCGTCTGGAATCGCCTAGAGTCGTCCGGAGTCGTCATAAGTTGCATGGAGTACGATACGACTCCGAATGAATCCAACTCCGGTCGACTTCGGCTGACTATGGAGTACTCCGACCCCGGGCATTTCCGAACAACTCCGGACGACTCAGACTCTGGACTACTTCGGATGACTCCAGACGACTCCAGACGGCTTCGGATGAGTCCGACTTCGGGCGACTCCGGATGACTCCGGAAGACTTCGGACGACATCAGAAGACTTCAGAAGATTCCAGCCGACATCAGATGACTCCAGACGACACCGGACGACTCAGACTCTGGACTATTTCGGATGACTCCAGACGACTCCAGACGGCTCCGGATGAGTCCGACTTCGGGCGACTCTGGATGACTCCGGAAGACTTCGGACGACATCAGAAGACTTCAGAAGATTCCAGACGACATCAGATGACTCCAGACGACACCGGACGACTCCAGATGACACCGGACGACTCTAGACGACTTCAGACGACTCCAGATGACTCCAGACGACTTCGGAGGACTTCAGGCGACTACAGACGACTCCAGACGACCCCGGTTGAATTAGACTTCGGTCGAATCCGGATGATTCCGGACGGCTCCGACTCCGGGTGGATCTAGTTGTTTCCCACTCCAGACGACTGTAGATGAGTACGACTTCCGGCGAATCCGGATGGCTCCAACTCCGGAGACTCTGGACGACTCCAAAAGACTTCGGACGACTCTAGACGACTCCAGACGACTCCGGACGACTGCAGACGACTTCAGATGACTCCGGATGAGTCCGACTTCGGTCGACTCCGGATGTCTCCGACTTCGGACGACTCTGGACAACTCCGGGTGATTCCGGAAGGCTCCGACTCCAGGCGGAACTAGTGATTCTCATTTTGCCGTAGCCAGAATCGGACTAACAAAAGCCGTAGTCGTATCGGAATCGTGGATGCACTCCAGAGAGCACATCACTAATCTAAATACAGACTCACTAATCTAGATATAGATACTGGTATCTTCTGGAGCTTTTCTGGATGCTTTAAACAAAAGCTCAAGCTCAAGTTACCTTTTATATGTTTTGTTGTTGCTGAAGATGTGTTAATACCTGCTCATGTGTGAATATGTACATTGCCTTGTTTATACATTAATGCATACATTAAACTCAACAGAAACATTTGAAGCTAAAAAAGCCATCCTAACATCCGCTCCATTGCATAATGAACCTTTTTTTCGTAGAAAGCCGAAAAATAACAACCAAATCTGTTGTTTCCTGATTGCCACAAAATCGATTATACTTGTCAGAAGAGCGCCGTGATTGCTATTCATGCCTTGTTGATTACCAACAAAAAAAAAAAGAAAGAATCACCGGGCACATTCGTATCAAATGATTTCCACTCGCCTTCGCTTGAATGCTTGAATTGGCCAAGAGTATCTCTAAAAATGGATTTCACATTCATTTGGCAGGCAGCAGTGTATCTTGTTTTCTTTTTGTATCTCAAGATGTGCGTTCGATATTCATGTTGGAAAATGAAACGATAGCGCAATCTTTTCCTGACTTCTATCCTTCGTACTAGCTTGAGTGATGTAGTTGTATTCTTATTTTGTTCAAGCAGAGAAATATGAACTCGCAATAAGAAAGTAGCCGCAGCAAAAAACAGAGCACTATCTTCGAGATGCTGATTATGCTGCGCTCTTGGAGGGCGCTCATAATAAATTGTCTCGCTGCAGAAACTCTCGACCACTGCTAAAAGCGCATTAAGCGTGTTCGCTTCCAATCAGTGCCACACGAGTGCAGCAATCGTGTTCCGCGCGCTGGCTCTCCGAAATTGGCGCTCCGACCCGGCGCCTTCGAAGTGTTGCTTTTTGTGTGTTCAATAATGGAAAAAAGCAACCAAACGGTAAGCAAGAAACATCATCGAACGTTCAATAGCTTTTGTGTCGACGCGGGGTATACGTGTGTGTTTGTGTGGGGGAGAACCTTATCAGCAGAATTGTGCAGCAAGCGCTGCTCAGCGGGTTGTTAGTTTGCTCAGTTTATTATGGAAATGCTGACAAACGTCTTCAGAAAGCGGGTGGTGATGTGGAACGCTGTGGCCATTTTTCGGGCGGGGGCTGCGGTGGTAGTGGGTTTTATGTTTTGTTTCTACACGCCACCGGACGTCTGATTCTTCAGAACGGGCGAAATCTGTTACGACAAAGCTTCCTAGGGTGCAAAGTTGTGGGTCGTGAAACTTCACGAACCACGGGCTGGGGAAGCATCATTGAAATGCTGATGAGGCGGGTCCTGTGAATGGAGAAACTTTTGGTAGAAGTAAAGTTCAATGGAACGATTGCCGTGCTCTAAAAGACGGGGACCGTTCTCTATACCGATACTGACGCACACGCTACTAGATAGATGGAGCAATAATATTTGATATTATTTCCCAACTTTGCCGCGTGTGATGAATAAAACCAATGCCCAAGCATTGTTGAATATTTCCAATGTTTTCGAGACATATAATGATCGAATAAAATTGTATGACTGAATCTTGCTCCAGCAGAGCTTGCGTAAAAGTTTATGTAATCAATAAGAATTAGAATTACAAAAGCTGGTCCTTTTTTTAATTATAAATTTTTTTCCCATTTTAACTATTAATAAAAAAACATTTAAAAAAGTGGTTTCAACTAATTCAAATCTATTCATACAATTGTAATTAAATAGCAGAATGTCACTTCGTTCGAACACATTAATCATAATGCGAAAACTATATCCCACGGTGTAATTAAAATTGGGAAAACTAGCACACGTTTCGTGATGCGAATTGTAAATTAGATTAAACCATCATCGATGACTGGTGCCTCCATCTCCAAACTGTTGCTGCTGCCGTAACAATATGTTTGCACATTACACCAGTGCGCGTGGTTCACCTTACCGTATTCGCTGCCTGTTGACATTGGGTTTGGGGGTTTTTTTGCCCCCAAAAACTCATTTGCACACAACCCGACCGAATGCACAATTTCGATACGAACGTGTAGACAAACAGCACTCGCACTGCTCTATACATGCGACTGGGCTACATTACCACAGCGTGCCTGTGTCGATAGAATAATGGAATAATGGCCTTTATGGTAGTGCTCGAAAATGGAAATTTCATTTACTATTGGTATGCTCGGAAAATGGAAATCTGTTCCCGCCGATGCACTTTACTTAATCAAACCTTATTTCGGCCAACCCGCACTTCCTGTCGATGGGCGTGCGTCGAGTTTATCTGGAAATTTAAAATCAACTCATAATCATTGCAAACGTTACACCAATGTTGAAACACTCCCGTACACATTCTGCAAAAAAAAAGGTTCCTCGTCTACACGGTGCACTTCTTCAATCGGGGGAGTAAACAATACCCCATCGACGACAAGCTCAACGACACTCGTGGGGATTCCAGATTGTAGTACGTATGTTGCAAGCGTACCTCAGCACACACTGTTCCATGTCTCTCGTGCCAGTGGAGTGGAATGTGCACCAGGCGCGCGTGCTTGAACGAAGGCACAAGAGCGCGGCACCGTTTGAAAGGTGAAAAGAATGATCAACGCTGGCACAGTAGTAGTGGCATTGTTTCTGTTTTTTTTTCTTCTACCTTTTCACTTCATTCCAATATTGTTTTCCCACGCTAGGGAAGCACACTTGCTTACGAAAGTGCTTGGGTGGTAGAGAGCAGTTTGAGTATTATCTAGACATCTTTACTGCCGCTTACATACCGTACACTCAATGCCGCTTATGTTTCCTTTTTATTATTCCGTCACCTAGCACACTTGTTCATTGCCACTTGTATGTGGCCGGGCAAAAAGGCAATGTCTTCTTTATGCGGGCTTGTAGGTTTTTTGTTTTTCTGTCGCTTTTATTATTGCACCCATTGTTTGCTCAACGAGCTGTCAAAGTGGTGCACTGTGGAGTGGTTTCAGTGAGCAAGACTGCGAATAGAAATAGTTTTCCAGTACGTTGGTTGAGAATTATGATAGGGGTTTGTTTCGTTAAATAAGTTCGTCTCTCACAATGGAATGACAAAAACTTGATTTTTTTGATTTTTTATGGTTTTAAAATAAAAAAAACAGTCAAAATTATGTTTATTATGTTTAAATTTTTGTCCTCGATTTTCTTTACTTTATGGAAAACATAAAGCATTTTATTTAATTGAGCCCAATCGGATGCCGCTTTAGATGCATTCATTCCATAAAATCAAAACAATTCAATTTAAGTCATCCATTTTAGTTTGATGGAGACGCCCGGTGATTCAATGGATGGAGGCGCCTGGTGGCGTATCTATTTTGTCCATATTTTTTGCCACATCCTTACACATTTCCTCATGTTTGGTGGAGCATGTACGTCATAGAGGGGGGATTGGAATGAAGTGAGCGATGAAAATCATAGATAGTGGAAAAAATATCATGCTTGTACAAGATACAAACACGAGATTACGGGACACCCCTCTCGGGAAATGTATCGCTGCATAGACGATGCTATAATCCTGCGGAGTTTTTACACTTTACTTCACACTTATTTTTCGTTTAATCTATAAATCTCACATGTATTGTTTTACATCATAAATCAGAATTCATAAAAAATATATTGCTTTATGCTTCTTGATATTCTGACTCGTTCTCCTGTTAGAAGCTAGCTCATACGTTGATATTTTTTGCAAAAAAAAAAAAAATACTATAAAAACCCTCAGCACGTTAACCCTGTGCAAACAAATGGTGAAACGAATGCATAAAACGAGGAGCAAAAATGCAAAAAAAACACTCCACTGCTGCGACACTCGATGTAAATGCAATGAAATATTCATGCATACGACTGTCGCAATAGTACCCAGTGCGCTATCCTCCGATCGACGCGTAAATGGTTTGTTATCCAGGTGTATGCATATAGCGATATTTAATCCAATGCCCTTTTCCTCTAGAATCGTACTCACGATGATGATAAACCGATTGACAGTCTACTTCGTCCTCCTCCTTAGGTAGGCGAATAAATTACACTGACAAAGAGGTAAAACAAAACAACGGCACACAAAAACGAAGCCACCACTGTTTCTGCATTCATTTCCGAATAAAAGTCACACCGCTAGAATCATTAATTAATTAGCACCATCGGATGATGGTACCGAGCGCTACGATTTGAGCTACGTCGGCGGATGGGCAGAATGATGGGCGAGATTTGGCTAGAGCATTTTCTGTGGTTCCTTCACGCGCAAAGAAATCAACTGCCACCTTGCAGCACCTTGCAGCAGACTTCATTAATCTTCATTCACGTGAAACGAGACACTCTAGAGGCCTGAAAAGTGACCGTTTATTTCAATCCTTTTTTTGTCGGTCCCACCTTGGAATGCTTCCCGAGACACCGTACCTGAAGCCTCGAAAGCCTCAAGTGGTTGTGGTAGAATTTGACCACACCTACCCACACTGTAACTGCCAGGAATGTTGTCAAGGAGGAATGGAATTTGTGACCAGCAGCAGCAGCAGCACAATGAATTGCTTAGCTGTGGGAAGTTGTGTGGGCGCTAGTAAAAGGAAAGGATGCAATATAATTTATCACACCGTCACCGAAATGGAAAGTGCAAACCGTTATACTAAATTATATTTTAAAGTTTGATTATTTTTGGAATATTGATTTGGGACTCATAATGTAAATAAAACCATGAAAAACTAATTTTATTTAACTCGAAAATGTCTTATCAAGACGAAGAAGCTTCAATTAAACTAACGTAACTAGAAACTAATTATGTAAAGTATGTAAGATTGTATTGTCTTTTGGAGTAGTGAAAAACCAATTCCTCAAACAATGGACAGGAACCTTGTTTTGTTTGCCTGCCATGACAGATAACCACAGTCATGATGGAACTCCATTCAGTGCGATTAATTACTTCGTACTGAAAGGCTACTGTGTCCCCATCAGTCATCGGCCATCATCATCCGGACGGGCGCCTTCGCTGGGGCACATCCCTTGGCAGCAATAACCCATCAGCGGTTGCCATTCCTCCCGTCCGTTCATGTTTCTTCCGTGTGATAAGATATCTTTCAATTAGTACGCCTCACTTGCGTCATAAACTGAAAGCCAACGTTGATGTTATAGTACTTCCTATCTTTCACAAAACAACGCTTCCAGGGGTCCTACAGCCCTGCCTGCAGCTTACAAGTAGATCGCCGATAGTATTGTACACACACACACATTCACACATACACATACAATTCCAGTTGGTGAGCAAGTGATGAATGATGCCCCTCAAACCCTTTCTGTTTCCATTCTCACGCGTGCACCGCATATCACCGACAACTGATTGAGTATTGTGCTTATAGGCTTTGCTCCATTCTTTCTACTACCACAGTGCCCGACCACTCCGTAAGCTGCTACTATCTTACTAAGCTGCAAATTACTAAGTTTTTGTTTTTTGCTGTGCCTTGTCTTACATTCTCTCTTAAACGGTGTAAATGTAGCCCGCACACTGCGCGCACTGTGTTTCTTTGCCGTTGGATTTCATTTCGCTACCTTCTCACCCTACCGGCCCGGGGGGAGCGGGGTCGTAAGGGTGCGTGTGTACCAATTAATTACCCAACCATTGCGACCCTCGTCACGAAGACGACCGCCAAGCGGTGTGGGGCTAATTCAATTTCCCACCAGCCTTTTGCACTTTCGCTGAGTGCCGTTGGCCCCAATTGGCCTCCTTCTGCAGAACGTGGCGTCCCCTTGTGTTTTGGTTTTTTTTTATTTGCTAAGGAAAATGTGAGAGGGACAGAGAGAGAGAGAGAGAGAGAGAGAGAGAGAGAGAGAACGAAAGAGAGAGAAGCAAGTGATTACGTTACGAGTGTGCATTTACTTACTGGGTGTAAACATTACTTTGCTTAAACGAACAGAAACTAAAACGTGGGGTCAGGTCAAAGCAGTTACAATTATGTCGTCCTGCCTTAAGGACAGGCAGAGCCCTTCTTACAGAGCGTGTGCACAGGGTTTCGATAGCGCAAGAAACACACTTTTCGCCCGCTACGAACGGACCACTTCTGCCCGAAAGGTAAAGGACAGTAAATAGCTACCGAAGGGCAAAACCGCTCTTCAACCGGATGCCTCTTCACCGGAAGTATCGAGTGCACATTATCATTGGCTTGGTGGGTGAAGCCACCGGTCGTTAGCAATTTCGGTTCGGTTTGGAGGATCAATTACGGAAGACGGTGTTGTCGGTTAACCTCCCCCGGTTGGCTTCCGCTCGTTATACCCTTACCGAGATAATGCGCCGTGCGCGCGGAAGTGGGCAAGCTGGAGGGCTCTTCGAGCTGGTGGTTTCCACCCCCATTTACCGGACAGCTGGAAGCTCGTTATCACGTGGCTTTTTCTTGCACCACTCTTTTCTTTGCCTATGAATTAAGCCTGAAACGTGCTTCATCGAACAACAGTGGCATAAGCAAATCGTATGTAACGCGCGCTGTACCAGCTTACCAGTATGATGAGTGTGTTGGTACGGATGAAAGGAGCAAGAAAATGCGCTGCTTTTTACCTCCAGCAGCAAGAAGAAGAATCGGTCACCATACCTCGGAGTGTTTGCGGCAAAAGGATGGCAAAAAAGCAGCGCACCCCGCACACGGGACTCGAGCGAGTAATGAACGAAGCACGGCACTGCTGCACGGAAATTACCTGTCACGTGGTCACGGATGCCTTTTTGCTGCCCCCAACCGCCGGAATGCAAATCGGCGCAAAGAGGAAATCGTTTCCCACACCGCCCACTTCCGACTGGGCCGGAGGGTGGTCGCGTTTGTTCGCGTTGGGCGTAGCGTTGATTGAGAAGGCACGAAATGGACGCGGCATTCTTTGTGCCAGGGAGGGCGCATTTAATGTCTGAAAGGTGCATTGTGTGTGGTAATGGGAAGAATGTTGCATTGTTCCTTTGTTCGGAAGACGGCGGGAAGGCTTACGAATGACGAGCAATTATTTCATGGGGTTAAAAATGTCAAACGTTGTGCTCGCTTGTCTCGTTGGACAATGCTTAAGTGCCTTCAACGTATTATTTTGTGTATCGTTTGCATTAATTTTTTGTTTCGGCTGGTTCTAGAATAAAAACTAAGAGAGATCATTTCTTCCCATGAGCATCTCTTGAAATGTAATTCTTCAAGCTTACTGGCAAAAATAAACCTATTACATTGCGAGCTGCTTTTCGTCAGTTATCCGGAATTGTCGGATCAGAGCGGACGAAGACATGCGTGCAGGCATGTTTTTAGGACCTAGCTCGATTTTTATTATTTCTTCATCGGTTTTCGCGACACAATTATTGGAGTAGAGCTTTTGCATCATGATGGTCTAGATATTCTTCAATGGGATGCAGCTGAGCGATGTTCAACCGGTTCGCGGACTTGGGTGTTATAATTAAATTCCACCAAAATTCGCTTGAAATGATCGTTGAGTTTTGATGTCATTGCTTGTCGCTGCGAAGGCGTTGTTGCCCAGGTACTATTTCACTGTTTGGGCGGTTGCATCGACACTCCCGGCCAAGCGATCACAGCAATGCAGTCACTTGTCCCTCAATCTTCATTTTCAGCTTTCTTTGGTACCTTAAGTTGCTCAAGGCCATTTGGAACCGAGCTTTCTTTCGATGCTCTGATCGTTGTCTAATAATGTCCACAAACTGCCTCACGGAGTCCGTTTTAGAAGCTACGGGGTGCCGTTCTTTGATCGCGCACGCTCCTGAACGAAGTTGCTTCACTTGTTTGGCCATCGCGGTTAGAGTTCGACTGATAGAGGTATCAAATGTTGTCTACTTACTATTATTGTAGTGGGATACTATTGATGAAAGTGTAATTAACGTTTCGTTAGTGCAGCTTAATCAAACATCGAAAAATTTTGTTCATTTTTTTAAATTCCAACCTACTGTTTTAAAAATATTTTTTATGTATTATGGAATTTATAGACAGATTTTTTTCTCAGGAAATTTGCTTCCTATATATTAAGCCTTATCCCGCGCATACTCGGTTGACTTATTTCTTTCAATTACGAGAAAAATTCGTCATACTACGCCAAACTTCTATGCTATACTTTGGTAACAAACACTTCACTAGGAGAATATTATTTACTATTACAAAGTCTACGAGTTACCATTTCCTTCCGACATTTTGACAGATTAAAAGAATGTAAAAACACAATTTTGTTTCACCATAAAATGCTGAGCTATCCAAGCGGTCTATTCTCACAAGTAAAAGCAAAAAAAATGAATACACGAGCTGGAAAACCACAAACTTAACCCTTCCCTTGTTTCGTGTGGTTCACTCTAAAGTGCTTGAAGTGTACCGCAGCGCTAGCATAAAAGGTAGCCCTGCTCAGCAGTTCTATTTTCGGTTTTATTGCATACCAGTCGTTTTCAAAACGACTAAACCTACTCCACCTGAAAGCATGAAAGCACCAACGGAAATGGAAAATTTTGTCAACATCCGACCGGGAGAACGTGTCGAGCAAATCGATTAAAAGACTGCCTCAACACACACACACGCACATACATACAACCGCTCTTAAGTACACCGACCGCAGGTGTGTGCTTTGGTGGGAAGCAAGCAGTGTGGGAGAGTTTTATTTCATCAAATTCTTATCAGCGGTCGGTCACTGCTGGGCCACGTTGATGTTGGCACGTACCGTTGGCTAAACTTGTCTCTTGGCAAGCTGGTGATGCCGAAGTTGAAAACACTTGCCGTTCAATATCTAATCCAATGTATGACACACTCTGGCTGGCAGCAGCTGGAAAACATTCCTTGAAGAAGCTTTGTACACTGCTCTCTGTACATCCATTTGTATTGCCACCCACAGACTCACTCCATTAGGGGACATATTTCATCAAACCGTCTCGCAAACAGCCAATTCCCCACGAGCAGCGTTTGTGCAAAAGCAATCAATGTACTTTTAAAGTTTTTCACTTATTTCTCCCACTCGCTGTCTCTCTCTCTCTCTCCTTGGTGATGCATTTTCAATAGCCACTTTTGGGGCGGGCGCAGCGCCAGTCACTGTTTGTGCATTAGTTGTTGGCGAGAGACAAAATTAGTCGCATACAACTATGTTTCATTTAGCCTCGGATGCATTCACTTGCTGCCTCCCTTTTGCTGAAAACTCGCTGACATAATTGAACCACAATTTATCCAACCGAACGCCATAACTCGACAAGATGACTCGACTGTTTTTGTTTTGATTTCACCGTCACTTGAATGATGAAACGCTTCAATGCTTGTGTATGTTCCAATCTCTGCAACCACCACAAAACCGGCTGCTTAAGACTGTGTCATACGATGTGATTGATGTGTTTTCCTGTGGCCCCAAATCAAAGCGTGGTTCGCTTGTTCGGTTGGACGGTTTCGCGGAATTCGGAGACAGAACAGAGCTTCTTTGGCTGTTTGTTTGATTTGGCTTGTCACTGTTTGTGTGCAATGAACCGCCTGTTTCTAGGAAAATGAACAATCACAAGCGTGCTTTTTTGAAACCAAAATTTAAACACAGTTCAAACGTTTCGTATAAAAGTATAAACATTTTCAAGCACAGTTTGCATAATTTTGAAAATCATTTTATCCCTGACAAATAGGCGAATTGGTGCTTCGGGTGAAAAAGATAACACTGCAAACCATGGTACTCCCCTTGGGGGGAAAAGCATCAATGCCCAAACCCTCTTTTGAATGAAAATAAGCTGCCCCTGAGGAAAGTTTAAGCATCTCTCCTGGGGTTGTCCCAAAGCGATCAAGAAGTTCGATTCTATCGATTCGACTCATTTCGAGCAAAAGAAACAAATCGAGCAGGATACGAATCGAAACAGATAAATTGTTGCAGCACAAATGGAGATTGTTGAGTTGGAATAATCCTCAAATAATGGAACTTTCTTTTGTCAAATCAAACGTACGGTTCTTCCAACTGTGATGAAATTCCACAGCAAAAACTGTCTACTTACCAGATCAAAGGCAGAGACGACGAACCTTCGCTTTCAATAAAACCGTCCTATTATTAGTTAATTTTATTTCCATTGCTTCTGTCGCGCACCAAAAGCTTACTTTAGCTTCTCAACCGTCAGTCCATGAGCTGCTCCGACTTGGTTATAAAAGCATAATTTCTCACCCACAACGAAGGCACCCGTAAGATTGTGAACACGCTCCCACCGAAGGGAAACTGCCGCTGGCATCGCTTTTTATTTCGCCATCCCGTGTTCGCAGATAAGCAAAGGCAACAACGACAACGGCACCGAAAACCATTGGCAGAAAATCATGATGAAGCACTGCATTCTGCTGACGACGGTGACGGTGGCTTTCAGAAACGCCCCGGCAATAAGTAATGATGGGTTCCACGGGCTGTGTAAGCTCCCTGAGGGGGAGGGGTGGTACGAAAAATCACTCAACCATTTTCCAAACCCGAACCCACGGCCGGCCACGACGCCCTAAGCATCATAAATGGTCCCAAATGGAACGAACAAACGAGAACGGTTATTGGTTCTTTCGGTTGAGTTTTTTTTCCTTTTTTTTGTTTCAACATCGCAGATCCTTGGCAGTATTTCACAGGATACACATTTCGAAGCTTTCGGCAAAAGTAACACACGCAACGGAACCACTTTTATGTTTCGCTGGTAACCAATGTAGGGCCCAACAGCAGGAGGTCCTCGATAAGAAGCGATGTGTGATACGCTCGGTTGGCTTGGCCGTTTGTTTTCACCGGTGGAAGTCGTTCGGCTTTTCCCAGTCGGGTACTTGTTTTGCGCGCATTTTTTTTTCATCCCATTTTCTTCGTTACCAATGAACAGGAGATTTCGAGAAAGACGGCATACTGTTAGTATGATTGATTTTGATTAGCAGCTATTCTTTCAATCAACAAAAATTGACTCAAAATTATGTTTGACATCATCGATGATAAATGAAACGAAAAGCCTGTTTGGATGTTTCTATTGATCGTAACATAACAGTAATGGACAAAATTAGAAGATTCTTGGTCATTCTACTATTACTGTCAGTATCAGTGGCAATATGCATTCTTCAATAACGTTTGTATTTAAAAAAAATGGACAAAACTGTTGATTTGTCATGGGTTTCTCTTCCCATGGGTTTAGTATCCCATGAGTCGGTAGACAAAATTTGATACCTCTATCAATTTAGGCCGTGAAGGCTAAAAAGTGAAACAACTTCATTTAGAAGGGTGCGCGATCAAAGTACGGTACTCCATAGCGACTAAAACTGACTCTGTGAGGCAGTTTGTGGACATCGTATGAGCCTGTACCGACATATACAATATCTTAGCATTATTAGACAACAATCAGAGCATCGAAAGAAAGCTCGGTTCCGAATGGCCGACGAATCTGAGCGACTTGAAGTGCCAAAGGAAGTTGAAAGACTGAGGGACATGTGTGACTACATTGCTGCGTTCGCTTGACTGGGAGATCGATGCAACCAAACAGTGAAATAGTTCCTGGGAAACATGAAACATATTAGGTAGCAGAAATCGCGTCCACTGGTTTCACCGTGGCAAGCAATGATGTCAAAACTCAATACGATAATTTCAGGCGAATTTATGTGGAATTTCAATGTGAAACCTTAGTCCGCGAAGCGGTCCAACATATCCCAGGTCCTTCCATCGAATTTTTCTGGACCGACATGAATCTCTACTCAAACAATGTTGTCGCAAAAACTGAGGAGGAATTAATAGAAATCGAATGTAGATCGTAACTCAATTTTCCAATAATAAAAATATTTTATACATCACATTAAGTAACATGCTATCATAAGGATCAATCGAACATCGAAACAACACGTACTTCACTCACGGAACTTAGTGGTGGGAGCTTGAAATCGGACCTATCCGCTTCCGATTCCGTTCTCGAAATTCCGGAGCCGTTTCCGATGCTGGAATCGATTCCAGTTCCGGAGTCGTTCTCGAAGCCGATTCCGGGATCGGAATGAGCTCCAGAATCGGAATCGACCTTGGAATCGCAATTTGCCCCGATACCGGAATCATGATTGACTCCAGAAATCGAAATTGAACTTTTTTCGGAATAACAATCAGTTTTTGAATTGAAATACGAGGATTAAGAAGCGAAAGAATGGATCGTTTACAAAAAAAATTGATTCTTGCCAGTTATAAAATCATACCATCATTGGACCCAACCGCCTTGTCATATAGATATGTCGAAACCGACTCCAATTCGAAGCCGATTCTGATTTCGGAGTCAATTTCAATTCCGGAACTGATTCCCATTCCGGAACTTATTTCGATTCCGGAACCGATTCTGGAGCCAGTTCCGGTGCGCATTCCGGAACCAATTCCGAAGCCGATTCCAATTCAAGAGCCGATTTAGATTCCAGAGCCGATTCCGATTCCCGAGCCGATGCTGGAATCGATTTTGGAAACTGATTCCGGACCTACCGGAACCGATTTCAGACAACTTTGTAGCTAGTCGGAATTGATTCCGACGAAAACTTCGTTTTTCCCATAACTTCACGGAACCGACCCGCTCCGCAAAATCCAACCCTAATTGCAACATTGCGACACTAAACAAACCGCAAACTGTACGGATTAACATTCTTCATCGATAATTCCCGCCACATGGTGCACAGCACAGTACTTCGCCTCATCAAACGATCGTTATTGTGTTGCTCCTTCTTATAACTATTAATCACGATAATTGCTTTCTTTGCCAAGCTTATTGCCTTGCCCTGGCCAGCCCAAGTCAACGGTAATCGTGACCGGAAACGACTCGCGGGCACTGCACCGTACACAATTTGCCCAGAGTTGCCAAAATCATCAAACATTGTACCACACTCCGGAGCGAAAGAGCGCGAAATTTCGGTCGAAACCATCGCACTTCCTGCCAACGCAAAGTCATATTTCTTGTCTTTATTATTTTCAAAACCCTCTAACGATTGGGCTGCTGGCGCTTGGAATACATTTGTTTCGAAGCTTCGATTTTGTGTGGGGCATCCGTGTGTGTGTGTTTACGCTTGAGCAAGAACGTTTTGGGGTGGAGAAATGTGTTTTTTTTAACCGACCTTGAGCGTACTGTGGTTTGATGATAAACGTAACGAGCCGGGTTGAATTATTGTACTTAATGAAGATATTTGTCAGGTTCTAGCATTGAAGCGATTTATCCTGCTGCCGCTTGCGCCACTGGATAAAGTATTTTGCCGCTGCTTAGAATGGATGTTTCTGGCATAGGTTTAAATAAATCATGCACTCTAGCAGCTCGGGCTGAAATTGAAACCGATGAATAATGTCACTTTCTCTGCGGCAAATTGAAACATGATGGTAGCTACATTGAAAATCCTGCTCTTCAGCCATTAGTCTGAAAACAACTGGCAAAACTGATTTTTCTTTCATTTTCGCATTATTTAATACACGCTCACTTTTGATGATGAATAATGATGACAGCTTTTGCGCGCCTCGGATCTACCATAGCGATGAGATGAGCTTATCGAAAGAAGGCAAAAAAGGAAACACCCATTTCTTTAGCGCTTTGCATGCATAATTAACTGCGAAAACGCTCACGCGGCTCTAGGATTTGCTTATCAGCTGCTCAGGTTCATTACCCAAGCGGAATTCGCTTTAGATTATCATTGCCATCACCGTTCGTCAAGATTGTGCACGGGGACGGAATTATTACGATTAGAAAGTGGCCAAAGACAGCTGGCGATGGCGAGACAAAACCAATTTGCCTAATGTCCCACGATCCCCGTCTTGCAAATTAGAGCGTGTACAGTGAGTGCTTCTTTTTGCTGCGCTATGTTTCAGAAAACAAAATTCCATTTACAGCACGGGTAAAGCGATATTCTGCGAGCGATGCGAATCAGTATCGCCACCGTCCGGTTCATTTCCTGCATTTCCTATTTTTTGTTCGTCCCCACGAACGTCGCATTATGGCTCGTTGACTCGTTGACTCGATGGATGTCCTAATTAGATTCTGTTTTAAACCTCACCACACTGCACACGGTTACTGTTGTAGCTTTGGTATGCGTTATGATTAAAGTGGAATGGGAGCGCCGAAAAGGCGAAATAAACGTTACACTGGAACTGCTAAACGACTGCCTCCAATGACCATCGCGAATGGCTCTGTTAGGGGTCACTGCTAATGGAACCGCAGTGTTATTTCTGCTGAATAAATTAGGCACCTCATTTGCGTGACATTGTTTTGAAGAGGCGAGAGCAGAAAAAAAGGACGGGATTTTTGCTATAACAAGAAGCAAAGTGCTCAAAACGCAAAACGTTGTGGTTTTATTTTCTACGCAATCACGTTGCGTTATTGCTAGCCTGACGATGGAGTGTAGATGTATAGATTTCTATGGTGAAGAAGGGACAATTCCACAGGTAGAAAGTAAGGTGTTAGCTTGATTTAAATTTAACGATATTACGTTCGATATACGTATTGCTTAATAAACTGTACATATAAAGCTAGATTGGGCCGGTCTGATGGTACAGTCGTCAACTCGTACGACGTAACAACATGCCCGTCAGGGGTTCAAGTCCCGAATAGACCGCGTCCCCATACATACGTAGGACTGGCTATCCTGCTATGGTAACAATAAGTCACTGAAAGCCAAGCTCACTTCACTAGTGGGTACAGGCAGACCTTGACCGACAGCGGTGGTTGTGCCAAAGAAGAAGAAGAAGATAAAGCTAAAACTCAGTTAGTTACATAAACGTGTGTGTTAAGTCTCTTCACAATTACTGAGCTGAACTAAACGTGAACTTATTCTATAGATATTTTAAGTATCTGAACTTATTCTAATAAAATTCTAATGAATCTGAACTAATTCTAATCTCTAATAAAAAAGAAAAGAAGAAATTTCTACCTACGCTATTAAAATAAAGCGTATGTAACGAAAATTTAGTTTTGATTTTAGTGTTCCAAATTCCAAAATTTTTTGTAGAATCATCGCATTCGATACATTATATGTCTCTTCAAGATGAATGTCTCCCTAAGGCGAACATTCTGTAAGCTACATATGCGATTTGGCATCCCAAATTCCCCAAGTACCCGGTCTATGAACATGTTGCGGGAACATTTCTGGATTTTTCTGTTTATTTAAAAAGTTTTGAACGTTTTTGCCAAAAAAATATCATTTTTAAATTAAATGTGCAATGTAAACAAGTAACGTGAACAATAACGCAGCTAAATCTATTAAATTATTTCAATTTCAAGTATTTCGTTAATTTTCAGTCAACAGTTTATCATTTCTTCCAATTTGCGAATGTTCCACTGAAGAAGATTATCGTTTTTAGTGATTATCGAAAGCAGATGTTATATCATTCCCAACCCTTTCGGTTCATTTCGCTTTATATTTCACCTCGTCTGGCCGTACGGTAAGGTACATTTGAGTGATTTGATGAGAATAATGCTCGCAAAATACGGCGATGTGACGCGCATTACATTTTCATACCCAAAAGTAAGCGACTTCAATAAAAAAAACGTGTAAAAAGTAAAGCTGATTTGATTATTTGAGGGAAGAAAATTGGATCTTGCACATCAGCGTCTTTAGAGGAAATTAATCCTCATTCCATCACAACCATACTAGGGCTGTCTCCGGTATGAAACTTCAAAGAACCTTCCATCGTTTGGTACAAGGATGTACTACAATCGTTCGTCTGTCTCGCTTTCCTTTTCCCAATCATACCGCTCCCTCATTGTTGTGCTCACTCATCTGTCAAACGGATCCTTCAATCATCGTTTCAAAGATTCCAGCATCATCCCACCAGTGCCGCAACACCATGTACGGTAGCAAACATCTTCCTTCCGCCACAACACACAACGAATACGTGCTGCTGAGCGTTTCATATCCATATGGGACCCAAAGGCTTGCTCCACATACCAACCATACCGGTGCTCTGAGGTTTCAGCCTTTGTTTCCATTCGCTACACACATTTCATCCTCATCATGGGCAGCACAGCAAAAAAAATAGAAGCACCCCCGGTGCATACATATTTATAATCAAATTTATGACTTTTTCTTTCCCACGCTTTTCCGAATCCGAAGCGTGGCACCCAAACACGGCGTGTGTTTCAAACTGTTTGAGGATCGTCTTGTGTGGGATCATCCGTGTAATTTTTTTTTTGTATCCTTCTCCTCTATTCCTGTACTTTCTCCGTTCAACCTCCTACACAATTCACGTGCGCTCTCTCACTCTCCCCGACAGCTTCCATGAGAGTTTTTCCACTCACATAACAAACCACCTGCACTACGCCTGTTTTGCGCTCCTTCACACTGACAGCGAACCCCGGGTGCGAGAACGATTTGTTCGCCGCACCGTGTGAAAATCATCTCGGACTCTCTTGCTCACGGCAGTGTACGCTCGCTCATCGTTTCATCCCAGCTGCTGCCCACCCTTTCTCACGCGGAGATCCACACTCGCATCCACCGCACCTGACGCTGGAATGCCGTTGCCATTTTAACCGCCAAAAACTGGAGCCCTTGTCTGTGTGGTGGGGGTTGCTCTCACCACACACACACCTACATACGCACGCTCGCCCGGGCTCGTCGTCGTCGGGGTCCGTTGGCCCCGGTCTCGGTGCCATTTTCACCGACCCGGCTCGCGTCTGACGCATTGCGGATATTTTAGGCTCGCAGGCAGGAAGGAACGCTTGTTCCGTGTTTCGTTCTGCTCGCCGGTCTCGACCGGGGAGTTTTTGTTTTTTGTTTTCCTGTGCAGAGGAAGCCGGCTGCCCGTACCCCGGTGTGCGCGGGTTCACTTTCCGGAGGGAAGCATACTTGCATAGAGGATGCACCGGGCACGGGAAAGCATCGTAGCATCGTTTTTTGCTAGTCGGTCGTTAGAGTCAGCTGATTTTAAATGGCACAATTTACGTAAAGCGTAAACGATTCTCCCAGCCAGCATTGCAAATTAACGCTCTGTTTTTGTTTTCGCATTAAATGAAATGTGCATTGTAGAGCTACAAAAAGGAAATGGAACATCTTTTTCTTTGAATTTCTTCCGTTGTCTTGTATGGTTTTAGTGTGCGATTAAATTTTTGCTCCAAAAACATCGTCAACATATGTCTTTTGCTTAAGTTGCCAGGCTTACAAAAAGTAACATTTGCTTCACTCGTTTCCTTCACTGCATTACAACTCTGTCCCGTCCGCTTTGATCGAAAAGTTTTCACACACATAAATCATGCTGCTAACAGACACACACACACACTCAAACAATGGGGCAGTAACAGCAAAGCTGGGAGTCAAAGAAGTTAGTTTTACTTCCGTCCATGGGCAGTCGGTTAGCATCAAGTGAAAACTTTGGCCAGAAGAAGAAATTTTCCCGCACGCTTCAGCGCAGCAACCGGAGGCATACGAAGAAGAGTGAAAAACAGCACTCCACCAGTACACCGAGTGAGCTTACCATTTCATGCCGGCTCAAGAGCGACGATAAAGTTCGCCCGGCAGTATCAGTTGCCCCAATAAACAACGGAATGGCTCATGGCTCGATAGAAGCCCGTTGACCGTTTCGTTCGACGCCATGAGCAGCGTGCACATAAAAGCACGTTTGCTTTGACAGAGCAGCTTTGATGTGGCTGTTTCCGGCTGTCACAACCCGTGTGTGCCTGTTACAAAAACGGGGCGGCTGCGGGAAGTGCAGGAATGCATTTTGTTTTGTCACTCGAACGCGGAAGTTGATGAAGCTTCTGCTCAATTGGCCGTAACAAAATGTTAGCAGCAGTGGCAGTGTTTTTGTCGATGAAAAATACATCCATTCGCTTCCCCAAAACACGCCTGCAAGCATGCATTGAAGGTGAATGGTTGATGTTGGATCGATAAGGATGGGGGAAATATTGTCATCATGACCAACCGTCCCACGTGCTGTAGGACACAAGCTTTTGTAAAGGTGAAATAAAAGCGCTTTCCGATTGCCGCTAACCGCTTGCACCGTTTGCTGCTCCATGCATGTCTTGCAATCGAACGGAATTGTCGATTCATAATCGAATAAAATACTTTTTTTTGTATCTTTCCTTTCTTTTGTGTGCCGCGTGTTTCGCGTGTTTGCTACCGTCACGTTGTTGGTTGCCGCTCACACACTATGTGCCCTCTATTTCGCATAAAAAATGGAGAAAATTTGGTGCAAAGTGTTGTGAATGTTACGTTTAGGATGGTTCCTATTGTTGATGTGCCTTAACGCTTCAACATTATCGGCACCATCATCCAAAATGTGATCGCTACTCTCCACTGACCAGCAATGTGTGTATGTGTGTATTTTTTCTCAACTCCAACTAACCTCAACGTACAAAAAATCAAGCAGCAGATTTTTGATCACGACAGCCCCTGCTCTCCAAGGGGGGGACACAATTTACGACCGTCTATAAAATATCAGTTTTAATGATTTTCCAAGCACACGCGCTGGAAGGCGGTAAACTGGCCCGAAGGGGCGTGACAATGGCGTTCGCCATGCTGATGTGCGAACAAAAAAAAGAACCGAAAATCACGCACCACCACACACAACCTTGAACGTGAATCTAAACTCATGCCTGCCCGTTGTTGCCGAGGAAAAAGATGAGATACTTGCCAAGATTAAAACGAGCCGGGAGTCGGGAGTGTCGGCACACAATAGCAGCCAACCAAAAAGACCAAAAAGAGAGAAGAAAAAAACCTTCATTTTGTCACCGTGCCGTGCCTCCCAAGTACCCACTGCGGTGCCAAGGTGTACACTGATGGAGGTGAAAAATGGTGATGCTTTTCATGGAAGACGTTTAGGTTATTCATTTTCTCCCTTTTCTTTACGCATTGTTGCGATGAGATAGGAAAAATACATTTTCTGCCCTCCCCCACTCCAATGGCCGGCAAAACCTAATGAAGTGTTTGTAGGCTGTTTGCTTAAATTTAATTTGTTTCTCAAGTTTGTTGCCTTCGCGCGAAGTGCGGTATGAATAAAAAAAGAAGCGCCATACGATAATCGGATTTTCGTTGCCCCCATCTATCACCCTATTTGTAGTGTTATTTGGATTTTTTTTTAAAGACAATTTGTCCAGTAGCGAAACAAACCACCCAGGGTCTGCGTGCACCGCGTGGGACGACTGTAAATTACATTACCCAACTGCGGCTGCCCATCGTCATGCTTTGTTTTCTACCAAAAGAAGATATATTTTTCGCTTCGTTTTTTTGGTGCCCTGGAGGATATAACTCTTGGTTAGTGAGGAATTTAAATGTTTTCTTCTGGAATTCCGTACAATATGTTTAAGCTCAGATAAAAAGTACGATGGATAAAATATAGAAATACAAATAAACACGTTCATTCGTACGGCTAAATCGCAATCGTACGGCTGAATTGCGGCCCGGAAATCGCAATCAGATTCGTAATAGAAATTCAGAGTTGCTTAGCAGTTTTAGAAACGAAATCAGTACCGGAATCTTCATGAGAATGGATATTTAACAAGTAAATTTACAAGTTTCTTGGCGACTATACAATCGTAGCTGCATAGGAACCAAACACTCATTCCTCATTCTCATTGAGATACCAAAATCCAATTTGATTCCGAAGACGACCGATTCTGACCGATTCCTGAGACGATTTCGGTGCCGATTCTCATTGCGGTGCTGAATCTGATTTGAGAGTTGATTCCCGAACCGATTCCAGAAACTGATTCCGGAGTCGATTCCAGAACCGATTTCAGAAACTGATTCCGGACCCACTATCCGGAATCGATTCCACAACTTTCAACACATTTTTCGATTCCTCCATTCTTTTGCACGTATTTTCAGCAAAATGCTTTATTCTTAATTATATTAAACATAACAACATATTTTTATCAAAGGAAATACAATATTTGACATTGTTACAGTTCATGTATGTTTCACAATGTAACAGTTGAATATGTAGTTTGGTATTGCCTTAAATTAAAAAAAAAAGTTTATTTTATGTAATTCACTCACATTCAATCGTATTTTTTTCGATTTGCTACCCCAAACAGTGTACGAAAAAAGTCAATCAGTTATATTAACTGTTTATGAATTTATTACGTAAGGTTAAAATTAAAATATTATAGCAGTGCATAATTATAGATGGTTGATTCCATAATCCGATGGAGACGCCTGGTAGTTTTCATTCATGACACAAACCACAAATCAAACACTTTTATTTTGTTGCTTTTTGTTTCACTGGATATACAATGAGTGCATTTTAATTTCAGTTTCAATTTAAGTTGGTCTTTTCTAACCTTTACAACTATTATTATCACCCTGCATGAAAGGGAAGTGTCAATCATGCCATAACGGCGGTAATTTTAATGAAGTGATGCTAACTACCCACCAACAGAGAGCACTTTGACTGGCTGCCAGTTGAATAGTTTTGTGCAAACGAACAAACCCCGCAGCCCCAATGCCCCCCTCCTCCTTCCGATGCCATGGCAACAAGTCTAGAGTGCCAGTTCATTACAGAGCGAAAACAATCGTTTCGTGTATCATCCACTGCAGCATTTAAGCGAGCAGAAAAGATAAATGAGACAGGGAACGAAGCGACGAAGAAAGTACTACAGTAATTCCACCCCATTCCTCCACCATTCCCTCCCCTCGCCGGACGGGGTAGAACAATAATAATATGCCGGCCATAAAACTATGCCAAAAATGTTTTATCCCGTCAGACTTTCTCATTGCACAAAACTTGGCACTCGTTGCACACTCACTCGTCAGCATCGTTCTTTCTTAGCTGCTGTCTCATTTTCTCTTCAAGATGCTCGTGTTGTTCCGCAGCAGAGGCTGCATCCTTGGGGAGCTGGGAAAGGGGTGGGGTAGGGTTCTTTCGGGGCGCTAAACAATTTGTAAGTTCAAGATCGCTCCCCCGGGGGTAATGCCAATGAGAAGGGAGTGCTGCCCGCTATTCGTCCCGGCCAACAATGGCAAGGTTCTTTGTACTCGAGCTACGGCTCGTTGGATCTCCCTCATAACCCCCGGGGGGACACTGTCGGACACAGAAGCTCATTACATTTTTATTGTTTCGTTCCCGCGTGCCACTCAGCTGACGTCGTAGAAGTGTCATAGTGTGTGTGTTTTAGTTTGTAGTGAAGTAACGGATACAATACAGCATACAAGCTAGCCCGAAACCCCGTTTAGACCTTGAAAGCGGTCCCCAAGGGCTTCAAAACTTCTCGATTTAGAATGCTGCATGATATTGAGCAAACCTTAGTTAGGCTAGCGTCTACTAGATCGATCTAGCGAAGGGTCACTGCACACACTTCGATCGTAACGCCCATGTTTACTGTTAAACGTTCGTTAAACTGTCTATTCGATGTTTGCCCTTTCTTCCAATCCATCGTAGTGTTGTTCTATCCCCCAATAGATTGTCCCCACATTGCTCTAGTTTTGACAATGACAGTTGTTCGTAGTTATTTGACGGTTTGTCGTTCCCGTTGCCATTCCATTCGGTAGATGTCGATTGTGTAGATCCAATATACATAAAACTAAATAAATTAATGAATCTGTATTTTTTCTCCCTTTTTCTCTTTTTCTCTCTCTCTCTCTCTCTTTTCTCTCGCTGTTGGTGCTTGTGCACTGTTTCGACTGCTTCCCGGATGCTCTACATGCGTACACACAAACAAACAAAAAAAACAAAAAAAACGCTCGCGCGCTCGCTCGATTCCGCCGATGGAAATCAAATCAAATGTCTGCTTTCCGCCACCGCTTCCATTTTATGGCGCCACGCTTTCCAATAACAACTCGCTACGCACACGCAATAACATTTCATGATCATTTATATCCGGCTGTGTGTGTGTGTGTGTGTGTTTGTGTTCTAAAACCTATCATCCTGCTCGTTTACGACTTCCGCCGTGCAATGGAAATGGTCCGGCCAACAAAACGCTGCCTGCGTCCGCTCGTCCACCCATGGTGACATTGAATTTGTTGCACGAAATGAATTGTGCAATGTGCGCTTAATTATCCCTGCTTGCAAACAAACCAAACACGACGCAACTATCGCTCGCGTACGCATCTGTTGCCCGTGCGGCTTCTTCCACGCTTGCTTGCTGGTGGTGGTGGTGCTGCTGCTACGTTTCCCCACGAAATTAAAAATAATTAGGAAAGCGCTTTATTATCGTCAGTGACATCAAGAAAACAGGTACAAAGTTGCACCAATAATTCATCTTTTTGTTTTTGCTTTCTCTCTTCCGTTTCTTTATAGTGTAGTTTAAAATGGTTGTAGTATACGATGGGGGGGGGGGGGAGAAACAATAGTTGTGTTGCGATAGTACACGGGTTGTTTTATTTTAAGTTGCACTGCCTTTTCCGTATGCTTAATTGTGCACGAAGAAACTGTGCAACGATACAAACGTGCTGCTGGTGCCTGGTGGTGGCCGTGGTTGGCCATTTTGCAAAAACAGAAAACACAAATGATGACATTTCGTTCACAATGACGTCAGTACTGCTTCTCGGCGGTCTTGATATGATATGTTGCTTTCTATTTCTTGCCCTCGGCAAATTCTATCGTTTGGGCGTACTGTTTAAATGTCATGAAAATGTCATATTTTCTTTAAGTTTTCAAGTTTTTGCGGACCTGCCAGCTTGGGAAAATTCCACAAAACGTTTCCTAACGACAGTATGCATTGTCAACAGTTTTAAAAGTTTAAATGTTTAAAATTACATAGTTGTTTCTTCCAAATTAGATATTTTTTGCATTTCACTGACTTTGATGTGATTTATATAAATTTATTTCTGAGATTGACCGACTAACTGACCTGATCACCGAGTAAAATTGACGATCAAACCCTTTCAAACATTGTGCCTAAGTAATTTTTATTATAGTAAAATTTATATTATTGATAACGGTTGACGGTTCTTTGAGCAAAATTGCACTAATTTGACACATCAATTGTAAAATTCCACATAATTTCTCTTTTGATCGAATGTTGAAATTTCTAAAGGTTTAAATTGTTATATTCAGTCAGTCACTAAAACCACCCTTTACTTGCAAAATTATACGAAAATTAGTGTTATTTTTGGTGGAAATCACGAGATTTGACTTACGCAGTAATTCGAGATACGCGGCATTTTGCGGCCGTTTTCGATTCCCATTAAACGTGTAACTCGGAGACCGGCTGTATTTTTTTAAATTTTAAGTTATCATCAACTAGCCACATTTCCAAGGGAAGCTGCTGTTGATTTAATTCGTACAATGGAGCATAAGCAATTCGTTCGGGGTTAATTAATCGCTTCAATTTCAAACACGTTCAAAAACACTGTTGATTCTATTTGCACTCATTTCACCCTAGGAGTGAAAAAAAAAGAATATTTTGCAAACAAAATGCCACTACCTTTCTCAATATTTCCCCATAGGACAAGAATCGATTCTATTCCTTTTTTTCTATTCTGCAGTCGGTGTTCGTACGTTCTGCGGATAGCAAAAGTCCTTCCCACGGTGAAACGCCACTGAGCATGGGTTCGGTTTCTTCTCTCATTCCGCTGGGAACTTGTACGTGAGTTGGGATTTCCAACACCACCACCATGAACAGTAATGCCGAATCATCACCCCACCAACTGTTGGCTATACTGATCTTATTTAAAAGTTGCCAAACGAAAAACTGCTCTGATTAGGGTAGAGGTTGCCGCGCCGCTCCAACAAACCGCCAACCGCCGTCTTGACCTTCTGCCTGCAATATTTAGATTACGTTTCACGGGCTCGTGACGTTCGGATCCGGCGTTTGCAGATTTCATCCCTACTGACACATCGCCTTTGGATCGGGCGCAGTTGGCGGCTGGTGAATACTAATTGGCATCAACTCGGGCATTGATGTTCTCGTGCCCGTGTCTGACGAGCATACTCTAGCGAGATGGATTTTCTTGAGCACCGTCGTTCGCTACTTCGGCCGCAACCGGAACGCCAAACCCCGTGCGGCTGTAATGAGAAGCAGCTTTCACGATACCATGCTGAACGGTGGTGGTGAGCTCGGCTAGAGCTAAAGAGAGAGTATGCCGTTTCGGTACGATACAGCACATTAAACCGTGCTCATTTGAATGAACGATCCGACAGTGACGTTGCAGAAGGATTAATTTGTGATCCCTGACACCTTTAGCAACCATGGCAGACAGCTCTCACACTGCATCCACAAAATCACATGAATCGATTCGATTAGCTTTGCACGAGTTTAAATATTCATTCGTGCTGCAATTTATATGCTGTGGAGCAAGAACGATGGACTCATGCAGATGCACTGGAAAGATAAAACATAGCAGCGATATTACATTACCGAACAAATTGTTGATTGCGACAGCAGACACTAATGTTGTTGCCCGGTGCTGTACGTCCGCTCGTTACAAGCTGGCAAGATTCCAGCGGCTAACGGTTCGTTGTACCACACACACTCCTTTTCGAGGACACTCCAGCTGAGAGCCTCGTGTAGAAGATTATACACCCTTTGATTGGAGGTTTTTGTTTCTCCTCCTTCATGTGGCTCTTGTTCTTCCACAGTGAACTGTTTGAAATGTTCTATAGTGTTCACTACCTCACTACCGTTGCAGATGGTAGCAGCTGCTACACATCATTACAGTCTATTTACCTTCTATAAAGACTGTTTCAAGAGGTTTGATGTTTGGAACAAGGACACATGATTAAATTTACACTTCAGGTTTACCTGCAGTTTGTAAAACATCAGACTAAGGACACCGTAGGACACCTATGCTAAACATGGTAGTTTTCTAATATGAATTGGCGAATGTGAGAGTAGTCTGTATGATAATTGATGGCAAAAACAATATGAAACCACTGAACATTTTCGAATAAGCCGGTAGAATATTCCAAATTCTATTAAACAATTCAAAAACAACAGCAGCTTTAAGGAACTTTCAATACATTTTTGGAATATTCTGGGAATGAAATATGTACACCATATATCTTTTCCTTTTCAATCTTTGTCTATAAATATGCAAGACAAAAAACCTAAAAAGATTAATTACCGCAAACAGTAGCCAGCTCTGCATTGGTTATCAACGCTCAATTCCCAACAGAAGTCATCGGACTCATCAATTTAATCTAAAATAATTGCCATCTAATTCCCTCGCGACGAATGGCGCACACTTTTCTCTAGCAACTTCCAACAGCCAATCCGCTCCGGAAAACATTATCACCACCGCTCGTGGTTTTTTTATTTTTCATCTCGAAACTGGGAGCTCACGAAACCAATCAACATTCATGTCTAAGATTTCCCACCGGAGCTTCGGCTCGACAGCAAATGACTAATCTCCAAAACATCATCGGGAGGTTTCCACCACTTGATGCCATTCTACTCCTCCATGCCAACCGCCCCACGGATGTCACTACACCGGAATATGCTACGAGCGAACAGCTTCCGGCCGTGCTTCCGATTACAACCCGTGCCGGCAAACACGACACGAGCGCTTCAAGGAGCAACCGAAATCATGTTTTACCGCAGCAGACCGCGCGCACGTACACCGGACACCGGGGCGCGCGGTGGAAACGAGTTGTCGGATCTAATTTCCATCGCAAACAAACATCCGACCAAAACAAACCTCCTCTTCCTCCTTCCGTGGACTTCCTCTCAGTGGACTATTTGCGGGACTATTTATAGCAGATGGGTGTCTAATTTCATAGATCTATCCCTTGCTGCAGTTCCCTTGGCGAGATGGTTCCACGGAGTCCCGCTGCACCTTTCGATGCAAACTATGAGCCTAGTTAAATTATAATACACTCTCCAGCAACTTATACTGCGTCTGTTAAGTGTCTTCTAAACGTTTCTTAGTGAAGGTGATCGCGCAGCAGGTATCGCGTTGTACTTGTCAAGCACCACCAGCATTCGGTAAGGCAACGCAAAACATTCGGACGGAGCGAAACTGCGAGCCACGCGGTCTGGGCGGTGGTACGGTTTGTCACAAATGTTCACGCTAATGTCAGACGCTGGTATTAGTGTGTTGTGCATATTTATAAATTTTTATTTACTGCCCGCTGAGGGTCACGAACACACTGGGGAAGAAGTTACATACTTTTCGGACAAAATTAGAACGACACAGGGAAATTGTCGTGAGAGAATTCGCGCGCTCACCAGGGAGATCTAAAGTGAGACCTGATGATGTTATTCAACATTGGTATGGTTGAATTATATTAAAAGTGGGTGTACAAGTATTATCTACAAGTAAAATTATCTATGATATTCAATATTTGCCCCATTTCACAAGCTGCAATTAGTGTTTATTTAGTGAGGTGAAGTTAAACGTTATAAATTGCACAACTTTTTGGTTTAACAAACGAAACATCTCATAAAACCAAATAGACATAATCGTAACACCCAACTGCCTCTTTCCTTGT
This sequence comes from Anopheles gambiae, assembly GCF_943734735.2. NCBI lineage: Eukaryota > Metazoa > Arthropoda > Insecta > Diptera > Culicidae > Anopheles > Anopheles gambiae. The sequence goes on from NC_064602.1 coordinate 91,167,230, forward strand.
CCATTTCTTCACTGATCCCTCAATATTTACGACGAGAACAAGAGAGAGAGAGAGAGAGCTCTCGGTGTCTCGATCCCACCCACGCACTCATGCGCTCATAATATCCCACCCACCTGATGCGCAAGAAGCACCAGAAAACGCGGGAGAAAACACGGAGCACTGTTCTCGCACTGCCAGCAAAACAACCAACCACTTGTGAGGACCGATCGACCGATCTGGCGCCGATCGCGCTCAGTAGAGTTTCTGTGTGCGTACGAGTCGCAGCCGACGACGATTTGGGCGAAAGATCACAGCAGCGTGCGTGTGCGTTGCGCTTCTAAATTATTCCGCGATACTGTGACCTTACGGCCGGGGCCACTCCGTACGCTTTGGCCTTTCCCGTGGCAGACGAAGATTGCCCAATACGCAGACACACACACACCGTCCAACAGGTTGCATCTGCTGCTGACGTCTTTCGTGTGTTGCATTTGCATGCAAAGGGCCTGACCTTTACGCTGTAGACAAAAGGGTGGTGGTTCGTTCTTGTTCTTGATCTTCTATTCTCAGCCGTTGATGAAGCGTGATAAGTGACGCGAGTGTCGGCACGTTTTTCACTGCTAGTTTATTTGCGTTTCTTATGGCCGCAAGTGTCGTTTATTTATGTACAAGAAACGTGTTGAATCGGTGCGCTGTGGTGCATATAATTGTGAGCTTACCCGTGCTGTTCAAAACGAATCGTTGAAGTGATTAGTGATCGTGTGAATTGTAAAAAAATATATTTAACAACAAAATAGTTTGCCAACAATTCAAAATCTGAGTCTCAGTGTAGTGTTTGAGTTCTCTTCTGCTCGCTGTAAAATTCACCGCAACAATCCACCGGGCAGAATTCTGCAAAAGCATCTAATCAACCTGTGTATAAAAAAGGAGGAAAAAACACACACGCACAACATGAATCTGATGTTCCGGAAAAACATGCGCGAGGGCGGAGGTCGCGCTGGGGGCGGTGGATCGAAGAGTAAGATGACCGGCCGGCATCAGCGCAAGACGCGCGACAGCTACGGTGGGGCCGGCTCGGACGAGTACCACTACCGAACGCACATCTTCTTCTCGCCGGCACACGTCAAGCAGGACAATGAAGGTTGCTATTGTGATGGTTGTTCTTTGTTGCTCCCATAGCTAATAGTTGATACAACAACACACATAAACATGTCCATCTTCCTGATTTCTACCATTTTTTTTCCATTTTCCCAAAAATCCCAGTATCTTTGACCGTTTCCTGCTGTCCAAAATCCAATAGCAAATGGAACGGTTGCAGTATTTTGCAACTATTTGAGCATTTCTATTTTATTTACAATTATGATTGTATTTTCAGAAGTATTTTCAAGCATTCCCAACGTCTTGTAAAGTCGGTTATGAAAAATTAAGCAGCAAAACTAGTCCAGCTATAAATAAGTTTTGAGCTGCTCAACAAGAAAAAAGCTCGTTACTTCTGTCCGTTCATTAAGAAGTCAAACACATGCTAATTAATGATTCGGTTCAGATTGCCCTATTAATCGATTTTTCTTCCCCTCCAACAACTAGCTCTCCCTCTCACTCTCTCTCTTTGTCTGTTAATATTCATATATTTGCTACCAACTTCAAACGCGTGTTCGAACGATCGAAAAATATCCCAACGGCTTGCCCTGGGAGAGGTGGACCAGGTTTCGTTTTTCTGCTCTCCCTCCATCCAATTGAACTAAAATTATGCTCGCGTGCACACACACACAAACACATAGAGCACGATCGAACTTCGGATCCAAATCCGTTTGTCACCATTGACGCTATTGGATTTCTCCCGCCCCCCCCCCCCCCCCTTCTCCTGCTTCTCTTTCCTTGTTGGTCCGTTTTTTTTTTTTCTTCTTTTCACGATACCGTGTTTTATCCCATATTTTCTTCCACCGTTCCGTTCCTACCCGTCTGTGTTTCCTCACTGTGACTTTTTTAAAAATAAATGTAATTTTGTGCGCTCTCTCTCTGGCATTTTGTCAAACCGAAAAAATCGAAGCAATAAGCAAAATATATATATGTGTGTACGAGAATTTTTAAAAAAAAGCAGCACGCACGAATCACCAACACTCACACGAAACGAAACCTCTCTGTGGTGTGAAATTTGCGTTCCGTTTCGGGTTTTTTTTCCTTCTTCTTTTTGTGTCACATCCAATACACTTTTTGCTCCATTTATGCTGTATGCACACGTTTTCTTTTTCTTTTTTTTTATTTTTTCTTTTAGTGCTTTATATCCTTTCGATTCATTTTCATCTTCTACTTCCTTTCCGCACTTATTTTGTAGCATTTTATGTGTTTTCTCTTCACACTTTTGCCGTCTCTAATTAGCCCAAGGGAGGTCCGATTGTTTTGATTGAATTTGTTTTGTTTCGTACAACAGTTTAATACTCTTTGAAACAAAGAAAGCTTTAATAAGCTCAATAAAATCGTATAAATGACTCACTCCAACTAAGCTTCTTTTATCGATGTTCCTACGGAATTCTTCTCCTGTTCTTTAACCGTCCAGTTTTTTGTCATTCGTGCTCATATATATTCGTCCCCCCAATACTCAAAACACAGACACCTGCAAATCATCAACACTCGGTAGATCGTTCCCGGATCGCCGTCGGTTTGAAATGAAATTCAACACATTTCTCATCGATACGAAACATCTGTTCGCAGCTGGTACACGCAGGTTCCCGTTCCGTTCCGTCCTGCACGAGCGATGGAAATCGTAAACCATTTCCCGTTTGCTCCCTTTATTCCTTTTTTTTTGTACAAACCACATCCCTGTTGCTGTCGTTCCGGGACATGTATTGCTCTTGCACCGAGCGTCAATTGACGTCCCCGATATTCGCTACTTCAACCGGAGACGGGTGTGTAGGTTGGTTGGTACCCGTTTTTGCCCCGGGTATGGTTTATGCGTTACTTGTTTCCATCTTGCCTACGCGAGACAACCCGTATGCCATATCCTTCACAGTTTGTGATTGAGTCTATTATCGGCCGGCGTACATAGACTCAGAATCACATTTCCGCCTGTGTCAAGCTCATGACACTGTTCCGTGTCGGTTAGCGGGGAGTGCGAGGCGAAAAGCAGCGATTGAAGTGCGAGTTGCGAGAGTACAAAAAACCCCCCAATGCTTCAGACGAACGGACGAAACGTACGTCTGAGTGAGAATGTTCACCTTGCCGCTTGCCGATGGATTTCTACTCTCAGTTTCTAGGTTATGTAAACAGATGTGGTCGAATTAGCATTATATTTCGTTCCCAACACTGCCATTCGTGTTTTTTTCGCATGTCAGACGCTTCAAAGAATAAAAAAAACCTCTCGTGACGACCTTTTTTACCTCACACACACATATAAAAACTAAGAAAAGACACTGAAACCAGTGGACGAAAAATCGAAAGCAGTACCGGAGGGGGGGGGAAATATATATAAATTAAGCACCATGAATTATCGCTCACCATTACTACGAAAGTGGGTTAGAGCGTTCGAAGAAAAGTGGCATGTTAGTGGGCGGCACTAATAAATGTAGATTTGTTGTAGGTTTTTTTTTCGTTTCGATTTGCTCATTTTCTGCCCTGCAGCCATATTTTATATGCTCTATTTATAATTTCAATCATTCATAAAAATTGCTCGACGAACACCTCGCCGTCGATTAGCTCTGATTGAGAAAACGGTGGGGGGGGGGGGGTATGGTGCAGTGAAAATAGGTATTAATCGAGACAACCGGGGACGACGGGAGGCCGTCGCTAGGCATCATATAAAATGGTGCACACGTACAGCTGAGATGGGATGAAACGGCCACCGGAAACAATTTGCAAGTCATTAACGCCAAAAGACGCCTTGTGCCTGGCATGAACCACGGCACACGGCAAACGACCGCGCGTTGAAAACGTAAAAGCCAAAACATCGAAAGAGCTCGCAAAAATCACTTTCATAGCCGAGCCGGGCAGCTGCATCATCGTTTTAGTGTGCATGTGTTTTTTTCTTCTTCCACACTCGAAACATATCCTGCCCCCTTTTGGCTTTAGATAAATCTTGGTAATGAGTCATTTTATTGGAGCCATTTGTCGTACAGAATGGGATTTTTTTCACTTCTTCTTGCTTTGGCTCGAGAAACCATCGAAACAGGTTGTTGGAGAGATGATCTTCTTTTTAATGGCTTAACAGCGTTAGCATAGAGCTGGTCTTGTTGCGATGAAGAATCGGAAAAATGTATTAGACTGCTATGCGGTATACTTTCCTTTTTCTTCGCAGGACATTGATGTGGTTAGAGCTAGGATTTTATACACTGTTTATTTAATAATAAATTATACTAAAACTTTAAAATTATACATTAAATCATTGAAAAGGCATCATCACAAATAATAAAGCAAAAATGTGTACAAAAAGCAGACAATCTTATACTAAGAAAATTATCATTTCAAAAGACTGAAGAGAAATATAAGCTTTCAAAGTTATTCCTGATAGTTCAATAATATTAGGATTTGGATAAATTGTATAGTATTAGAAAACATTGACGTATACAAACCATTCAAAGTCAAGTCAATGCAGACAACAATCAGTAACAATTTTTTATTTGTTGAACTGAATCCATGTAGAAAGTGTCTAGTAATACAAAGTTTCGTTTGACAAAACATTCCTGAAGTACGTAAATTGTAATTGTAATTATAATTGTTTAATCTACTTTAATCTGATTGAGCTGGTCTCGTAGTACAGTCGTCAACTCGTACGACTTAACAACATGCCCGTTATGGGTTCAATCCCCAAATAGACCGCGCCGCCATACGTAGGACTGACTATCCTGCTATGGGGGGAATCAATTAGTCACTGAAAGCCAAGCCCACAAGTGGGTACAGGCAGGCCTTGACCGACATTGGTTGTTGAGCCAAAGAAGAAGAATCTAATTGTAAGTTTTTAATCTAATCTAAGATTAAAATAAATGGATAGATCAACTTACTTAATAACTCGTTTTGACGGCGGTTTTTAAAGGATTGCAATGAGGCTCCAAAATCAAAAATATATAGTTTGAATACGGTAGTTCAGTGATAATATTACCATTTGTTTTGATCCTTAGTATTTCGACGTATGATATGTCTCTTGAATAATGAAATAATTTAACTAACTAACAGGTGTTTTTGTTAAAAAAAAAACAATAATCCACATTTAGCTCCCGTCAAAGCTTTTAATCAATTATCAGGAATTCAATCTACCGCTCACACAAATCGCTCGCCTGACTCGCTCAAACATGCTACGACGGCCCGGTAAAAGACTTTCCACACCCTCGACAATATGGTTAAGAAGATCAAGGTGGATAATTTTACCTTCCCCACGCGCACTCAAAGCCACACTCGAAATTCCCATAGGGGGGGAGGAAAAAAAGCCACCCACGTCCTGCGACTAAGCTGCACGTGTAGCTTCAAGCAACCGTGAACGACAACTTGTACGTCGTGTTTTGGCATAGACTTCTCAACCGCGACAAAACTGCTGCCGCACAACTTCACTTTATCGTTGCAAATCGTAGCGACGGCAGCAAAAAAACGCACCCACTCACACACACACATACTGCTGTCACGTCTACGGCGTAGTTGTTCTTGGTGGATTTCTTAGGCCCACAGGTTCGCTCAACAGCGCCGTGCTTTCCGCACGGTAAGTAGCCAGGTACTCGAAAATGGCACCAGCACCAGTCTCGTTAGACGAGTGGATAAATTTACGTTCATCGTTTTTGAACCACGCTGCGTGCGATGGAAAACCCCGGGGTGGGTGTTTTCCTGGTGGTGGTTAAAATTTGTCCCAACTCTCAACGGTGTGTGGGTTTGTTCCCGAGCCGTTTTCGCGTTTCTTCCTTCTTTTTTATTTGTATAACCTCGGGCGAGAAAATCAACAAGACCTCCATCATGTCTGGCTGATAAGCGGCGGTACGCGGACATTCGTGACAGCGGTTGGTCCCTGCCCACCGTAACTGTCACAAGCAGATTGCACGTTTTTCGGCTTGCCAAAATGAGTCTCCCGTTCGCTTAAGAGTGACATACACCTCCCCGTGACAGGCCGCCACCCCAAAGGCAGGCAGTGTACAAAGTCAAGTGCGAAACTAAGTGTTACATGCAGGCATGTGATTTGCGTCTCTTCCTGTCTCCGTGCTTTGGGCGGTGATTATCCTACCGAAAGTTTTGCTCCACCACACAAAGTCGCTTTTACCGAACCGGGAAAGGTGTTCCTCTTCCTTTGGTACGACCACATCGGGTTAGCAACAACGGTAGCAGTGGTAGGAAAAAAGACAACAAAATCCCTTTAGCAACAACAAAAACACAACCATTCGGCATACCGATGGGAAGAAAAACTTGCGTTAGCCGTTTAGACGCCAGCGGTAGACACCGCCAGCACATCTTTCCTCTCCATCAACCCGTCCAGTCCTCGGCACGCTGAACCTTTACCAGTTCTTTCGCCGTGTTTATGTCGCTGCCTTCGCAGCAAACAGGCTTTCCTTCCGACGAAGGAAAGAAAAAACCAAAACTTTGTTTGTTGTCTTATTCGTAAGAATGATTATTAAACGCAAACACCCGATGCTTGGCATAGCTGGCATCGCTGGTACTCCGGACACCATTATTACCCCACGTTCATGCAAAAAAAAAACCGAAACGACGATGCCCATCTTTGCATCTTCACCGAAAATATAGCCCGTTTATCATTCACAATCGCGTGGAACGCGTTGCGGACGAAACTTTCATCATTTTGTAAAACGGCAGCACACCACGGTACGACGGTGTGCATGATTTTTGTGCCGAGCGGTTTTGGGAGTTTTTTCTCCTTCATTCGCGGAGTAAGGTTTTATGGAGCAATGTGTGCTTTTTGTGCACACTTTTGAAACTTCCGGCGTGTGTGTGTGTGCGTTGTGTTGGTGTTAGCTTCATCTTCTGGCTGGCTATAATTTCTACGCAATCTTCAAGAAGCCTTCCACATACAAGGCAGAAGAAATCATTTCCTTAAGAAGATTATTTTCGGAAGTCAGCTGCTTCGTCTCAACCTCAGTTAGGCGAAACAGGTTAGATGACGAGAGGAAGACGGAGCCATATGGTCATGCGAAGTGTTGTTTTGTTTATCTTGGATGAAAGTTTTGTAAGATAAATGTTGGGCTCTGCTTATTGCACTTGTTAAATCATCTCCACAAATAGTAGCTACCGTATTATCTATTTTAATGATGTCTGTAAAATTAGTTCGTTCAGATTTTGCAGGTGATGATGAACAATTTTAATTTAGTTTAATTTTAGTTCATTCGTTCAAGCAAACAGAGAACAAACGAGCGTACGGACGAATAAAAGAACTCAGCTGATTAGAATAAGAGAGACGTCAGCGTCACGTACTCTATTGTCAAAATCAGAGGTGATGCTGAAAAAGTTGGTGTGTCCAATACATGGTTGCTGACATTTAAGCAACCAACGCTTGGTCAATCACTTTGTCATGACTTTTTTACTGTGATCAGTTCTGCAACATATCTCTGACATAATCATGACAAATTCAAACTGAAACAAAATAATTTCAACATCAAGAGCTCTACTGTCATGATCTGAGGTGAGACTCAAACAGCTGGAGCGACCATCACATGCTTGGTGACATTTTGTGCAACCAACTCTTGGTCAGACACTTGGTAGCGACATTTCCTGTCGGTGATCATCACGCTAGTCTTGCGAGATATGAGCACGTTTTCTCGCTCTGTTTGACCCGACAGACAATCAAAGCAGACAGAGCGAGAGAGCATGCTCATTTTATTGGCGTGTGGTCGCCAGGTATATTCCAAGAATGTCGTGATTATCACCGACAGAAAATGTCGTGACTAAGTGAGTGACCAGGAGTTGGGTGCTAAACAAAATGTCACCAAGCATATAATGTATAATAATATACATATAATATATTGGTCCACCAACTGTTTGAGTCTCATCTCGGATCATCTCAGTTGTGTACGTGAGCTGATTTGAACTTTGTTTCAGTCATGAGTGTTGGTGACCAACACTGACCAACCAAGCCAGAAAAAATCGTGATGATGCTTGCGCAAGCTCATCTTGTCAGTCAGGGCATCGGATTTGACTCAATCACTCGCACGTTGCCTTCAGCATGTCATGACGCACTTTCATTGAGTATCAGCAATGAACTGTAAGCTGCAACGGAGATATTAATTGTTTTCGGTGGCGATTATCTCGTGACTCTCATGACATTTTCAGCACTGGATATCGCTCAAAAATGTGGCTAACATGACAGAGAATATAGAAAGATATAACGGAATAAAAGAAATGTCGTTCAGTTCAGTTAAAATAGACGAACTGAGCGAGCTGAGTATGGCTGCGTATATTATAAAATACAATAAAATAAGCTCAGATAGACAAGCTATCATGCTAAAAGGGAGCTCAGTACAATGAATCAATATCACACTGGCATGGGCATGTGCTGATTTCACGAAACAGTGTTAAGAATGATTAATTTGCCTCGTTTTCACCTTTGGATTTTTACATAATCCCTCCAACCACCAGATCCAAAGCCCTACCAGAGAAGCTCCATCAACGTCACGTCAAAAATATATCCCGAATGTCGATTGAATACCCCGTGGCAGCACCGCGTAACGAAGCACCGCGGCAAGCAAAACAAATACGCTGGCCGCGGCGATCCTGTCAAACCCATCCGTGCGCGCTATATCCCGTCACACTTCAGCGCAGTCCTGTATCACCTGTCAAACGCGCGACAGGAACCGTACCCATTCGACCCAGCTTCACCCTCCTACTGGGCTGGGTCGTATGGGTCGCACCGAAACCGAGGCAGCCTACGATCTTCCCGTTTGTGTTTTGAAAACAATATTTACGCTGTGCTTTCACCGTTGCCGAAAGCAGATGAAGTGGTTTCAGGTTTCGGGTAACTTCAGAGCGATTGAATAGGGTCCGGCGATGGGAGAATCGCCCGACCCGTCCGACCGCAACGCTACTCATCAGTGGTTGTCTACTATCGATGACAGCTGTCATTTGCACTGCGGTTTCGTACTGCGGTGAAAACGGCGATCGACCATTTTGCGATATGCCGTTGATAAAACTACACAATCTGTTCGCCAATTGTCTTGTCGGGCAGTACTTATCAGCACCAGGGAACTATTCTTACGACTAACGGATGAAATGATTGCTCAACGAACCGTCGCCGTGTAAAGCTACCATTACCATTGCGCTCCTTTCGCTACACCATTGTTGCTCACATTTATCGTTTTTCCATCGCATTTTTTGTGTCTCCAAACCGTCTCTGCGCTTCTTTGCTCCGACACTACCACCACTCGATGCGAACGGTTCATTAAAGTTTGACAATGGAATTATCGTTTCCATTCATTTCCAGTTAGCTCCAGCGACACTATTTTCAATTCGGACCAGTTTTCTTGTTCGCTGCGGTGTCTTGCCACTTGCCGGTGAGCTGGCAAAGAGCCGGTGGACATTAAATGTTTCGCTGTGGAATGTTATACTAGAAAAGGGAATTTGAATAGCAAAAAAAAACCCCATGCAACTAGCCACATTCTGCTTTTTCGAGCACTACATTCTTTCAGCCTCCAGTTGGTGGTACTTTTTTCGTGCCAGCACAAAAACGATCTACTTTATGGCCAGATATCCAAGGGTGTTGGAGAATACAGATATTGGAATGAAAACGAGCTTCTGTTTTAATTCAGCCATTCGGACAAAATTACATTGCGCCAGAAGGTATAAAGCGACAGTAAGCGACAATAAGGTTCCATTTGCTGCGAATTGAGCTGGGTTCAATATTGATTAGTTTGAAGAGAGTGTAGTTGCTGAAATGGTTTCTGACTGTGAATTTGTTAAATTTTATATGTCATTAAAAAATGACAACAACCGGTGCGGCTATTCGAGAAAATCTGCATCTATTCAAGCATTAATTTAAGGGAATATATAAACTCTTTCATTCACTAAAAAAACTAAATAAAGTAGATTTAAGATACTTTCAACCGATTCTGTAGCTCTTTTCTTGTTGAAAATAAGTCTTGAGTGATCTCATACTCATCAAAATCGAACCATTAAACTGCAAATATTGTCATTTAATTCTGTATTTTCTCCTTATATGCTTCACAGACTTATAGGATAGGACAAGAAATGTTGATTTTTAGTCTTGCAATTATTCGACCGTTTCAACTACGGTGATGGACATAGCTATGTTGAAGCTGTTTCTCATTTCTCATCAAAATCCCCCTTCCCACCAACAATAACACCTCCACAAAATACCATTTCTGATGCCAACCAATCCTTGTTATGACATTTGAAACTAAATTCTGATTCATCTACGGCCCCGTGCCCTAATTGACAAATTACTGTTTTGATAGTGCGAACAGCCGTTTTGCTAGATGATTAACCTTTGTCGGAAAGGGTTTGAGGCACGCATAATTCGCACACCATTTCTCAAACCTCAGGACGCACACCACAACCGACCGTCCCCTCAATGAAGCGTCCATTCACGTCAAATTGCGAAACCTTGCCTTTCTTATCCGCTCGTTTGGTGCTCGCGATCTAAATGGATGTCTGAGTGTCAAAAGTTTCACAAGCCTAATCACCGGTACCGGCCCATCCCAAAATTAGGCCCCCTGCTCCGCCCCCCCCCCCCCCAGTCGTGCCTTAATCGGCCCGGCCCAAACCAAGACCAAAACCACAATCAACCGCACCGGGATTGTACTCTAGCGTTCTACTCAGACTCTCCCGCTCTCTTGCACGCACGCAGTTGCTCTATGCTAGCGTACAACAAACGATTGTCACCCTTCAGTTGTCACAATAAATCTTGACCTGACAGCACACACACACACACCTAGACAGCCGACTTCGCCCCCAGCCGGGAAAGATGGAAAATCAAGCGAACGGATGATGCTGCCTTTGACGTACCGTTTCGGCTACCCGGAGCATCCGGCGTGACCTTTGGACACGCCGGGTCAGGTTGGCACACAGTTGGCACTCTTACTGTCATAATTTGTCACTGACGTTGCGGTTCCAAGCTGGACAGATGTGCTATCTACGAAGAAGCAGCAAACAAAAAAACCATAACAGTTTGATGAAACACACAACCTACTAATTGAGTTTGACTTTGCTTACGACATCGCAATGAAGCGTGATCTCGAAGTAAACATAATAATGTACATAAGGATCTCAAAAACATGTCTCTATTATTTCTCACACGCACGGGCGCATTATTGACATTCTTCAATTTTATGCTCCAAACATCGCCCAAATATAGCGCGGGTATCAACCGCCATCGACAACCCTGGCATATACCACCTGTCGTCAAGTACACGGTGTCATGGAGTGTGTAAACATGTACGTCATCACACCCATCACAGCCTCTGCCCTGCTCTGGTGGACCGTGTCTCCGGTAACGGAAAGATCGTGTTTTTCTCGCCTGACACAATTTTGTCACCGTCGTATGGGGTTGAGATGGATGCGCACCACACGGGAGGAGGGGTTGGTGGTACAGCTAGAGTTGAGGGAAGGGCCATGGTGTGCATTTTCTTTTCTTTTTTTCCAGCCCATTCAAATTTGTTTCAGCTCCCAATATCTCGGTCGGTTGGTAACACTCTTGGGGAGGGTTTTTTCTCCATTTTTTGGGACCGTTCCAAACCGAGTTGGGGTGGGAGATTTGAGAAGGGATAGAATATTTTAACATTAGCCAAACAACTACGGTACCTCTCGTTCGTCGCTGTCGTTGCTCGGTGAGATCGGCTATCGGCTAAATTTGTTAGACAAGCAGCGTACCAGCACCACACGACCGGTTCCGCTTACGTCGCGCTTTCCGGACGATGACAATTCTGGTTCATAAATGAGCTGTTGTGTGGAACCAATACTAGCAAAAGCATAACCGTACCACTACTCACTCTCCTACAATGGAACACTGACCTTCAATGAGGTACTTCATCGATGGTTTAATTATTGGAACAACGGCACAGCATGATTGGTAGCGAGGGAACCCATTTGGGGAGCATTGGGAGTATTGTAGCCGGAGTAAACCTTATCGTTTCTACGCTTCATCTGACCTCCAACCATTATCATTGGGTATGGGACAAAGGGGCCTTGGACAAAGGGCTCTCCCGTGCCACGATCGATCGCGTTATGAATGTTTCAGTGACATTTCTATTTCACGGTCACGCAGGCTAGTGCATGATACTGGTAAATGATACAAACATGGTTTATGATTTTTTATGGATCAATGTATTAGTCTGCCTGTATGCTCTAAGCAGTACACGGCTGTACTTGAGCAAGGTGCATTCAATGCTAGAAAGGAATTTGTTAAATACTCTCAGTAAACATAGTTTCAGAAATTTATAAAAGGATTGAAACTTGTACACACATGGCAGAAAATTGATTAAACTGTCTTGCAATGGTAATATCAACATCGTATACCATATCCCCTCGTCAGTTTGGCCCAATCACTTGAAAGGATTGCTTTGGCACTCTGCTGTGACAAAGAGGAAAGGGTTTTTCGCTTAAGTAGAAAATATTGAAAGCGATTAGGAAATTTAAAATCAAATCCATTGCATATCCCTCATTCTACGCGCATTTCCTATATCAACAAAATAATATTCGATATCGAAATGAAACATTTGCGACATTTTATTGGCCTACCAAACGGCATATAAGCTTCCAGTAGTCCCAAAAAAGGTCCCAAATCTGGGGCCAACCGTACACCACTCAAACAATAAATTTTATCTGATCTAAAAAGGAAAGGAAAAATATAAAACACACACACACGCACGCGTATCCATTTCGCCCTCCAAACCATTCTCGCATTAACCGGCAACGAAAAAAGGAGAGACTGTGTGCTCACAGCACGGGCAAAAGTTCGTACATTTTCAAATGAAAACAAAAAAAAAGCTACGCGTGGTGTCCTGCTCGAGTGATTTTTTTACGATCACAGCCGTCAAAATTTTATAGTGTTTCCTGCACGCTTTTTACAAACATTTTTCGAGTGCGTGCTACACACATCCACACGTAAACTGAAGAGAAAAAAAACACTCTTCAACCCGTTTTTTTTTTTGTTCGTTTTCGTTCATCCAAACCTTCATATTTATGAACGTAAACGATTGATTTATGACGGCCGTTCTCGTTTTTTTTTCAGTCTGTTTTTCTGTCTCCTGGCGGCAGACTCGTGTCGTGTCCGAGTCGGCCGGTAGCGTCACCGAATGGCTTTCTTACCTTGCGTTTGTGTTTCATTCCACACTGTTTGTACCGTTGACCACTGACAATGGTAATAAAATATCGCCGAAATTAATGACTTCATACCGCCTGTGAACCAGAGCACAGACACACAATCTCTGCTTCCGAGTACTTTATGTGTACTCGAGCAAAGGATTGTAGGTGATCCCGAACCTTTCATACAGTAATTCCAACCTTCCAAAACACCAAAACTCCATAAACCAACAAAACGTTGACCACACCACACACCTTCGTCGTTTACAGCTTTGACGAGCAACAGAGGAATCCGTTCGTTGAAACCAGTCGGGTGAAATGTTCATGCCCCTTCACTGTTCCATACGTTAGGGAATTTTGCGTGTCACCGGTCTGCACGTACCGAGCGCATCGCGGGGAGCGGTATGATTGATCTGCCTGGTCGACTTTGGTGGCCAACCATAATCGTAGCGTACGGTCGAACGTTACACCGCCGGCTCCCTTGACAGAGCACACGGGTTCGTCGTTCCCCTCGACGCATCGGATTTGTGTTTCTTTCGGTTCATTAGCGGCGCGTCGGTGTTTCGTATTCGGCTCGCAATTCCCCCGAGGCGGCAACTTATTTAATCAAGATCGTGTCACGCGAACGGACGGCAGTGTGCGGATTTCAAATGCGAAAAACGCCACTCGGTTGCTTAAATTTTATGGCAAAACGGTATAAAGCAGCAAGTCATCGCCCACTCTCGCCACCGAAAAGGCAAGAGCCGATTCTAAGGAGCAAAGATTAATGTGTCGAATTTTGGGACGACGCGTTTTGATGCTCATCAAGATTAGCGCGAACAGAGGCAGACTTAAAACAAAATGTCTCTCTCTCTCTCCCTCTTTCTCCAGCCAATCGGTACCAGCAGTCAGTTTGTGTCACTTTATGTCTTCATTTTAATTGGAAATTTTATCGTTTCATTGAGTTTATACGTTTGTGAAATCTTCAACATAAAAGAACGATGGTAAAAAGAATGGGAACATGCGACAGTTCTGTTGTAAGGGATTTGTAACCGAACAACGTACAAAGCTTGATTTTTAAACTATCATTTGCTGACATGTGTTGAGATTATACACTGATTCCTATGAATAAGCTATAAAATCACACATAAAAAACCATTTTTTATTAAGTTTCATCTAACACTGCAAGTCTATTTTGCTGCAGAAGCATACTTTATCGTACACGGACCTCCCCTGGCATCGTTCTCATCATCGTATCCGGGTCATTCAATACTCTGCTCATTATAAATCGTACCGCTTCCAATCTTAATCATCCCTATCACGTTCACTGCCATCTAATCCTCTGCCCCCCAGTTCTGTTTTCCCATTCTTTTCTTTCTCTCTCCTGTCTTGTCCCTCTTCCTTCCTTTCTCTCGACAGCGCTACTGCACTGCCTCTGCCCCGATCGAATGAAATAAAGCAACCTAACTGGAGATGGTGTGAGTGTGTGTGTGTGTTGCACGCAGGATGTTTTACGATGCAAAACTTAGTGGCATGACTTCCGCAATTTCAAGGCACGTTTTACTATCTTTTCCACTCCGCACGGAAGAAAATGGGCGGGCTAGTGCACGAAGAGTGAAAGAGTGAGCGCAAAAACGTAGTAAAAAAAGTAAACTCAGCAAAATAATGCGAAATGGAAGCAGCAAAATCCGTGCAGCTATGCATATTGCGCCAAGGAATGGCCGGACACGTGCTTTCATTGCAGACTCGTGCACTTGTTGCCGCATGTGCTGCCTGCCTGCCTGTGCCTGTCTGTGTAGCGTGGTAGCTCGGTAGTCAGGGTAGTGGTATTAGACAGCAGCAGCAAGCGCAAGCAAAAAGCGAAACATCGGCACAGCAATGTAGCTCAATTTCCCGTTTCCAATGTACCCCTTGTGCGATTGATTTTTTACCGCTGTTTGGGTAGGTAGTAATTAAAATAAAATGCTAAAGATTAGAATGCAGGCAAAACCGGTATGATGTTGAAATATAGTTGTTTGCTTTGCTTTGACTCGGTGATTGGAATCCGTTTGCTATTTATAGAGAGGGAAAAATGAGTTCAATTAAAATTGCTCCAATGGAAATTTCCGAATCAAAGACTCATTTTGATCATGAGCTGGATAAAAGTCAGATTAAAACATCAAACATAATGCTGCATAAATTAAGCCAGCCCTACTGGGTGGTCCGATTTGAACTACAAATTGCTTTTCACCGCCACAAAACGTCAACTACCAGGCGCCTCCATCGCATACCCGCGGTAGGCAATTTAATCTAAAATCGGCCCCATTTCCCCCCATATTTCCCGCTGTACCTGTAGTTGTTATGATTTATTTGCCACACATTAGCAGCGATAACATCAGTTTACAACCACATCCGTTGTTGATGCAGCACTTTTACCCGAGGAGTCGTTACGGTGCAATCAGTTTAATATTTCCCATCGCCTCTCTTTTAATGCGAAATGCAAATGCAAACTCGCAACAGGAGGCAATAACCATACCTTACCACGTGTGGAAGTAAGTGTGAACAGTGCATTTTAATGTTGCTTGTAAAACGTGGAGACACAATCAAATTTCATTAAACACATGGCTACAGGTTAAATTTATTTCAAACACCACCTCCATTTTCTGAATGGCGCAATTGTTAAGCCTTACATGCGATACATCCGGCACGCAAGGTCGGTATGGAGCTATAGAGTGATTAAATGCATACCTCCTCCACCACAGAGTGTTGTTCGAGAAGTGGCGTAAATAAGAAAAAATATGCAATCCAATTAAAAAGTCCTAATAGCTGCTGTTGTGCCAGCGAAGAGCGCATTACATCGCCACTAATGGAATGGGTTGAGTAGATTCTAGTGCATCATGTGTATAGTGCATTTTGTTCGAACAAAAAAATTAAAACGCAAAATTCCAGAGAGAGTAAGCATTTTAAGTATGATTTCTAGAATAGGTCATAGCAAGGAAAACAAAAAAAACTTTCCCCCCAAGAGACGCATTATTAAACTTTCTACATTGTATTGAGTTGTTTCTCAACTGGTAATCAATTCCGGCGTACGTGTACTACACGGGAATAAACCCAACAGTTTCTTAATTTAATAACGACGTAACTCACACGAACCTGCCACCGATCGGATATCCGGCCGGAAAAAGGCACTTTGATTAATTGGAACACCGATGGGAAGGAACGCGCAGGAATGGCTCAGTAACGATAATAGTACCGGTGCATTAAATTACATAGCCCAGCCGTACGTACATGCATTGTTTTACCTCGCTCGTGGTGCTTGCAATACTGGCAAATGGTTGGCAATCAATAGTAAGGATACAGGCAGTGTTTGTATATGGGATTTACCTTTCGTATGATTTCAAGATATATCCTACCGCATAATCTTATTGTACAATTTCTCTTTTAGGTTAAAGAATAATAAAAAATGAAGAAAAAGCAAATGTTACGATCACAGCAAACAAAAACTTCCAAAATGTACATAAAGCAGTACTGTAATACACCAAAATGTAACTAGATTTTCATCTCAACCCATATCCTGTTCACTAAGCATAACTAAACTGTTAACCTTTACACTCTCGTCCTTGTACAGTGTCTGAATCAGTTTGCAGAACAGATTTCGAAGCCTTCCCCACTACCAAACACAAAACACAAAATCCACACACACACCTACCCAAAAATCTAATAATTATGTACAAAAACCCCAAATTTTATGCCCGAAACAACCGGAGACGCGCCCAGAACCAACCGACATTTTCCCTCCCATATTATGTTCTTCCAGAGCTTCGCTGCACGCCCATTTCGGGCTTTACCTTACCCCCACAAACGCCACCCACCACCACGTACTCTGACATGGATGCACCAATGCAACCGCTAGTAGTCCGTAGACCCTCCGCGTCTATGATGAAATGGGGCCCAATTGCCGCTAACCGACGGGTGCCCGAGGCGGTGCCCACTGCCAGGCAAGGTTTGAACCGATTTTGAATGCTAACTCCCGCTCCCAGGCCCCGGAAAGCCAAAGGGCAACTCAAAAGCAATTAATTATTTTACACGATTTACCCGCACACACGCACACACATTTGCGGCTCCTCTTTTCCCCCCTTTAAACTGGCACTTGTGACAAACCGGACCCCGTACTAACACGGTAGCCTTGTGTGGATGGAAGTGCATGGTCGGTCATAAGTTCGCTCAAGTGTGGCTGGTTAGACGAAATAAGTACGTGATAAATGACACGCCTGCATTGCGAAATAATAGCTCCCCCGCCGTCGCTTTCGTCTCCGTGCTCGTAACGTTATCACGCGACTAAGAGATCACCGCAAAGATTAGCAGCAGCTTCCTCTTTATCATCAACCGCTTTTGTTGGCCGCATTGGCATCATCCATCACTGCTTCCGCACGGTTCCTCCTCTGCTTGCCGGCTTGTTTGTTTCTGCATTACTGTGTGCGCTGTGCGTTTCCCCCATGTGTGACAAATCCAAAGCTAACACACTTTTCCACCTTTTGTCCAGCTGAAAGTTGGTCCATTTATTAAGGGTTGTGCGTGTGTCGGCGAGGCCACACCATACGCTTGATTAGTGCTGACGATGTACACCTGAGAGGATCCGTAAGCGGCGACGGACGGACGGAATGTCTTGCCGAACATTGTTTATTAATGTTGTACATTAGTCGATGAATGCGGCGCTCGTGTGACACGATGCGTGATAAGATAGCATCAGTCCATCGTTTGCTTGCTATTATTTTTGGAACATACCGGAAATAGACACTGTACATACGTTTCCCCAAACGGGCCAGATCGTCTACCACTCTTACTTATCAGGCGCTACTACATTTAGTGCCTTAATGTTCCAAATGTCATTGCCGATCTCAACGACGAACATTTTCACGCCATCTTGGCATCTTCTACCACGCTTCGTTTGTCTGTGTAAATGAACTAAAATAATGTGTCGTCCGATGTCATCCGACGAATGACATACCCATTCGATGGGAACTTGCCCCCAATTACAGTTAAAGTCTCTTTACTCTTGTAATTAGGTTCTTCAAAAGACCCAACGATGTATATCCGTGGATTTCAAAAGTCCCGTCGTACAGTTGGCAAATCGTACGACATAATAACATATCCGTCATGGGTTTAACCCTCATATGGACCGTCACCTCGTAGCTAGGGTGAACTTTCCGGCTCAGGATGGAGGGTGGAAATATTCAGGATTGAAAATAATTATGTTGCAGTTCTTTTATTTTGAAATAGACACGCCATACAAACAATGTCAATAACAATGACACAACACCATGATAAACCATGTCAAACGAAAAGAAGGAAGCGATTTAAGGACGACCTCCGCTAGAGCGGAATGGTTAGCGCAACGAACGAAATACTTGATAGGAAACGCTTTACGATTAATCACCTGCTTAAGATGTTTAGGAACATAAAAACCAAGCTTATCGCTAATTTTCGGTCAGAGGTTTTCATGTTTGTGAAAGCCTCAAAGCCTTTTTGAGTTACATTCTATTACAATACATCGTAAAGTACTGGAAGTTATAATGGTTTGCACTAAAATTGCACAGGATAATGCCAAACATACTTTTAAATTCAAATGGAAATACGTTTGAGTAAATGGTTACAATTGCAGATAGAATATCGAACGACAGTTTTCAAGTATTTATTCCAAAATAGCTTGTCAGGTTTGATTTTTGCTCGCCTCGTTGAAGACGTCGAACACTCTTCAAGGCAGCAAAATAATTAATTTTTCGAACAACAAATACTCTTTCAAACATAACGTTTATGTCCTACTTCCGTACGTTTGTTTGTGCGCGTTTCTTTAGCACAAATATTAGAGCAATTTAACAGCGAAGCTTCAGGCACGCACACACACACACACTCTCTCTCTCCCGAACGCTTTGTTTGAACAAAATTTAAACAAAAGCTCGGTAAGCATATGCTTTCATATATAGCATATATGTGTAGCTGCAGCATGCTGGACGACACCAGAGGGCAAAGTGGCAAAGGGAGGGTGTAAAATAATGCACAAACAACCATCCAAAAGCCGCACAATACAGCCACACACACACACACAGTGCCTACTCCAACACGCCGGGCACACTCACCAACAGCGACATTAAAAATTTAGACCTTCGAGCCCAAGAGTGTGTGTGTTAGGCCTTTGGTTTTTTTTTTTGTCCTTTCGTTCATTCTATCTCGCTTCAGCGCGCGGCGGTGGTTTTTTTCGACCGATTGCTCAACCACACTTTGATGCGGAAAGTGTTGTCTCTTTTATCTCTATCGCTATCACTGCACCTGTGTGTGCGCGCCCTTCGCCGAATGACGACGTTGTTATGTTGACCAAACTTAAACTACTTTTCGCACGTGTTCGACCGGGGAACCCGAACGAACCGAGGCCGAGACCCGCTTAGAAGCCGTGCTACCATTGCACACGGAGCGGTTCGACCCTCTTTTGATTTTGTTTTGCCCGGTGGGGGGAGCTCTTCTTCCCCTTTTGGGCTCTTTTCTGCACTGCACTTAATGTTCAACGCGAAAGGCTGCATCCAAAGTTTGGGGCAATGTTACAAACGAATCGTTTGCAATGAAAAATGCAACGCGCCATACCTTCGCCCGACGCTCAAGCCGAGATTGTTGCCCGTCACTTTTTATTTTATTAGGTTCGAGGCGACCGAGAAACATTTGTTTCTGTTGTATTTTTTCCCTGCTTTTCTAAATAACAAAATCACTCCCACTTCCCCCAGCGGAGAGATAAGTGTATAAGTGTACTACTATCAAGCCTTTGCTTCCGCTTGGTAAGGCTATTTGGTGCTTTGTTTTTGTTTCGCTTTAGCTGCTTCCCCGTTTACCCCTGCACACAGCTGCACCATCCTGCCGTGACCGGAATGGGAATGATTTTTCGAGGTCAGCGAGGCCGATCCATACTGCAGGAGTACGGACGACACAGGTGCATTCGCTTCCTCGTACCATCATGCACCCAGTAGACACGGTGGAGACAGAATCGGAACGATGGGCTTTGGGGGACGGGGCGGCGTTCGATATTCGCTCGCTTTGATGTTGATAGTTCTAGTGGAGCGTATCATTCGGTGTCGTGATCGTTCCTGTACTCTACTGATCTAAATTAATAATCTGATTTGTAGGACGAGGGAAGCTAATGGAATAGTGCACGCTTTTTACCTTTTGCGTGCATGGGAAATTTACTCCAAATATGTTCGGCTGTTTTTTTTACGATGCACTGAATCTGTATATAACTATGATAATTGATTTTTGGGAGTGTTCAAGTGGGTCTAAATCCATAGACTGTTGTTTATATCTCATCCACATGATTCTGGACGTTTAGACAACATACACATTTTTTAAAAAGCGTGTTCATTTTTACCTAATTTAAAGCTCAATTATTTGTTACATACACATCATTTAATACATTCAATAATATATCACGCTTTGTAATGCAACTGATGCAACTTGTGTACTCATTTGTTTCTCATGAAATTCATAATAAAAGATCTAAGCTTCGCTTTAAATTGTAAATCGCTCCAAGCTATAAAAAAGCAATAATATCCAAACAAACACTGCATCACTCGCCGGTGCAATATTATCAGTGTACGATTAATCTTAAATTGGCTTCCCGACAACCTTAGACGGCCGCAGCTGTGCTTCTGCCTTTGCTAATCCTGTCTCAACGCAGAACTACTAGAAGCTTTCAGTGGAGTTACGCTGTATCAGCTTCCATACACGGCGAAGGCCACGAAACAACAATCCTTCTGCGCTCCCCTTGCCGAATTTACCTTCTCCAGTTTCCAGTGAATTATTATTGTGCATTCGAGATAATCGAAACGGCAACCGGATGCTTATTTTCGGTTCCACATTCTTCTCTCCCTCTCTCGCTCGCTCTCTAACCAAACCAGCACCTGCCTGGTTTTGCTTGATTTATTGCTATGGGCTTTTCAGAGGGGGTGTGCAGATGAGCTTTGTTGTTTTTTTGTTTGATTTTGTTTTCGTTTTTGTTTTTTGCTTCTTGTTTGCAAACCGTGCCGCTCTATGAATTACTCTATGAATATCTACTCTATGAATATGAATATAGACTGAGTGTGTATGTTTGTTTGTTTATTGTTTTTACTGTTCTTATTGTATCTTTTGTGTTTTGTTTCATTTCCGTGTTGCTGACTTGAATTGGAAACATTTTCCGGTTTGCTAGTTTCTGCCGTGCTACCGTCGCCGTTTTCACATGTTCTAACGATCCATTTTCTTTTCTTCCTTCCCTCCTCCCGGCGGTTGTGGCTGCTCCGATCTGAATGAATTCATTTCACACCTGGTGTCGTTCTGGGTGGTAAACCCCAAAAAACAAAACTCTCCTCCGCAAATAAACTTTCGGACCATTTGCGGACCAACGCGCGGCACAGTAAGCTTCGGCGGGCAGCCGGGCAGCGGTGGGTTCGTCAGCTCCCGCAGTGAACCGATCTCGCTGGCAACGCTGGATAAGGACTGCTTCATCATTCCGGTCCACAGCCTGGACCGCTTCCTGCCGGCAGGAATTCCGGTAAGTGTGCATGTGAACCATTCATGAGGGGATAATCTATTTTCCAGTCCTGCTTGTTTTTGCATTCTCGTACCGGTACTTCTATTGTTGCCTGCTTGCTCCACGTGGTTAGTGGATTTCTTATAGCAACAAAAAAAAAAGATAATGATTTGGCTCATGTTGCAAAAGGGCTTGAATTATTATATCAAAACATTTTCGTTTTTATAGCTTTTCAAAAGGATTTAAATAATCGCATAGAAGATACTCAAGCCATGGTGTCGTATTAAAATCGCGTTAGACATTTATTATAAGGTGTTTTGAAGTCTCTCTTTAAGCTTCAGTCTCTAAAAGATGGACCTTTCATTTTACATACATTATTTGCCTCTCTAAAATGAACGAAAGCATAAGTGAATCATATAGGAATTTCAACAAATTCTAAGCAGACAAAAAATATCTTTAGCTGATGAAAAGATAATTCTTTAATGCAAAAATGCTTACTGAACTTCTATCAAAACGTAACTTTCCCATTTATTCATACAAATTATCCCGAATAAGGATAATGTAGTAAGTCTTGTAGGCACTTTATGGTAATCCTAATAATGGGTCCCTTCACGATTCTAATCAGTCTTTTGATATGGAGTTTGACAGTTGGAAAAAACTAACCTGCGATTTTCAGCTTAGATTATTTTAGCCTCAAAGCTAGAATTAGATTCTAGTACCTGCTCGAAAAAATGGCAAAACAAGGTGGCGTTTTCATTTCTCTCAAGGTAGTCTCAAAGCATGTTTTGAGCATGTGAAACTGTTTTGCTCAAACAGGCTTTCTGGTAGCTTGAGGAATACACAAAACACTCTTAAAATCTTCATTCAGGAGTAGAAGCGATAAAAATCAACCTGCTAAATACTTACACCTTGGGATAAGCCCACCTGTACATTATACCCACATTGATACCTGCTCGAAAACTGCTCTACAATCCAAACAGTTGACAGGCTGAAATTCCAGTCTTCGATCTAAAAACGGAAAAGAGCCCAATGTTGGTTAAGGTTCCTCCCTTTTTTCAACACTATTTTCAAATTATAAATGGAATATCAATTGCTAATTAGCGTCAGCATTTCATTTGCATTCCGTTAAAGACCTAGTTTATTTCAAAATGTAGGCAAGTATCGTTTCATGCGCAAAGCCTCTATTAAAAAGAACAATACTCTAACCGTCTACAATAATAGTCCCATGGCACCGTTGCAAACTCAGTGTGTTATTCCTCCGACCAAAAGGGACAGTTTTCAACTCCACCAATCTGCCCAAGCGTGAGCTTGCCTAACTTCCATAACCCTAAACCAACATCAATTATGTAGAAACTGGGGAAAAAGAAGACAACAAGCCCCAATAACAACGTGCCACACACCATCCCAACACGCAGCACTACACTCGAAAAGCATGTAAATCTTTCCGAGAAAGAAATGTGTACATTTATTAACCCATTAAAGTTCCTCCCCTTCCCCCCCCCCCCCCCACACACACACACACACACACTCAAACATTCACTGGAAAGTTGTGCCATGAGATATTTTAATTAAAATGTTCCATTTCCTGCCCACGAGTGTCGTTGCCATAAATGCCCACAAATTTGTTCGCCGAATTCCCTCCAAATGTACTGCCTAGTCCCCGTTTCGAGGAGGCGATGTTTTACCTGTTGTCCCTTTCCTACAGCAACTACCGACGCCGGAAACGGCCGACCCGTCCCAGGTCGGGCCGCTCAGCGTGCTCGAGGTGTCCGATCCAAAGATCTGCATCCTAGCCCACCTAATGAGCCCGCTGGAACCGATCGATCCACTGCTGGAGTCGCCCCTAGCCCACCCGCTCATGAAGCAGCGTGCCGTCGCGTCCGAGCTGCTGAACGAGGTCCAGCAGGGCAACAATGCCGTCGGCGGAATGCTGCTCGCCAACATGGAGCGAAGTTCCGGTGAGTGTGTGGCAGAAATGCGAAGCTCCTTCCAAAAACCGCACGCACCCTTTCTATTCAACATTATTTATTTTTTCCTTTTTTTTTCTTGCAGCCGAATTTCCCTTCATCGCTTACTATGTGATAAACACCACCCAAACCGATCCCGCCATGTTCTACACGGGTGTGCGCGGCGCTTCGCTGTCCAAGTTTGAGCCGAAAAACACGCGCTACACCGCAGCCCACACGCTCGACCTGTACAGTGAGGTGGCGTCCATCTGCCGGCCACCGCTAGCGCTCGCCCCGAACGAGATCGGCAGCGTGAAGAAGGGCCAAACGCCCTCCACCGGGTATATCATTAGTGTCTACAAGGTATGTCGCAAACCGGCCCTTTTTACGAACTTCCAAACGTATCTCGCTCCTCCGTTCCCTCCTCGGCTGTACATCTCTGCAGGATCTCTACCTTGTTTGGTGAGGCTCGCCGGTTAACCGTACCACCACTTCCGCACGATCAGGTCAAAAAGGATGCAACGGTGTGTTGGAATTGAATTACAGACCAATCACGTCCGGTCATCACGTTCCGGTCACGACCCTCGAAGGACTAATGTATTCTTCCTTCCTTCCTATTTTGCCGCTACGGGACTGGATCGAAAGGATAAAAGCCCGTTTGATTATCCTGTGGAATGTTTCCCCTTGTCAAAGTTGTTATTAAATATTCTTATTAAAACTCTTGACATAAGTACGTTTAGGTTGCTTGGTGAAATTCTTAGCACTTGCCTGCTGTTGGAAATTAATGTTAGGACATGACGTGTGATGCGTGACCATGGCGCAACCAACTCGTCATTCTTCAAAGGTATTCGAATGGCGTTGGTCAGTTATTGAGTCCAAAATATACTTTTAATCTCTTTTGTTACTTTATCGTAATTTGAGAAGCCTTAGTCAGTGTCCCATCGACCAGAATATTCAGTGGTTCGGTGTAATAATGTCTAGGACATACATCAGGTGTAGCATTACTGGGAATTCCAGTGTTTCATGGTATCTTTTCCCCAATTTCCCAGCTTTTGGATCACTTCCATTGCTTTTCATCGGTGAAAGAATACTTGATGAGATACTCCAAGTTTCTTTGCGAATTCTTGATGTGTTGATGTGCAAGATCTTCAACAAGTCATCGATACTAGTTGTCTATCATCAAATTATTGTGGCGTCCTAGAACGTTTTGCGTGATCTAAATCTAAATCACATTTTTCTCCATAATTTCAATGGTTCTCCAACACACAATGCATTACAAAAGGAGGCATCTTTGGAGCTTATATGCACAATGTTTTATCCACTTTAGCAAAAACACAAATAATTGAAAAGAAATGCCAAAACATTGCTCGACAAAATAAACGACTTGCCTGATTAAGCAAACATGTATTAAACAAGTGACGATATCTGGCATCAAACCGAAATTATATATCCTCCCAATAGATTAATCTAAATTGACTTTTATCAAAACTTAGGTACACACAACTGTTCTAAACTGTTTAAGAGTGTATGGCACGAAAACAAATTCACACACATTACTGAAATTAAAACACAGAGGACGACAGTTAACTTCTTCTTCACTTCTTTTACCTCCTAGCATTGGGGCAAAAACTTTGTCTCTCCAATTTTAGCTCCATAATTTATCATTTCACCAAGAATACACCGCAAAGCAAAAGCTTTGCCCCAAAACTTTGTCCCAGCTGTACAACCGAAAATTAATATCCCGATTTGCGCTCGCCCACTTCGCCAAAGTAAAATCAATTCCCCTCGATGGGTTACTTCAACGTGCGCCATTACTCGGACTTCCACTCCACTTGCTTCACCCCTCCTGCACCTTCCAAGAAAGCTTTCACACTTCACCGCGGTGTGATAAATGAATGTTTTGTCGCTTCCACCATTCAGCTGTGTGTGTTCAGCGTTTAGCAAAAGCGTCGTGCGGAATGGAAACGATGGCCCGAGGCTGCTGTTGCTGCTGTTTGCCAAACGGAAGCAGAATTTTAATGTTATCTTCAAAATGTATTAAAGGATTCCCGTTCGCACGGAGTAGCTAGCTCCCTCCTAGACTCGGTTTGGTAACGCTTCCCGTTCATTTTTCTGTTCGGGCAAGAGCAATTTAAATGCTTGCCATGTAAACTGTAACCAGCTGTTAAATTACTCCATCAGTTTCGATATATCTTTTTTTTTTGGAGGAAAAAGGTAAAATGGAGGTAAAATGTGCAACGTTCTTAAAATTAGGACCGTAAACGTGGAGAGCTCGTAAAGTTTTACGATCAAATCGATCTCAATCTAGGCCCGATTTGTTGGCGGGTTAGAGAGAAAGTCATCATAATTTATGACATAAAAGATCTACTGCTCAAATTATCGACTCTTCATAACCTAACGTATATTTTTAAAGAACTTACCTTTTACCTTTTTTCCATTAAACATGGCTGGCTGAAAGTTGTTATAAAAAAACGATGCTGCCGCGATAAAAACTGAACAAGCGGCAACCAAAATAAGATGTTAAAATGGTTTTATGAACCATGGCCACACTCCACAAATCAAACTTCTGGCACGCCACTTCCCCGTTTTTAACGGGTGGCCCTATTATCATGCAACTCATCACTCCTTGGCAGAGAGATAGCGCCGTAGAGCACTGTAAGTGTCTCGTTAAACTCAAACCACAAACACACACAAACCGCCAACAGGAGCCATTAACGTTGGCGTGTAATAAACACACATGCACCCGACACAACAATAATAATAACTCCGTCAGCAGGCAAACAGATCTGCCGGCACCGAACGAACGATCAATACATGGACGCTTCACCGCATGGCGTATGAGGTGTGCTACTAGTTACCACACCGTGTACATAAACTTTCCCTCACCAGTCATCAAAAGTCGGTAAATCACGGTAAACTTATACATTTCCTCCTCATCTTGCATCCTGCGCGTCTTTCCCTTCTGTCCTAGCATTTTCCCTCCAAAAAGGCAGCCCCGAGCACGCGCCCGTTGCCATGGGCCGGCGCGATCGTCTTGCCCGTGAACAAGCAATGGAAACCGCAAATAACTCACTCCACACACACACACACACATAGCTACCAAAAATGTGTGTATGTGCGCTTTACCGCCACCCGCTGATCAGATTAAATAAACGATCCAAACAACAAACTTTTCCCTTCGGGGTCGGGGAAACATTGACACGGCCACTGGGAAACGGCAACAACATTACACTGCGGCCCCGGCATTCGGCCCCGGCACATGGCTGGCAGTATTTTTGTTTTCCAAAAATTCAATTAACACAAATAAAGGTTATGGTGTGTGGTGGTGGTTATGGTTTGGAGCGATGAAGCGTTTGAGCTGAAACGTCCATTTCCATTCAATAATATCGCTTCGTCTTCGCTCTCTTCTTTCTTCTCATGCATGTGTTTTGCGCAGGTGTACGAAGGTGATGATGGAGAACGCTTCGAGCGTAACTGGCTGTACTGGACCGGTGCCAGGATGATTTACAGGTAGGGAATTGAATGCGAACGGTGCGATGTCATCTGGTTTGGCTGACACTGGCAAAACTGTTTTACGATAAGATGTAATGACTGAGTTGATCAAAATATTACAGGGTTTCCCACAATTTTTTGATCGTATCCCATAGATGTTTGGTTCTTTCCCATAATTTATTGGTATTTTCCGATTGGATATTGGATTGCAATTGGACCAAAAAATTCTGGGAAACGGTCAAAAAATCGTGGGAACGCACCAAAAAAATATTAGAACCCACCAAAAATTGATAGGAACCAACCAATAAATCGTGGGAAACCCTGTAACATTTTCTGCGAGTTATTTGAGGGATTTATCTTATTTTTTGGTCATATCTGTTAACCGTTAGTAATATTTGTTCTTGACTTAATTTATCTTATTTGTTGTTATTTATTTCTATCTGCTTGTTTGTTGTTTTTATTTTAATTTTCCCTTTTTCTCATTTCATTTGTATTCGTATATTATTTTACGAATTTTGCAAGTCTTTACAAAATTACTTTGTTCAATTGTATTACGTTTTATGTTTTTACGCGTGAAATTTGGTATAAATATTGATTTTTTTTCATTAATTTTTAGGCTCAATCAGTTCTTGTTTTCACTTATACTCGTTTTCTATTTCTTTCCATTTCATTAGTTATTTTACAAGTTCAAAAAAAAAGTCAAAAAAATAAATCAAAACTATTCAAAAATGATAAAGTCTACTAATAACTGTTTCATCGTTACTACAATTGTACACTTACTTATTACTTTTCTCTTTTTTCGCACCCTTCAAAGGTACCTTCCCAAAACGGCCGGTCTGCGGAGAATAACGCTTCACAAAAGTGTATCGTCGCGCGGCGACAAGATGTATCTGCTGCTGTGCGAATGTGCCGACCTGCTCAAGGATCTGTCGGCGGCTGCCCTGCTCATACCGGCCCTTCGCGCACGGTTATGTGGCTACACGGGACTGTACCGGCCAATTCAAACCTTCTGAAGCCTCCGCCATCGTTTCCATCCAATCGGTAAACTACTTTTCCGCGCTCTGATAACTTCTACTGACACACGCCTGCCAATCGAACGTGTTGCGCTTGTCCAACAGAAGAAGAAAAAACAACAAATTCCACAAAACCATAGGCGCAAAAAAGCAACACAAAAAATGCAAAAATGGTTGTGTAATTGTGTAATCATCAATACAGTAGGGTAAGTAAAATTTCACTCGCCACAGAGCCTGCACACGGCTCAATATTATCTTCTCCTGAAAGTGCTGAGTAAACTCGAATAATGAGTTGCGGCACCAGAGCACACGATAGATAGCGCATCGACAGTAGCTGTGTGTCCTTTACATCAAACAATTCAATTTATCGAATGATTAGTACTTAATAATTTAATGGAAAAAAGCAACAACCATCACGTCTCTAGTGATTTTGGAATACGCGCGAAAGTTATAGATAAAAAAAAAAAAACAAAACTCACGCCCCACAAATAATATTGCGCTTGAAGGGAATAGATATATTGTACAAATAGGGTGCAGTAGAAGACCAAAAACCAAACCACTGTGGTAACGCAGTCTGGTTGCCTACTCTCAGGCGTTTAAGAACAACAGACAAACAGACAAACAGCAAAACTTCTACTGCATAACACTTAAGTCACTACGCCGTGCCAGTAGCATATGAGTATAGTTAAAACAGTCACAGGCCGTCGTGGTGTCGTAGATGGAGGAAGCGGCCATACACCATACTGCCAACGTTGGCCCTGGAGACCGTGTTAGTAATATTCGTTTGATATGAAGGATAAGTTTCACCACACCAAAACCACTCAACTGCAAGCGGTAGTTGAATTATCGATGCGCCAAAATACTTACAAAACTTACGCAGACCGCAGGCAGCCGTAGTTTTACCGAACAAACGAAAAAAAAAAATACACAAAAACAACCACCAGGAATGAGATGGTTTCACACGACCGCAATGGAATACAATCATGCTGATCTGATTAGTTCGTATTTACATAAGCGTCCTTTTCCATATACAACGTTGCATCACAGAAGAAAAGAAAACCCAAATTGGCTGCAAAACACACCTGCAAACTGTAAAATAGGAATCTATAAAACATGGAACTTAGTTCTATTCCTACTCTCGTATCTAATATATTCTCTTTTTTTTGAATACATATAAGCCTAACACATATGCCTACAGACATGAAAACGTGACATAAACGATTTTCAAAAATGTTTAAATAAACCTTCTTTTTACTGTTCATCAACGACACCTCTTCAACTCACAGCTTGCAGCCTTATCGACATATTTAAACACACTCCAAACGGTACGACAATTGCTCAATGATGCCCGAAGGTTGAGGGTCGCCGGAAGATTGATACAAGTTTAAAAAGAGCTGTGGTCCAAATTTGTTGTTAGTTTTTGTGCATAAGTTCGTATAATATCGTATGATGAAAACAGAGCCTCAAAAGCGTGTGCACCCACATTTGTTAAGGAATATTTTTCCCTCTACTTACTGAATATGCTTTAACGAGATATCGTAACGATGAGCACGATCAACACTAGTGCCACCTAACATAGTTATTTAAAGGCAAATCGATTAACTGCAGAACATATTTGTCAAAGAACTATAAAAAGAAACATATTTTAAAGGCAAAGTACACCAAAACCACAAGTGGGAGTGTAATTCAGCAAAAGCAAACCAGCTAGCAAACGCTTCTCTAAGAGAAACGAAAAAGTTAATGAGAAAAAAAACAACAAACAAACAGTGAAATGACCAAAGCGTCGTAAAAAGAAGTATAAAAATTTGGAAGAAGTAAATAAAAAGATAAAAACAAACACATGGATCAATATATTTATAATGCTTCCGACGGTAGTAGGTACGGAGAAACCAAGCCACTTCTTGCCACAAACAATGTTACCATGCAAACAAATGCATACGCTTTGCTCGTCTGAGCGATCCGATAAGCTGTCTAGATAAGCGAACGTAAAGAAATGTGCTTAGTTATAGATAAAAAAGGGGGCAAACAATGTGCTGAACAAGAACGAACATAGGAACGAAAAATGTAGCGAAAATCGTAAAGCAAGAATTAGAAAACATTACAAAAAAATGTATAGCCCGGCATAAGATTTTTTATAACCGATTTCAAATTTCCAATTTTACTAGAGTAGTAAAACAAGAAAAACGTATAATGGAAAGATAGCGGTAAAAAGCGAATTAGAACGAACAACTATTGCAAACAAATACACAAAAACAACACGAAAACAAAAAAACATGTCCCAAATTGTCGAAAGCGAAAAGATAAAGAGAAGAGAGAAAGAAAGAAAGATATAAATACGCTTATATACATAAATGCCGAAACTCTCTTTAACTCTTTCCTTCTTTTGATAGAGCTTTAGAAACGGTTGGAAACATCTTTAGCCCATCCTCTGAGATAAGAATAGAGCAGAACTGTAAAGAGAATCGTAAAACACACGTATAAACTGCGATCGTTTTGTGAAGGTTTTTTTTTTTGTTATTTGTGTGCAAACATAGTTTTTCAACATTTTTGTGACCAAAATATGGGAGATTACTTTCGAATTAGATCGATACAAAAACCTGATAACTTACGTATGGTTCACTTTCTCTCCACTCATTATCGCATTTTTTAAAGCATGCTAAAAAATACACACAAAATAATGGAAAATGTACAACCGAGTCAATAAAAAGGAGGAAGAAAACACCTTCTCAAATCGCTAATCGTCACGAAAGGTCTAAAAAGACGAAGCAAATAAACCCAAAATCAGTTTAGAAAATAAAAACCTCCGCGAAGGAGGATGCGATTTAACCCATTAAACTTTCTACTTATCGCTTGTAATCGCATATAGCGCAATGCAAAAAGCAAAATGGGCCAGTCAGGATGTCAGATCGTTCATGCAAAACTTTACCTTGCAACGGAGCGCAAAAGATGGCAAGAGAGGCAAGTTGCAAAAGGTGAAACCGAAGAACAGATGGAAAATGGCCCCGACAAAAAAAGCCCCAAAAGAAGAAACACACTTTAACGAGAAGAAGAAAAAAACTTGCAATGCTGTGATACTGATACATTTTAATGAAGTTAATTAAATCTAAATGCCCAGCATTCGCTGGCTGCCCTGCCCCTGCTGCCGCCGTTTGCTGCTGTCGCTCTGGCACCGCACCGATTGCTGCTGCACACTAACACGTTCGTTCGTTTGTTCACCCGGTCCCGGGGTACGGAAGAAAAGAGCAAGGTGGGGGGACACGTTTTGAGAAAGGTCAGGGTGGTGGTGGTGGTGGTGGTTATTGGCGCGAATGGTTCAAGATTTATCAAATTACACCTAACGGCGCAGAGAACAGAACCGCTTCTAAC
Organism: Anopheles gambiae; assembly: GCF_943734735.2. Classification (NCBI taxonomy): domain Eukaryota; kingdom Metazoa; phylum Arthropoda; class Insecta; order Diptera; family Culicidae; genus Anopheles; species Anopheles gambiae. The sequence continues at coordinate 91,198,759 of NC_064602.1, forward strand.
TCTTCGTTGTTTCGTTACGTTTAGAGTTTGTTCGATTGTTAGTTCTTTTTAAATGGCTAATTTTTTACTCATTTAGTTTCTTCTTTTTTGCTATTTTCTTATATAAAGTTTAAAAGACTATTTCGTAGCTATCATTTTATTTGCGCAATTGCAAACTGTCCGACAGTAAATTTTCAAAATTTAACCACTTTGAATGTTTTACCACCCAAACAATGTTTAAACGTACCTAAAAGTTACCGAATTATTGTGATTTTAAATTGACACAGCTACAAACAAAAGTCTATAACAGAGTGGCAACATAAAGATGAACACTGGGAAAAGGGAAAATCACAACAAGATGAAGCAAAAAAAAAACCAGCAGAGCCGAGGAATGTTGAACAAGCATCCCACAGATTCTAGAACAGTTGATCAGATGGAAATAAAGCAGCCATGTAAGAACAAATAAGAAAATAAACCAATAAACAAATTATTTAAATTGTGTTCGTGCTTCTGAGCCCCGTTTGAACGAACAAAATACGTTGAGAAATGCAACAGCGCATAACCCTTATCCTTCAAAACACCAACACATGGTCACCATAGCGACGGTAGCTAGCGGAAGAATTGTAAACAAAAACGTACCGCGTCCCTTTAGGGACGACCGATCGACCCCCTTCTTCCTGTCAGTTGCGCAAAACATCTCGACCAAAAAGTGCCACCAGAAAAATGCCCGATTCCTCTCGAACGCTCGGCGATATCGACGAGATCGATAGTGCCGAGCTGCGGACACAGCTGAGGAACTGGATCGAAGAGGAAGGCATCGAGACGAACATTCAGCTGCAGATGAAGAAAAATTTAATCGAAAAAATGAGCCGTACCGCTCTCGGTAAGCATCCACCCACTGCACAGGGCGTCTCTTATAGGGTTTTCCAGAAGTTCTCATAGCTGTGGGACACTTTATTGAGTCTTTCCTGCGTGAAATGAACCTAATGTAATGGGAATTGGACTCTGTAGCACCCTTGTTGGGCAAATCCAATAGGAATATCCAAGGAGCTTCAATTTTCAGTTCGATTTCCCATAAGAGTCAAGTAAGTGTCCCACAACTATGAGAACCGCTGGAAAACCCTGTAACACTCTTCCCTTCCTAACGGTTGTGTTACTTTGTAGGGAAGAAAATCGCCCTCAAGCTGCAGACCCAGCAGGGCATTGTGCTGTCCCCGCTCGTGCTCGTGCTGAACACGCTCGTGGCCGAATTTCTCTACACACAAAACTGCCACTTTTCATTGTCCATCTTCACGAACGAGGTACCGTTCAAGAACACGCTGCCCGACTTTACCCGGTCGGCCAAGTTTCGGCTGAGCCGGACCGAGCTGGGCGAAATCTTCGAAGCGCTCGGCATCGAACACTACGACGGGCTGGTGGAGAAGTACGACAAGTTCGGCTCCGGCCAGGGCAGCCGCTCACTCCTGTACATCGTGTTCAAGACAATCCTGGCGGCCGTCAAGACGCAGGAAGCAAAGTTACGCCACCTTAAGCGGCTAGACAAACGGAAAACATCCGCCCAGACGCTGCTGAAGAAGCTGGAGGTGGAAAAGCTTCACAAGAACGTGGAAAAACTGCTCCACCGGGTAAAAGCCGTTGGCAAAGCGATTGTGGAGCTGGAAAAGAGTCAACAGCAAACGGTACAGGATGGCGCGAACGGGGAGCAGGAGAAAAACATGAACGAGCAGCCGACCCCAGACGATGACCAGTCCGCCCGTTCGTTGCGCGTTTGTTCGGAGAATGTTTGCAAGCTAGTCGAACGGTTGGAAACGTGTACGAAAATGTTCGAACAGCTCATCGAAACCGTACGCCAGCAACGCACGGAAGATGGGCAGGAAAAGGGCGAGCTCGACGATGAGATTGAAGAGGGCGAACCACGCCGTGACAAGCCAAAAGAAAAGCGAAAGACTTACACCGAGTTCCTGCGGGAGTTGAAAACGACCGAACATGGTAAAAAATATGTGGCGAAACTGCAGAAACAAGTGACCAAACTTCTGGACAAAGAAAAGCATCAAATTGAGGCAAAGTATGAAAAAGAGTTGCGGAAGATTAAGCTGGAATACGAGGAAAAGCTAGCAAAAGCGTTAACGGCAACACGAACAGAAACAATCGCACAACAAACAGCGCTACCCGCAACAATCGTCCGCAGCATTCAAACCGAGCCACACCACCCCATTGATGCTACGAGCGAGGAAAGTCAACATTTTATGCGCAAAATAGACGAAAAGCTTGACGAGCTGTACCGCCAGGAGCGGAACGTGGACGACAAGTTGGCCACGCTGCGGGACGATCTGCAGCGGCAGGAGCAACGGCAAAGCCGCTACTTCGAATCGCTAAAAGCGGCCAAAACGAAGGAAACCAAACTGCAGGTGCTGCACAACGTCGAGCGCGAGCTGATGGCCAACTTCGAGGACGAAACGAACGCCATCATACAGAACGCGAAGCAAACGATCGAGCAGCTGGAGAAGGAAAGCGATAAGATCAATCATTCCTTTCAGCGCTATTTGCGCAAGCAGCGCGAAGACAAGCGGAAGCTTATCGACGAGAAGGTGCAAATCTGGACGCGCTACAACGATGAGAAGCTCGAGCTGAACCAGCGCGAGCTGTTAAACGAAGAGTTTGGGCGGGATATGATGGTGGAGCCTGTTGCGATTGTACCGGAAATTGTGGTACCCATGCATCAGCCGGATACGGGCCGCGAATTCGCAAATCCTTTCCGTGCGTTCGATCCGCTCAAATACCTGAAACAATCGCGTCCGGTCGAAAGCCACACGGTGGATGTTGCGATCGGCACCATATCCGAGGCGGGTATGCAAACATCGACAGCTGATGAAGAGCCAGAAAAGGTGGAAGCGGTGGTGCGACCAATTCCTGCCGCCCGAACGGCCAGCAACGCGCAGCTTTCGGATGTTTTGGCGAAGGACACGCGTGAGCTGCGGCAAAGCATCGAAGAAAATCTGCAAAAGCTAGACCAGATAAGTCGCACGTACTCGAAATCGCAAAGCTCGTCCGACAAGCAGGCGCCGTTTGCGCCTCGCATTGAAGTGGCGCAACCGGCACCGGCTCCACCACTGCCCACGGTAGAACCATCGTCCAATAGAAGCCTGGATGACTGTTCCAGCACTGAGTTGGGTTTGTCGGACGGGGAAGTTGTTTTCCCCTCCGTCCCTACGCACCCAGTTCCCGCTGCAACACTGAACGATTCACACGACCTCATTGACTACGCAACGCAGAACACGCAAAATGAAAAGCGCAAACTAGAACCGGCCACAATGGCGGTTGCTGTGAGCTACAGCGACCTTTCGATCAGCAGCTTCAGTGTCGCCAGCAGCAAACTCACCTACGACAAGAGCCAAAGTTTGGACGGCGAGCTGGATCGCATCTCTACCGGGGCCCGTTCGAATGCATCACAAAACAGCTGGTCGTAAAGCGGGCACCATATTTGTCTTTTTTTAATGCTATATTTTATACACTAACTCATGAAGCTTTAGGGAGGTGTTTTGAACGAAATAAAAACATAACTTTCTTCTCGGGCGACAAAAACGGCCGCTTGCCTGCCGCTTGGCTTTAGTAACCTTTCCTGCCGCGAAATCGCTGTCGATTGTCGAGCTATAAACGAAATATCGAAAGCAAAACGGGTCAATTAGTAACCGTACGGGAACAACAGTACCAATCTGCACCTACCATTGAGCGCTTGCACTCGAAAAAGGTGTTCCGCAGCACGAAGCATTCGCTCGGTACGGAACCATCGGTACGGTTCAGACATTCTCGGGGAGTTTTCTTTTCCTGCAAAAGGGGAGAAACATTGCATTAGTTGTTGGATTTACCTAGAGGAAGAGGTGCTGCTGCACCGGCACTCACCTTCTTGCAGCAGTCACTCTGCAGGAGGCACATCTTCAGATCGGCGCGTACACCGGCACAGGCCGACTTATCGGCCAGCTCCTCGTTTCCCTCGTAGCGCATCATTTTTGTAAAGATTTGTGGTGAATTTTACACAATTTTTACACAAAAAGAGAACCCCCACTGCACCGCGGAAGGATTGTTTTGTTTTTGCAACACAATTTCATAACCAACACTCGCTTGACGGCTCGTTGACAGCAGTGATGCCAAACGTCAATCCGAACATTCAAAGCGACCGTTGTTTTTATTCGAGAAAAAAAGTAATCATTTCTTTTTTAATGTCAAATTAAGCTCTTTTTTGGACAGCAAAGCCTATTTATGCCCTTTAACAGTTTATAAACTACGAAATGTACAAATTGGTATGATAACATGATACGTAATTATTGGACGCCACCGTCACGTCACAATCAGCTGTTTGCACACACACAAACACAGCTGTTTCGATATCGACATATTGCTGCCCAAAAGTGTTTCACCATGTTTCTCCGGGTGTTTCGAAAATATTCCACCGCCAAACTCACCCACGATCTGCGGCTCTACGATGGACGACTCAAGGAAAAGGTTGCTCTACAAATCCACCCCAGCAAGTCGTACCTTTCCTTCTACACCTGCGGCCCCACGGTGTACGATTCGGCCCACATCGGTCACGCCAGTTGCTACGTCCGGCTGGACATTCTGCAGCGCATTCTACGGCATCACTTCCACCTCCCGCTCGTCACCGCGATGAACATCACGGACATTGACGACAAAATAATCGCCCGTGCACTGGAGCAGCAGGTCGACTGGCAGCAGCTCGCAAGCCGGTACGAGGACGAGTTTTGGAGCGACCTGCAGCGGCTGAACGTTCGTGCGCCGGATGTAAAGCTGCGCGTCACCGACCACATTCCCGCGATAATCCGCTTCGTGCAAACGCTCGTTGAGAAAGGTTTCGCCTACAGCACCGCCGACGGGTCGGTTTACTTCGAAACGGCCAAGTACGAACGGTACGGCAAGCTACAGAAGGTCATCATCGAACCGGAAAGCAACGCGTCCAAGGGCCAGAAAAGACATCAGTCGGACTTTGCGCTCTGGAAAGCTTCGAAACCGGGCGAACCATTTTGGACCGCTCAAGGGTTTGCCCAGGGACGCCCGGGCTGGCACATTGAGTGTTCCACGCTCGCTAGCCATCTGTTCGGGCGCGCGCTCGACTTCCATGCCGGTGGGCTCGATTTGCGCTTTCCTCACCACGAGAATGAGGAAACGCAAAGCTGCTGCTATCACGACGTGCCGGACTGGGTGACACACTGGCTGCACACCGGCCAGCTCCATCTCGAGGGCCAGACGCACAAAATGTCCAAATCGCTCAAGAACACGGTCAGCATCGGCGAGCTGCTCGGTGCGTACGGTGCGGACGAGTTCCGCATGCTCTGCCTGCTGTCGCACTATCGCAGCGCGATCGAGTACGGCCCGGAAGCGATGGGGACGGCGCGCAACGTGCTGCGCAAGTTTGCCAGCTTCTTCAGCGACGCCAAAGCCTTCATCGATGGGCTGAAACCGGCAACGTACGATGCGACCACCACGGAAAGCTTGCTGGAAAAGCTTTCAAACACACGGACGACCGTTAGAGAGTTTTTAAAGAACGATTTCAATACCGCCAATTCGGTGTTAGCGCTGGGTGAGCTTGCTTCCAATGTACAGAGGATAATAAACAGCCACGAACCGTCCACCTCTGGCGTCTCGCTCATTGGCTCCTCCAATGTGGGGGCTGTCCTTGCCGTAACGGAATACATCCGGGAGGAGCTTGTCTCCTACGGGGTGCAATCTCTCGACAAACAGTCGCCCCAGCACAGCCGTCAAATGGGAAACGACGCCAATCAATCGCTCGAACAGCTAATCGAAGCGATGGTGGCCACCAGAAGCGAAATTCGCCTGCAAGCGATCGAAACCAAAAACCCTCAACTCTTCAAAGTGTGTGATTTACTGCGAGACCGCTTGAAGCAGGCAAATGTGGAGGTTAAGGATCACGGGAAAACTTCCTCCTGGAACTTCCGAGAGGGTAGCGCGAAATAAAACCGCCATTTTCTGCAAACACACCAACTTCAACAGATCATTTACAATTACCAAACATGTGTCATAATTTATTACCTTGCTGTAAGATTCGTTTTTGACTTTTCTTTTACCATTCACGTGCAATCTCGCGTGGCTGCGCGAACCGAACGTTTATTGCCCAATCCAGTCTAGTGCTGCTCACTTCAGTTTGTCCTCCAAATCCTTCAGCCGGCATTTAATTTCCGGTGCCGTATCTTTCTGCAGCTGCTGCAGAATTTGGGCGAACGTTTGCCGTACCAGACCGAGCTCCAGCTCGACCGTGCCGGCCTCCTTGGCCTTCAGCTTTTTCGTGAGTATCAGCATCACGTTCAGGGCTTCCTTCTTCAGACCGGTGTGCGGTATGGCTGAAAGGAAAAGGGGAAGTGGACGCAATTAATACTAAGAATAATACGAGCAATGGGCATGAGCTCTTACCCGCCACTTCCACGATCGCGGACAGCACGATGCGACAAACGGTCTCCAGCACGTTCCCATCCGTCGCTTCCGAATCGACCTTTGCCTTCTTCTCACGATTCGCTCCCATCGCAGAGCTGCCGCTCTCTCCTTCCATGTCCTCATTGCCATCCTCACCCTCCACCTTACTCCGCAGCAGATGCAAACGTTCCAAAAACCGCCCAAGCGCCTGCAGCAGACACAGCTGCACCGGGCGCGTGTTTAGCTTCAAACACTGCACACACTTCTCCACAAACATGCGCTGGTAGCGGCGCTGCGTGTCGATCGAATACTCCGGCCACGCTTTGCCCAGCGTTTCGCAAACCGTCTCCTTCAGCTGCACCGAGATCAGCATCTGCTTGTTGCGCTCCTCCGACGTGACACTCTCTCCCGGACCGTCATCCTGCTGATGCTGCTGCTGCTGCTGCGGCTTGTCGAGCAAATGCCACACCATGTTGTACACCTCCTCGAACCGGTCCACCTTCAGCTCGTTCAGAATGTTGCCGAGCGAGCGGAGCGCGTGTGTACGGTACACCGGCTCCTCCTTGCGGCACTCCTTCATCACCGCATCGACAATCCGCTCGGCGTGGTTCGTCGCCCGCTGGTCGAGCTTCTTGCACAGGCTCGCCAATCCCTGCAGCAACCGCTCCTTGCCCTGGAACGTTCGCCCGCTCACATTGTTCAGTATCAGCTCGATCAACCGGCAGCGCACCGCGTCGTCCAGCGTGGCGCTCAGCTTGGACGCGAGCGTATGCGTAGCGGCGCCGGCCTGCGCCTTCAACAACCACGAGGGATTGTTCAGGTTCGTCTCCAGTATCGTCACGATCGCGTCCAGATTCATGCGCAGCCCCGCATCGCCCGTGTTGATGTCGTGCCACAGCTCCTGCCACAGCTCCACCGTCGAGCGGCTGTCGTCCGTCACTTCCTCGTGCATTGCGAAAAACACCAGCGGCAGCACGTGCGCACTGTAGTCCTTCAGCACCTCCTGGTGCCGCTTGTTGATCGCCTGTATCGTGAGCGGGACCGCCTTCGATCGCGACGCCTGCTGCTCGAAGTAAAGCTCCTCCAGCTTGCCGAACAGCCGCTCGATCGACTGCTCCTTTGCCGTGCCGATCAGGTGGCCGATGGCGGACGCGTAGTACCGGCGCACGGTCGCATTGCGATCGGTCAGCCCGGTAAAGCAAGCGCCCAGATATTTGCTCGTCAGCGGTTGCATCTCCTGCCCGAGGTGTATGCTAACGAGACAGATGAAGTGAGCGCAGGCCACCTTGGTGCCGAGATTGACGCTCGACTTTACTTGATCCAGCACGGCCGGCGACATACGCTCGAGCGTGGCGTAGTCGATGTGCCGGATGCACTTCGTCAGCGTTTCCATCGTGTAGTGCTGCTTGACGGCTTCGGCCCGCAGCGTGTCGATCGTTTCCTGCGTACCGCCGCCCGCCTGTCCCGAAACCATCGTCGACAGGTAGGCGAGCTTGGTTGAGTCGAGCTCACCGGTCGCTTGCAGCAAACACGGCACCAGGCTGGTCAAGTGCGGCAGTATCAGTGCACCGGCCGAATCGATCAGCTCGGAAAGGGTACGAATGCTAAGCTTGCGGATCTCCGGCACCGTATGCGTAACGCCCGTCTCGAGCAGCAGCGGAATGATCGAGCTGGCCACATTCATGGCCGACTTGTTGTTATCGCTCGATGCAGCCACCACGCACACCTTGCTCAGTGCATTGGCCGTGCCTTCCGCTGCCAGTCGCGTACCCTCGTGCTGATCGTCCATTACGCGGAACAGCTGACTCCAAAGATAGCGCAGCTCCGGCTCGGGAACACTCGGCTGATCCACATCCATCGAGCTGGACGTAGGAGCATCCTCCACCTTCTTCCTACCGATCGGATCTGACCGGAGCTTCAGCCCCGCCGCCCGTTTGATCAGATCCCGCACTGCCAAACAGCACGCGATGCGGGTGCGCCACTCGTACGAGGTGAGGTTCTTCGTCACGTCCTCCAGAATGTCCCAGTAGTACAGCTCGACCGTCGACTTCGCATCCGTCACCACCGAGTCCCAGATGCTTATCATCGAGTTCTGTATCTTGGGCGTCGGGTCGTACTTGTACCGGAACAGGCGCGGCACAATCTTCCCCAGGTACGGTTCCATCTTCAGCTTGGTGATCTTCGAGATCGACTGCAAACCGAACGCCGCACCGAGCTTGCTGTTCCACGTGGCGTTGTGGTTCGCTATCTGCATGAACTGGTATATCATTTCCGGTTTGTTGAGATCGGACGCCAGCGCACACAGCTCCTTGTACGTCGAAAGGTTGCCTCTGTGTGAGAAGAAAAAACAACATGGATGCGTTAGTACACTGTCTGTTCGTGAAGGTAAACGTTGCGTGTCCTACCCCATGGGAGTCTTGCCGAGCACGCCTTCCTCGAACAGCTTCGTGTCCTCCACCACCTTCTGCACCTGTCGCCGGCCACCGATTAGCTGATCGAGCAGCAGATTCGACATCGCCTCCTGGTCTTCGTTCTCCGAGAGGGTAAATATGATGCCCATCGCACGTGATGCCACATCCTGCACAAGTTCTGCGAAAAAAAAAGTCCAGTCCAAAGTAGTGATGTGCACCCTTGGGGCGCGACTCCGATCCGACTCCGTCTATTGTTAGTCCGATTCCGACTCCGGAAAAAAGGAACCACTAGATCCACCCGGAGTCGGAGTCGTCCAGAGTCATTGGGAGTCGAAGTCGTTCGGAGTCATTCGAAGTCACTCTAAATAAGAGTCGTTCGGAGTCGTTCGGAGTCGTTAGGAGTCGTTCGGAGTCGTTCGGAGTCGTCAGGAGTCGTTCGGAGTCACTCTAGATAAGAGTCGTCCGGAGTCGTTCGGAGTCATTCGGAGTCGTTCGGAGTCATTCGGAATCATTCAGAGTCATTCGGAGTCGGAGTCGTGCGGAGTCGTCCGGAGTCGTCAGGAGTCGCTAGGAGTCACTCTAAATAAGAGTCGTCCGGAGTCGTTTGTTGTCGTTTGGTGTCGTTTGGCGTCGTTCGGAGTCGTGCGGAGTCGTCCGGAGTCGTCCGGAGTCGTCCGGAGTCGTCCTGAGTCATTCGGAGTCGTCCGGAGTCATTCAGAGTGCCCCGGAGTCATTCGGACTCGTCCGTAGTTGTCCTGAGTCGTCCGGAGTCGCTTGGAGTCATTCTAAATCGGAGTCGTCCGGAGTCGTCTGGAGTCGTCCGGAGTCGTCCGGAGTCGGCCGGAGTCGATCGAAGTCCGGACGACTCCGACTCTGGACGACTCCGGATGACAAATGAAAGAAACAACACTTACCATTATCCTCGGAAAGCAGATCCGTCAGGGCGAGCTGCAAAATCTGGCGCTGTTCGCGCACCGGCTTGCGCCGGCTGCAGTTTTTCACGATCGCCAGCAACCAAACGGCGCACGCCTGCTTCAGATACGCGTGCGTTTCATTCACCTGCTTGACCAGCTCGATCAGGAACCAGGTAAGCGTCTCGTCGTCCACATTGCCGACCTCCTCGTTGACGTCATTCAACCCGTGGCTACCCTTCGGCAGACCCTGCAGCGTGTACGCCAGCGCCTGACCCATCGCAATGTGCAGTGCCGGATCTTTGGTCATCTTCAGCAGGCCCAGGAAGCGCTGCAGCACCTTGCGGGCGTAGTACGGCCGATCGCCGACCGCCAGAAAACCGAGACAGTGGGCAGCATCTTCCCGTATTTTCGCCTTCGTGTGGCCACTCTGCAGCAGCGTGATGAGCGTTTCCATCAGCGAGGCTTTCGTCGTGACCGTTTGCTGCTTGCTGGCGGTCGCTTCCGTCTCGCCCGTATCCATACCTTCTTGCTCCTCGGGCAGCGGCAGTGCGGTACAGGAACCAATCAACGACAAGCTACGAATGGCCGCCGACTGTAGCAGCGACTGCTGATCGCGCAACAACGACACGAGCAGCTCGATCAGCTCCCGCAGCAAGTCCCACTCCTTAACTGCACGCTCGGAGGCGGTTTTATTAAGTAGCAACTTCCGATGTACAGCATGAGCCGCCGCCAGGATCGAACCGTGCCGCGTTTCGAGCGATTTATTGCCAAGCGTTTGCAGCTCCCGTACCTGTCGCTCGAACTCCGGCTCATCGCTAACGTAAGCGAGCAGCATACCGTACACCCTAGCGATCAGTACACGCGTCGGCTCGGACGTTTCCTTCAGCGAACTTTCCAGCGTCAGCAGCAAATCTCGGTTTTCCTCCACCAGCGCGTCCGGAATACCATTCACCAAATCGTACAGACAGGTCAGCTCGCTGATACCCTTCCGGGCGATCACCAACCGGCGAACGAGATCGTTATACTTCACCACCGTGTCGCGCTGCCCCTCAGCGACGAGCTTGCGCAGAAAAGCGGTCAACTTGTACAGCGACTCATCGTCGCCCGGGTGCGGAATGACGCCCGCATTGAACAGCAAACAGATGCGCAGGTACTCCAGTATCTCCACGTACGTGTCGAACGCGTACGGCAGCTTCACCTTCCCGTACCCCATCCGGTCGACAATCGTCGCCACCTTGCGCTCCGATTTGCTCGCCACGTACTCCACCATCTCGCCGAACGACGGCAGCACGATGTGCTTCGTGTCGGACGGTTCCTGCTGCTCCACCCGGTCGTACTCACTCACCGAGAGGATCGCACCGTAGTTGATGTGGTCCTTTTTCGACACCCCGTACAGGTAGGTGGTCATCGCTTCGCGCAGCTGCGAGCTTTCGCCGCAGATAATCAGCAGCAGATAGCGCGACGGCACGTAGTAATCGGGAAAGCAGGTGGTTAGAAACACGGACGCCACGTTCTGCACGATCGTCAGCTTCGATTCGGCCTTCTCCCCGAGCAGGGCGAGCAGCAGCTGCTGGTTTGCATTCGGTACGAACCGTTTCTTTGCCGCCACTAGCTTGCGCTTCGATGTGCCCGGCTTGTCGGCGACGTCCTCCGTCTCCATGCTGGTCGCTTCCGACGAGCCGGCAGTCGCGCTGCTTTGCTTGCGCCAATCGAACGCTTGGGCCAGTGCGACCAGCGCTTCGCGAATCGACGAGTGCAGCTCGACCGGTGCCTGCTGCAGATGCGTGAAGTATTCGCCCACGAGCTGAATGTCCTCGTTCACCGTCGCGGGACAGACGATGGCAAGCTGCGCCATCGCACTGTACGCCGCGTTCTGCACCTCGTTCGTTTCCTCCGACGCGGTACCGATCAGTTTGGAGATCCCTGTCAGCAGCACCTTGGACAGTTTGTTGATCAAATCAGTTTGTCCACTGGTAGACAATAGGAAAAGGAATTAATACGATTAAATTTAAGTTCCATCGAACAAATCCTCCCACACACATACTTGTTAATAAGATTGTAGGCGAACTGCAGTGCCAGCACCTTACACTTCTGGTTCGTGTTGTCGCCGAACAGCGACTCAAAGATCACCTGGATGCCGTTCGCGATGATGATGCCCTTGCCGCGGCACTTGAGCAAATGCTGCAGCAGCTTTTGCCGGACCCGGGCACTCACGCCGCTCGTCTTGCGGTCGGGCAGCTTCGAACCGTTGCCCGAAAACAGGCTGTACAGCGGTGCGGACAGCTTCGGATCGACCCAGTCGAGCGAGCTGCAGATCTTGTTCAGCTCACCGATGGCGGGCGTCGCAACGGAGAAGCGCGTGTCGGCCGACGCTACCACGAGATGGGCCAGTATTTCCTGGTCGGGAAAGATGCCCCCGCAAAGGAAGCGCACGATGCCCTTCTTCAGCTGCTCCAGCTCCTCCGCCTTCGGGGGCTTTGCTGTGACGCGCTTGAACGAGTACACGCTCATGCCGGGGGGCACGTCACTGTCGGGCAGGGTACCGTACGGCAGCAGCAGCACATCCATCAGTATGGACAGGAGCTGCTGCTTGGTGGCCGGTTTGTTCGACAGCCCGAGCAGTTCCGAGCGCTTTTCCGGGTTTTCCGGTATCTTGATCTCACCCAACAGTGGAAGGACCAGCATCAGGATCCTACGAGGGGAGGAAACAAAAGTGAAAACAGAGGTTTTAGTCCCGTTGGAACGTCTTTTTGCTGCCTTTTGTATGGCTCTTACTTGTCCTGATGTGTTTCCGGCTTCCCTTCCAAGCAGTTTAGCAGGGCGGGGGCAAATTCTGTTTGCTCCTCCACCGTCAGTCTTGGAAAGCCCATCGTGATGTAGATGATGGCGAAGTTCTATCCGAAAAATAGAAAAAGTTCAATCACCTGGTAGTCTTTTCGACGGAAGCCTACAGTTACTTACGATCAAAAACAAAGAATCGGCCTGCTGATACTGAGCCAACAATGGCGCGAGTGGGATTTGTATTTGATTGCGCGATTTTAGTCGCTTGTTGATGTGCGTCAGAATCTCCATTACCTAAAGCGATAGGTAAAGAGCAAAAGCCGTCCATAATTAACGTTCCTAGCGCAACTTCCAACCCTCTCCTTCCTAACCTTCTTGCGAACGTTTTCATTCGGCGACGTAATCTTGATCAGCACCGGGGTGAGAAACTTGGTCACCGTCGTCTGCAGCTGCTCGTCCGTATCGGCAAACCCCAGCCGTAACAGCACACGCTCCAGAAGTTCTGCAAAATGCAAGGGAAAATGGAATTTCCAGCGAGGGGAAGGAAATGTTTACTTCGTTTTTAACCCGTAAAGTGCATCGTCATCCCGTGGGGCTTCTTTCCGGGGGATTCAAAGAAATGAGGCGGAAAGGGACCCTTTACGGCACCACGCTCACCTAGCTCTTCAGCCGGATTTCCTGCCATTTTACACGGTGAGTCACGTCTCGGGCTATTTAAATAATTGAAGATGATTTTTTGGTCACTAATCGGTAAGCTTGCTGTAAACAAAAATGATGCTTTTCTCGCGACACACACAAGACTGCCGAGTGCGATATCAGAAAGATGCTGTCATCGCTGCAGGGGAGGATAAAAGAAAGATAAAAAGAAACGTCACTGATTGCGTTTATACTGCTCGGTTGGCTCGATGGAGGTTTGATTCTAGCGACAAAACCGGCTTCAACGCCGATCAAAAACCGCCAAAAAACGCTTGGAATAAACGATAACTTATCAGTTTGTAAACAAAGCCTTCCTGTTCCAACGGAGAGGGAATTTCATGTGCCACAATGCATAAAAAGTTTTCTTTTTTCGGGAAGCGGCCATGAATGCACCAATCTTGTTAATCTCCCTTAATTTTGTCTGTTTGACCCCATATTGCTGCTATTTGCTTGTCAAACTGAACAGAACGTGCATTTAATTGCAATTTTTACCCAAAAGTATTCATAAGCATTGTAAAACCAAGCATTTTCTTCGAGTTCCATTCATTTTGTTTCTTCACCCAGCTGATGTTATTGTTTACATTCGGGTCCCAGCTGATCAGCAATGGACCGGCATTTATGACAGTTAAGCGATAAGCGAGCAACAGGTGACCGAAACATTACCAAAACAAACCAACTTCCCCTCCTGTTGCGCTGACGTTTAATCGAAAAATTCAAGCTATACCGTGGGGTTGTTTTCTCTCCCTCGCGTAAAGTGCATTTGTTTACCCAACGTTGCTCGGATAATGCCTGCTCTTCCATTCGGTTGATTGTCAACCTTTAGCATTTCTGGCGTTGTGAAAATATTTTCTTAACTTGTTCAGCTGGAAATAATACCTTTTTCTCTTCCAACTGGAAAAAAAATCGTCAAACGATAAGTTCCGATCAGCCGCAAACCGAGTGCATCGCATCCCTCAACTCCGGCTTGTAGATGGAATTTTCCAGCCCCGCTAGGCAAAAACAGGTTTTTGCGAGCTCATCAACGCTCCAAAACGGTTTGGTTTTCCCTTGCTGGTGAACGTTTTTGAAAGGCGTTGCGAGGGTTTAAAATGACCATCAAAAAGCTGGCGTTGGTGGACAAAATTAAATGGCCAAAAAAGATCAAAGGCTAAAAAGATCATAGTTCATTTCGCTGTATATTTCATCTCATGTGGCCTCGCGGTCATATGTTACATCTTCGCTCCACTGTTTTACTTGCTGGTACACATTCTGCTATTGCATCATGTTGTGGGCAGCCGTGCCGACCCCTGGACTTGCCGTGGTAGTTGTGCTACCACTGGTCAATGTCCAGGGGACGACAGTGTGTCACGCACACTGTCGTACGCACACTAAGCGCGGGCCGCTTAGTGTGTGTTTTGCGCTCGGACAAGCAAGTGTTGCGAGCAGCCGGTCGAGCAGGGCTCCCGGCAGGGCACGGTACGGCTGGCGCGCGGCCAAGTATTTTAATGTGTATTGTGCTTGTGAGTTTATACTTATTATGTGTACTGTAATTTTGTATGTAATAAAGTACCTGAGAGCAAGCCAAAGACACAACACATCATCTGATCCGGTGATGGCTTTGAACGGCGAACCTATGCGTTGCACAGTAATATAATACCTTTCAGTTATTGCTAAAATAACACGTGCTACCATTTTCTGTTGATTTTCATGCAAAAATTATGAACAAAATTTAGCACTTTTAATTCACAACAGTTACACAATTTGTTTACTTTCTTTTATGCGTCCATGTGCGTGAAAGAGATGGAATGACACAACGAGAGTGAAAATACACACCTCGGTATGTGATGCTCGTAAATTGTTACCAACATAATGAAAGCCATATAGACAAAGGTAGACGAAGTATTTGGAAGTGAAATGGGAGAGAGCAGTACAAAATCTCACTTTGAAACGAGCACTATAGGCAAGCAAAAGAAGGGTAAAGCAAATGAGCGAGATGCAGCGATTTTTGAACGTCAAAACCCCTCGCCACGTTGTGCGGGGCGCTGCGCCTGCGCCTGCCCAAAACACAAATGACCTCGCAACGAAACGTCAGCTCGGTTGTCAAACGGTCAACCAGTTGTGAAGAAAATTTTGCCCGAGAGAAAGCAACCAACGTCCCCCAAAACGATTCTGTCCTGTGGCGGGGTGTGGAAAATTGCTTGTTTTTCCTCCCACCAGTCCACATTACTGCCCATTTGCCGTTGCTGCGGGCAGCGCATTTTAGCAAGTTACTCCGTGGAAGAAGATGGCAATCAAAGCAACAATCGTCCAAGTGCACCGTTCCATCGCCTTGGCCAGTGTTTAATTGATCTATTGCGAGGGCATACACATACATACACACGTACGTGAATACACAAATCGAGTTTTCCGTTTTCCACGGGTGTGTGCATAATTACCAGCCTCTATCTCGCTCGCTTCCCTTCCAATTCCCCCCACTCCCGGTGGAGGTATGTGCTAACGTGTGTGTGTGTGAGAGTAGTGCGCGGTGTAAATGCATAGTTGTGTGAAGCCGTGCGCAACGTTGTTGCAAACATAGGTTTTCTTCGCATCGCTTCGATTCGCCTCTTTTCACCACCCCATTTAACAACATTCCCGAGTAGTAGTGGGTGGGTGGGTGGTTGAGGGGCGCTTGGTGCATTACAGTACACGCAGCAAAGCATCTTTCTATGGAACATGATGAACTCCATCAGCGGATCGGGTGCAGTGGGGGCGGCGGCGGCGACAGGGTCGACCGCAGCTCCAGCGGCAACGGCAGCACCACCCACGGCGACGACGACTACAACGACGGCGGCGGCGGCGGCACCAACAACCGCTACGTCAGCGTCGGTCACCCCTCCGTCCGGCGGCGGACAGGGGGAGCTCTACTTCCGGCCGCTGCCCTACTTAAGCTTCAAGTGGATCAAGGCGGACGTGGGCAGCGCGCTCCGTAATGCGGACGATCTGGCCAACCTGTGGAACCACCTCATCCAGGACGAGGAGGTGACGACGGAGCGGGTGCAGACGGCCGTGAACGGGCTGGGCGAGCTGGTCTACCTGCGCCCGGACGGTCGCTACTACTGCGGCAACGTGGCCATACTGTGCGACTGCTGCAAGGGCGTGTGCTCGGCCGTGTCCAAGTGCATCTGTCCGACCTGCGAAGAGCTGGGCGTGCAGGAGGGTGCCGGTGGCGGCGGTGATCCGTCGTCCGGCGCAGCCGCCGGCAGCAACGGAGCGAACGGCCGTAAAGCGCAGACACAGAACCACACACAGTCGTCGCCGGCCGATCAACCCGCCAACGCTGCTGCCGCCGCCGGTGACAGTTCCGCCAGCTCCGTCCTGCTCGACTCGTGGCTGTGGAGCCCAGTGCCTGGTGAGTGTTGCAGTGCCTTTGTGTTGGTGCGGAAAGGTCACTGCCACACACTGCACATGCAACTGCGCAACCAATCCATTCCCCCAACTCGTTTACATGGTTCTTTGTTTCCCTTTTTTGCAGGCACGGAGGATAAGAAGGAATGCATCAAGAAGCTGATCGGCGAACAAAGGGAAATATGCTTGCAGGCGGCCGGCAACTGCCTGTCCGCGAACCGCACCCGCCAGCTGCTGTTCGTGTACCGGCGCTACTTTATAGCACTGCAGGAGATGGGCATGCATCGCGAGACGGAGGAAAAGCAGCACGCGACCGAGCTGGCGACGAGCGAGTGCGATGCGGCAAAGCTGAGCGTACGTGTGCCATAGCCTGCTGCCATTTTAAAGGAAAGCTTTAATAACGTTGCTCTCTCTCTCTCTCACCACAGAAAAACTCCAGCTTGGATCGTACTGCCGGCACGGCCAAAGACTCCGACAAGGCAACGTTCGGGCTGGCACGTGTCGGTACGCGGGCGGCGCTCAATTTCTCCTTTGCCTTTCTGCGCCGCGCCTGGCGCTCAGGCGAAGACGTCGAGCTGTGCAGCGAGCTGCTGTCGGAGGCGCTGGAAGCGCTGCAATCCCTCCCGGAAGCGTCCCTCTTCGACACGTCCCAAATGTCGACGCTCTGGATCGAGGTGGTGGAAAAGTCGATCAAGTTCCTGCGCCAGGTCGTGCTGGGCGATGTGATGGGCGGCCGGTGCCTCGTGCCGAAAGCGGACCGGCACATTGCACTCAATCTGCTGCTCGAGCTGGGCGCCCAGAAGGGCACGCTCGGTGGTTCGCTCGAGGGCGTCTCGCTGCTCCTCACCCTCCACGAAAAGGACCACCAGTCGGACGACAATCGCAGTCCGCCGCAGAACTCGGGCGCCCCGCTAGTGCCGCTCCTGCACCGATACGAGCAGATCGAAAGCTTCGGCTCGTTTGCCACCTCCGACTCGTTCCACTTCGGGCCGACCGAATCGTTCCTGCGCTTTCTCGCCCTGCCCGACAACGAGACGACCTGCGTCGATCTCAAGCTGGCCGCCGTCATCATCATCAGCCATCTGGACCGGCTGGCCAAACCGCACCTGCCCGCCGGCAACTGCTCGACCAAGGGTGCGAGCAAGTACGCCAATGCGCCGAAAATATTCACCCTCGGCTGGAGTGCCTGTGCGCCGGAGCTGTACGGTTTTACCGCGACCGAAGCGATACGGACGGGGTGTGCGGATTTCGACGCGATGGTAACGTCGGTGACGGCCCCGGGGAGTATCGATGGGGCGATGCCCCGCTACTCGACCGCCACCATTGATCTGCTGCTCGATCAGGTGCGCCAGATTGTGTGTGCGGAAAACTGTGTGTACATTCTGACGGACAGTGGCACGGTGCTGTATCTGTCGCATGCAATCTCCATGACGGAGGACAACTATCCGGCGCAGGTGAAGGGGCTGGAGTGTACGATCGTTCAGCTGGCGGCGCATTGCGAAGGACGGCACGTGCTCGCGCTGGCAAGCAGCGGGGATGTGTACTCGTGGGGCAGCGGCGACGGTGGTCGGCTCGGACATGGTGACACGAGCGCGAAAGAGCTACCGACGCGCATAACGGCACTGGCCGACCGGCAGGTGACGGGCGTGTTCTGTGGCTCCTCGTACAGTGCGGCGATTACGGCCAGCGGTGAGCTGTACACGTGGGGCCGTGGTACGTACGGTCGGCTTGGGCACGGCAACTCGGAGGACAAGTACGTGCCGACGCTCGTGACGGCGCTAAAGGCGCACCGGGTCGTGCACGTGGCGCTCGGGTGTGGCGATGCGCACTCGCTGTGCGTGACGGAGGCAGGACTCGCGTTTGCCTGGGGCGACGGTGATTTCGGCAAGCTGGGCAACGAATCGTGCGTCGGCACGTCCGTTCCGGTGCAGGTCGATCTGCCGCAGGCGTCGTGCGTCGTGAAGGTGTTCAGTGGCTCGCAGTTCAGTGTGGCGCTGACGCGCGAAGGAACCGTGTACACGTGGGGCAAGGGACACGGTGGTCGGCTCGGGCACGGCAACTCGGAGCATTCACCCGTCCCGAAGATGGTGCAAGCACTGGAAGGCAAGAAGATCGTCGACCTCGCGGTGGGACTGGCGCACTGCCTTGCTCTCACCGCGTCCGGCGAGCTGTACGGCTGGGGACGAAACGATTTCCAGCAAATCTGCCCGGAGTGTGTGACACGGGATCCCATCATTACGGCGCCGATTTTAACGACACCACCGACGCTTCGTGTCGCCGGGATGGCGGCTGGAGTAGCGCAGAGCCTGTTCTGGTGTCACTCTTCGTCGCACGGCATTCCGGCGAAAATTCCGTTCGTGGTGGACCTGAGCGAGCACACGTTCCGGCTGCTCGATCAGCTGTTGTGCATGGTAAGCGTGACTTCCTCGACCGA
The DNA here is from genome assembly GCF_943734735.2 of Anopheles gambiae. Taxonomy (NCBI): domain Eukaryota; kingdom Metazoa; phylum Arthropoda; class Insecta; order Diptera; family Culicidae; genus Anopheles; species Anopheles gambiae. The sequence goes on from NC_064602.1 coordinate 91,217,778, forward strand.
TGCGTCCCGTCACCCGCCCAGCCAGGAGGCGGAGTGTATTGCGGTGGCTACGCTGAACCTGCTGCGCCTGCAGCTGCACGCCATGATCGTGAACAACGTCCATCCGCGCCAGGTGGGCTTGGTGGAGGGATCGCGCCTGCTCGCGAGTCTGAAAACGCGCATCCTCAGCCTGGCCGGAGGGCCTGTCGTGCTGAAAACGATGCAGGAAGCCGCCCAGTGGACGCTACAGGTTGGCTGGAGTATCATACTGCCGACTGCATCGGAACGAGCCCAAACTTTAACGTCCCTGCTGCCGGCCGGACACGACGGCGGTGCGACCATCGGCTCAGCTGCTCAAACCAGTGCTGGACATCGGTTCATGACCGATCTGCTCGTTGGTTCACTGATGGCCGAGGGAGGTCTGCAGACGGCCCTCAATCAAGCGATCAATCACCACCAGCATCAGAACCCCTTCCAGGCCCAGGAACCACACGGAGCTGGGAGTGGAACGCATCTCTCCCTGCTGCATCTGCTGAAGCAGCTGCTACGGAACAACTCCAGCCTAACGCAGGCTCGGCTCGGGCAGCTCATGCTCGGACCGTACCTCAAACCGGACGATGGCTTCTCTGCACCCGAACCGACCTCCCCGAGCCTGGATCTGCTGCACAAATTCCAGCGGCTGCTCCTTTCGCACCTGTACGCGTCCAAAGCGGACGACCTGAGCGGTGCGGAAGCGCTGCTCTACACCTACATCCAGCAGCTGGTCGGTCCGTGCGTGAACACGCTCGCCAAGGCGTACGAAACGATCCTCCAGGGCAAGGACGGCGTGACCGAGATCCTGCGCAACGACATCTCCGACGCGCTGCTGTACGAGCTGCTGATCGGGCTGGTGGTCATCCAGCAGGACAAACCATTCCTGCTGGCCAACTTCGACTGGAACCGGCACCTGATACCGCTGCTGAACGCGCTGGACGGGTTCAATCGGCTCACGCAGGAGGGCGAACTGCAGGACACGGACGATATGGGGTGGCCGGGAATTGTGAGCCGCGGCGCGTCGAAAGCGATGCCGGTGCAGGAGGAACCGGTGCTGATCCGGCGCAGCGACATCGACAATCACGTGCGCGACGGCGGCTGCTGGGTCATCATCAACGGCAACGTGTACGACGTGAAGGACTACACGCCGGACAATGCACTTACGCAGGAGCTGCTGCAGGCGCACGCCGGGAAGGACATTTCGCTTGAGATCGGCAATCCGCAGCACCGGACGGCGTTCGAGTTCATTACCTCCTACCTGCGGGTGGGCCGGTACGCGGTTAGTGAAATGTACGACAGCACCGCGAACCCGCGGCCGCTCGTGACGCTCACGCACTTCCATTCGGAATGCCTGCTGGCGTATCTGCTCGGACAGCGGGCCAGTATACTGCAGGTCGGGTCGCCCCTGCAGCCGGCCGAGCTGCAGTGTCGCAATCTGCTGAACTCGCACGTGCTAAGCGGCGGGCTACAGGTGCTGCAACCATCGAACCCGTTCGACGAGGAAAAGGGCGAAGCGCGCAGCAGTGGCTCAACGGCCGGCAGCACGCCGACGGACGCGTCCGCCCAGCTGCCGATCGTCGGTGGCGACGGTGTGCCAATGATGGGCAGCTGGCCGATGGTGCTGATTACGCAGCGGGTGGACACACTGCTGGCAAACCTGGGCGAGGGCAAGATCACCGATCCGCTGGTCGCGTCGTGGATTGGCCTTTGCGAGCGGTACTGCAAGGAGCATCATCTCATCTGGCACCAGGAGTTCCCACCGGAGCATCCGGTGATCGAGCTGGAACGGTTGCTAATGGCGGTGCTGATACGGCACCAGGCGCTGGGGCCGCTCGCGCTCGCCGTCATCGATCGGGAGCTGAGTGGGTCGGGCGCGAAACCACCGCCCCCGATCGTTACCATCATACGCACGGTGCACCAGACGAAGTGGGCAATCGTGAAGATGCGCCAGCAGCTGAACCGCAGCTACAAGGAGGTTTGCGCACCGATGATCGACAAGTGCCGCTTTCTGCTGTACGAAATCCGGCCTTCGGTGAGCCTCGAGCAGCACGGGCTGGAGCGGCTACACATACCGCATCGGCCGCCACGCTTTAAAGCGCTCGTGCGGCGCATCATTGCGGAGATGCGGGCGGCCAAGCGGCAGCTGAAGCTGGCCTGCGCCAAGCCGGAGGACATTGTGAACGCCACCATCCAGAGCCAGCTCAGCAGTGGCAAGATCCAGTCGTACGAGAATCTGAGCGGCTGTGGCATCAACAAACAGCAGCAGCAACATCTCGTGTCCGTCGCCGGTGTGGCACTTTCCACCGAAAATCTAGTCAACGAAAGTCTCATCAAGGTGGCCAGCCTGGAGAGTCTCAGCACGTCCGGCCACGTGCATCGGCGCGCGTCCGTTGATCGATCCGCCTCGCCGGTCATCCTGCACCGTAGCAACAGCCCGGCCCTGTCCAAGTTAGCCTCGTCCAATGAAAATCTGCTCGATGCGGACGGGCCGCAGCCAGGGGACGGTACCAACACCAACACGGTCGGCGGTGGCGGCGGTGTCGCGGTGGACGTGACGGGCACACTGGAACCCGGCGACAATGCAACGGTGGAAGGGAACGAGAAGAAAATCACCTTCACCAACGATGAGCAGATTAAAACGCCCACAAACGAAATGATCGAATTTCACGGCACGGCGGGAGGGAAGACGGCCAAAACGGCGTTCCCGCAGGATGGGGACGATTTCCTGAACAACGTGATCGCAAACCTGAGCGACAAGTGTCTGCTCGAGTCGTACCCGGTGGAGTTTAAAACCGGCATCAGCCAGCAGGTGGTCGATTTCATCCTGCACGACCAGTGCGACGTGGAAACGCTGCGCCGCGCCATGTACTGCCAGATCCAGCGCTACCAGCTGCGCAAGCAGGGGCTGGAGATGTTCCACGAGCTGTTGCGCATCGCCGGGCTGTTCGATGCGGTGCAGTACAATCTGTTTAACGGATTTCTCGGTTTGCATTTAGGGCACGGTTGTGTGCGAAACCAGACGGTGGGTAGCAATGGGGAAAGTGTGCCTCATGTGCAGCAGCAACAGCGCGAGTCGGAGCACGTGCTGGACAATTTGAACATGATCACGGCGTACCAGAAGGCGGACATACTGATCGCACACGCCAAGATCGTCGAGTGGGCGGTGCTGGAGCTGCAGAAGTACGTGAATCAGGATAAAATTAATGGCCGCCATCGGACGCACGGTGAGAAGGATAATTCGAACCTGGGCACGTACGTGTTTCTGAAGAAGCTGCCCCGGGCTCGGTTTTTGCTGAGCATTTTTGGCATCCTGTCGCGCACGTACGAAGCGAACGAGCTGAGCCTGCTGATTAATGCGGGCATACTGGGAAGCATTATGGGGCTGCTGCGACAAACGGGCGCTGATATGCCGAGCAGCAAAAACACCTCCGACACGTCGGTCATTTACGAGGATGTTGTGACAAATGTAAGTACAATAGCACAGCTACCAAATAGAAGAAAAAGCATTTTCATTTATTTATACTCTCTCTCGTTTCATAGTTGAAATCTTCAAAGGAAGGGCTTTCCGGGCCGGAACTTTCCAAATTCATGAAGGTAGGAACAAGAATTGCACGGGGCGCAGACTGGAAGTGGGGCGAGCAGGACGGCCCCGGCGGTGAGGGGCGCATTATCAGTGAAATTGGAGAAGATGGGTAAGTGAATGAGAATTTGGCAAAAAGAACTTACAGGATTTCGAATCACATAAAGGAATAGTTCAATCACTTAGGGAAATGTTGCAAATCGGTAGGGGAATATTGCAAGCATGCTGTGGAAGTTTGCAATCGACTAGGGGAATTTTGCAAGCATACTGTGGTAACCCTGTATAACCCACGTTGCACGCAGGTCTTAAAATTGCATGCAAAATCACTCAAAATCTTGCCCCGATTGGAAAATAGAGCGCGATAAAATTAAAATGGTTTTCAATTTTAATGATTTAACATTATTAAACACGTTTTAAATAATCCGTGCTCCAATTAGTGATGGGTAATCCGGAGCGGAGTCATGGATCAACTCCGACTCCGGTGCGCATAATATGACTCCGGCTCCGGATCATAACTGAATTCGACTCCGGATCAGTCCGGATCAGTCCGGATCAGTCCGGATCAGTCCGGATCAGTCCGGATTACTCCGGATCACTCCGGATCACTCCGGAATTATCGTTTAGACAATTCTTGATGAGTTCATTGACTTGCAAGTCGTACATCGAATATACGAAAACTGATCCGGAGTAATCCGGAGTGATCCGGAGTGATCCGGAGTGATCCGGAGTGATCCGGAGTAATCCGGACTGATCCGGACTGATCCGGACTGATCCGGACTCGGAGTCGATGAGTCCGAGGGTTTTTGCGAACGCACCCCCCCCCCCCCCCGCTAAACTGTCCGGAGCAACTCCGAGTCCGACTCCGAGGGGTGCCGGAGTTGGATCAATCCGACTCCGGAAAAAAATTGTATTTACCCATCACTAGCTCCAATCCGGACGATTATTGAAATCTTTTTGCATGCAATGTTAAGACTTGCGTGCAACCTGAGTTGTAAGTTCTTTTTATCGAGCATTTTGCTATAAATTTCGATTGTAAAACCAAACTAACTTTACCTCCATTTCTTCCAGCTGGGTGCGCGTAGAGTGGGACAATGGATCCACCAACTCGTACCGGATGGGCAAGGAGGGCAAGTACGATCTCCGGCTGGCGGACAGTGCGCTGAAGGCGCTCTCCCCCGACAAGGACAGCGAGCGGGAAGACTTCATCGATCACGCACTGAGCCACGAATCGCACCCGACCAAGCTGCTGCGCAACGTGTGCATCAAAACGCTCCAGATGCTGTTCGCGTCGGTCGGGCTGCACGCGGAAAGGATGGAGCAGAACGCGCTCCGCACGGTCGCCTCGCTGTTCCGCATGATGCTGCAGCCGAGCGATTTCAATCGCACCGGTACTGCCAACGGACCGCCGGCACCGGGCACCAGCTGTTACAGTTTCGGGCTCGAGCAGTGGACCGTGCTTGGGTTTTTGCGTGCAATTTCGTTTACGCCGGCGCTGTCGCGCCAGCTGACCACGCCGCTGTGGATAGAGCTTGCGTTTAAGATACTGAACGCGCCGATCGCGAGCAAGAAGGACGTGTACAAGAAGCTGCACTGTCTGCGGCTGCTGCAGTCGACGCTGGTGAACTGGACGCAGGCGGAAAAGCATCGCGTCGACAGCATCATCAGCCAGCTGTTCGATGTGCTGGGACGGATTTCGCTTACCTGTCCGAACGATTCGTCCCTGCTGGCCAGTGCGGTCGATGCGAAGTCGCGCGTCCTGTACAGCTCCTCGCACAGTGGCACGGTCGCGGAGGAGCTGGTCGTTTTGATCCGCCGGCTGCACACGCTCCCACTGTGGAACGAAAGCATCAACTCGTTCATACAGCAGAAACTGTGCCTGACGGCGGACATATTCCTCGAGAACGATCTGGACGGCATCGGGGAGGGTGAGAAGCGTGCGATCATGGGTACGCTCGGCACGATCGGAGGCTGCGACTCGCGGCCACGCATCGGGCTGAACATTACGCTCGACGGCGTGCGGGGCACGATCTCGCGCATGACCAAGAAGGGCAAGGTGGTGATGAACGTGCACGGTGCGGCGGAGACGAAAAAGATTCCCATCTTCAAGGTGGCCGAGTGTGCGGACGTGGGAGCGTTCAGTCTGTCCAAGGTGACCATCAGCGAGATGCTGCTCAACTCGTGGTCGGTGATGTTTTACGGCATTGGGCAGCTTGTTCCGCTGGGCGGAGGCGGTGGTGGTGGTGATGGGTGTGCCAATGCAGCGCTGCTCCAAAGTCAGCAGATCAACTTTGCCACGCTGAAAGCGACGAAGGTGCTGTTCCGCAACCAGAGCCTACTGCGACGCATTCTGCGCCAACGATCGCCGGGACTGACGAAGAGTGCCTCGCGGGACAGTGTTTCGTCCGATCGCGACGGGGACAGTCCGGAGCCGGATGAGGGGAAAACACGCTCGGAATCGAACACATCCGACGAGTCGCAAGCGTTCTACACGGCAGAGCTGTTGATCCAAACCATCCTGCTGCGCGCTACGCAACCAAGCCCACTAAAAGCGTGCTACACGTACCAGGAGATGGAGCTTGCGGCGCTAAACATCTCGCAAATGCTGGCCAGTCATATTCACTACTCGTCGGGCGATGGTGCCGGGGGCCAGATGGCGTCCAGTGGATGTAACAAACGCCCGATGGCACTCGGCCAGCCCACCATGATACACGGCGTGCCGGTGTACAATAACGAGTCGGCCTCACTTGGCGGCGATGGTCAAGCGGTGCAAGCGATGGGATCGCTCGAAAGCAATGCTACAAGCACACGCAGTGGTCGGACGCGCACATCGAACGCGTTCATAGCGCCGACGCCCCTGGTGGCGCAAATCATGGAGATGGGCTTTACCCGCAAATCGGTTGAGCTGGCGTACAAGAGCTTGATGCAGCAGAACGAAAACGCTAACCCGACGGCGGAACAGATCATACAGTGGATACTGGAGCATCCGGAGCTGACCGCCAGCCTGGGACTCGGCAGCGGCGGCAAGCAGGGCGACGGTGAGCAGCACGATCACGATCTGCGCGGCCACAGCGACACGGAAAGCGTCAGCTCGGACACGATGGACGGTGCCTCGTCGCAGCACGACTATCAGCAGCAGCACCCGCATCACGGCGGTGGCCCGGGGACGCTGTACAAAGCGCGCGAAGACTTCAAATCGGCCGACCAGTACGCGATGTACGTGCGGGGCATCATCTGCCCGGGCATGCTGGTGCGCTGCTGCCAGGAGTTCGAGGAGATACGCAAGGGCGACATCGGCACGGTGGAGAAGGTGGAGCCGGAAGGGCTGCACGATCTGAACGTGCGCGTCGACTGGCAGATGCACGATCGACCGTACTGGATGTGCTTCGTGCATCTGGAGATGCTCGAACCGCCGACGATATCGTCCGATCCGGCCGGCTGTGGTGGCATCATGGTTGGGTCGCAGGTTCGTCTACTGCGTGCGCACGTTTCGCGCCACCGGTTCCCGTCGCTGTCAGCACCGCGCGGCACCACGGGCGTGGTAAGCTCGCTGACCGGCAGCGAAGCGATAGTGGAATTCCCCCAGCAAACGCTGTGGAAGGGTAGCATCAGCGAGCTGGAGCTGATATCGAACCCCACGACGTACGGGACGGCGGGAGCCGGTGCGCTCTCCGCCAACGGTGCCGCCGGTGGCGGAGTGTTTGACATCATCGACGATTGGTCGCGCTGCATCCGCTCGCTGTCGGTTTCATCCAACGAGGCGTCCGCCAAGTATCTGCTGGACCGCAGCACCAACAACTACTGGCAGAGCGCTAGCACCGCGGTGCAGGGCAAGCACTGGATACGGCTCGAGATGCACGACCAGGTGCTGGTACAGTCGCTGTCGATCATCGTCGATCCGGACGATTTCTCGCACATGCCGTCGCTGGTGGTGATGCGCGTCGGCGACGACAGCTTCTCCATGACCGATCTGCGCTGGGTGTCGATCAATCCGACCACCGTCACGATGCCGCTGCTCACCGACTGCAAGCAGTACTACCGCTGGATCGAGATACGCATCAAGCAGTGCCGCAACAATGGCATCCAGTGCCGGGTGCACGGGCTGTCGATTGTCGGCAAGCGGCGCCAGACGGACGTCGACATGATGCTGCAGAGTGCGGGCTTCCTGGCGTCGGAGAATGAAACGATCGCCGAGCCGAGCTACTCGACCTCGTCGAACTACGCGGACGAGCCGGCCTCGCTGAACGACGAGGTGTCGTCGAAGGTGCTGGTGTGGGGGCTGAACGATAAGGAGCAGCTCGGTGGACTGAAGGGCTCGAAGGTGAAGCTACCGACGTACTCGTCCGTGCTGAGCCAGCTGAAGCCGATCCACATTGCGGGCGGATCAAAGTCGCTGTTCATCGTGTCGCAGGACGGGAAGCTGTACGCGTGCGGCGAGGGCACGAATGGGCGGCTGGGCTTGGGGCACAACAACAATGTTCCGACGCCCAAGCAAGTGCCGATACTGAGCCAGTACGTGGTGAAGAAGGTGGCCGTCCACTCGGGAGGCAAACACGCGATGGCACTTACGCTGGACGGGAAGGTGTTTTCGTGGGGCGAGGGCGAGGACGGCAAGCTCGGGCACGGCAATCGGTTGACGCTGGAAAAGCCGAAGCTGATTGAAACGCTGCGCACGAAGCGCATTCGGGATATTGCGTGCGGATCGAGTCACAGTGCCGCCATCACCAGCTCGGGCGAGCTGTACACGTGGGGCCTGGGCGAGTATGGACGGCTCGGGCACGGCGATAACTGTACGCAGCTGAAGCCGAAGCTAGTGACTGCACTGCAGGACCACCGCGTGGTGCAGGTGGCGTGCGGCAGCCGGGACGCGCAGACGCTCTGCCTGACGGAGGATGGTTTGGTGTTTTCCTGGGGCGATGGAGACTTTGGCAAGCTGGGAAGGGGCGGCTCCGAGGGCTGCTCCATTCCGCACCAGGTCGACCGGCTGAACGGGGTCGGCGTGATGCAGATCGAGTGCGGGGCACAGTTCAGTCTGGCGCTTACGAAAGCCGGCGAGGTGTGGACGTGGGGCAAAGGCGATTACTATCGGCTGGGCCATGGAACGGATCAGCACGTGCGCAAACCGACCCCAATTCAAGGGCTGCGTGGCAAGAAAGTCATCCACGTGGCCGTCGGTGCGCTGCACTGTCTCGCCGTAACGGACAGCGGGCAGGTGTACGCGTGGGGCGACAATGATCACGGCCAGCAGGGATCAGGCAACACGATCGTCAACAAGAAGCCGAGCCTCGTGCTCGGGCTGGATGGAATCTTCGTGAATCGGGTAGCGTGCGGCAGCTCACACTCGGTCGCCTGGAGCCTGCCCCAGAATCAGACGGAAAAGGACAAGAAGGAACCGGTTCCGTTTGCCGTGGCGAAGGATCCGCTCGGCAGCCACAGCTTGGGTATTTACGCATCCGATACGGAGGCAACGACCTCGTCTCCGCTGCCCGTACCGAGTGGTAGCAAGCAGCAGCGACCATCGCTTTCGGAGATTGTGCTCTCGCTTGAGACGGCCAGCGCAAGACAGGCGGCCCTGTCGCACATTATCAACGCGATGAGCATTCTGCATGCCCGGTCGTGCATTATAGCGGCCCTTACCTGCCATTCGCAGGTGAGCGCCACGGACAAGATGGCCACGTACGGGCATGGTGGTGGCGATACGATGGTGCGTGCCGTTTCGCCCATATCGGAAGGGGACGAAACGGGCGCGAAGGCGACGGTCGCGGAGAGTACACTGGCGCAGCAGAACGAAACGATCGCGCACGGTGGAGGGGAAGGTCCTGCAGATATCGCGGGGCTGAATGCCGTAACGGTAAGCAGGGAGGGACGAAGTGTCGGTGAGCTCTGATGGATTAATTTTACTTTTTTTAATTCTTTATAGACGAACGAATTTCTTGACGGCGATATACCGATCATCTCCGGGATGAATAACACGCTCGGGGCGTACCGCAGCTTGACCGGATCGCTCTCGCTGTCCGCATCGATATCTAGTTGCAATGCAACGCAGCGCCAGTCGAAGATGTCGGCCAGTGCTATGTCCGTTATGGCGGCCACAATGACGCATCACGATGAGGTACGTTAATTTGAAAGCTTTTCTTTGAAAGATATGGAATGATTTTAAATTTAAACTCTTTTGCAGATAATGAACGAAGCGAACGCTAGCAATCTGGACGACTTCACTGCGTTGCTTGGCGAACCGGAAGCAAAGCATTTGATCGAGCTGCTCAAGTTGAGCGTGTTTGGGCGAACCGGTGCCGCCAGCACGTCGGAAACGATCGCCAGCACTCTAATTGCGCTGGCCAAGTCGAACACAACCATCGCGAACATGCTGATCGAAACGTGCATCACGGAGCTGGAGGATCTGTGCACCTCGCGCCACTCGCTGGGCAAGCTGCCGAAGCCGGTGGTGCAGGAGACGAGCCATCCCTACATTGACGATATCATACTTGTTGGTAAGCTAGAGAGATACCGTTAGAAACTAAAATATTTCACGGGATCCAAGCCGGGACTCGAAATTTATAGATGCAGGGAGTCCATTATAATTTAATCTCATATTAACAAAGATTAACGAATCTCCAATAATCCTTGAAAATTCATCAAACTCGAATGTAGTGATGGGTAAAGGTGGCAAAAATCCGGATTAGACTCCGATCCGATTCAGATAAATTCGGAATCGACTCCGGAAGGTAGGTCCACTCTGCATTATCCGGAGTCGTCCGGGGTCGTTCGGAGTCGTGGTGAGAGCACAGCACTACTCTAATGTAGCAATTGTGTAAATCCTTTACATCATATTACAGTTAAAGAATATGTCAATTTTCAATGTGAATATGTGTATTCTTATTGGAAGAATTATTTTTCAGCTTTATTTATACCTCATTTAGTATGTTTATTGATTAATCCATCGGGATCTTGAAGATCCTACATCCTGATCTTCAAAAGATCCTTCCTCCATAATACTAAATACTCCATACTCCATAATACTAAACTGCCCTTCTAATCCACACAACAGGACACGTGAAAATTCCCGGTGCCGAATCGCTGCGCATCGAGTTTGACAGCCAGTGCTCGACGGAGCGCCGTAACGATCCGCTAATAATTATCGATGGATCGGGTAACGTGATAGCGACACGGTCCGGCCGCGAGTACGCACAGTGGGCACAGGAAATTCGCATCCCGGGCGATCAAATGCGCTGGAAGTTTACCAGCGACAACTCCGTCAATGGTTGGGGCTGGCGGTTCTACGTGCACGGCATCATGCCGGAGTCTTACCTGCAAGAGCTTGGCTCAGATCGCACCGTACTGTCGCAACCCTCGATTGCGCTCGTCATGGCGCTGCTAGACTCGCTTCCCGTGCCCACCTCGAACGCGAGCATTCTCGTACGGCTCACGTCGGCCCTGTCGCAGTGCGCCCAGCTCAGCTCGCTGACGGTGGCGCAGCGTATCTGGTCGTTGAAGAAGATGCACCAGCTGCTGTGCAGCAACAGTGCCGCCCTGGCGAAGGACGGCTCCCGGCCAATGGATGCTGCCGTGACGGAGATACTGACACCGCTCGTTCCTATCATACTGCGCCAGTACGAGTACGAAGAGCCGCAGGTGCGCAGTGGCATCCATCTGATGCACTCGGAGTACTTCAAAACGCTTGTGGCGCTGGCGTGCGATATGCACATGGACACGCTGCTACTGCCCGCGGCAGATCCGCACCGTTGGGCCTGGTTCCGGCGCTACTGTGCGGCGGTCCGCGTCGCCCAGGCACTCACCCGTCGCACGCATCTGCCATCCACGTTCTGTCTGGAGGTACGCAAGAAGCTTGCGGAAATAGCGTCTCCAGCTACGCCCGCCCACACGTCGGTCAGCGCGGGTGCTATCAGCCAAGGAAGCGGTGCCGGGGATGGTTATTCTTCGCTGATCCAGCACACCTCGAGCCATTCGAGCTTGCTTAGCCAGAGCCACCCGCTAGCGTTCGAGCTGACCAGCACGATCAGCAGTAGCAGCACCACCACCAGTAGCAGCAGCACCGGCACAACCACCATCACAGCGGGAAGCAGCGAATCGTTGCCCGTGAACGCGACCGGCAGCGAGGTGACGAAGTATCTGCACGAAGATCACGCCTACTTCACACCGCAGTACGACTCGCAGCTGCTGCAGTGGTTCAACCGGCGGCCAGAGGATTGGGCCTTCTCGTGGGGCGGCGCCAGCACAATCTTCGGCTGGGGTCACAACCATCGCGGCCAGCTCGGTGGGCTGGACGGAAGTCGCATTAAAAATCCAACCCCATGCGAAGCGTTGAGCTTGCTGCGCCCGATACAGATTGCCGGTGGCGAACAGACACTGTACGCCGTCACGCCGGACGGGAAGCTGTACGCAACCGGGTACGGTGCGGGCGGTCGGTTGGGTGTCGGCGGAACGGATTCCGTCACAACGCCCACGCTCGTCGAATCGCTCCAGCATGTGATGATCAAGAAGGTGGCGGTCAATTCGGGCGGCAAGCACTGCCTGGCGCTGTCCTCCGACGGCGAGGTGTTCTCGTGGGGCGAAGGTGAAGATGGCAAGCTGGGGCACGGCAATCGGGACAGCTACGATCGGCCGAAGCTGATCGAATCGCTGTCCGGGATCGGCGTGGTGGACATTGCGTGCGGCAGTGCGCACTCCGCGTGCATCACCATACAGGGCCACGTGCTGACGTGGGGCAAGGGCCGGTACGGACGGCTGGGGCACGGTGATTCGGAGGACCAGCTGCAGCCGAAGCTGGTAGAAGCGCTGCTCGGGTACCGGGCGATCGACATCGCTTGCGGGTCGGGTGACGCCCAAACGCTCTGCATCACGGACGACGATAACGTGTGGAGCTGGGGTGACGGAGACTACGGCAAGCTGGGACGGGGCGGATCCGACGGCTGCAAGGTGCCGATGAAGATCGAAAGCCTGGCCGGGCTGGGCGTGACCAAGGTGGAGTGCGGCTCGCAGTTTTCGGTCGCGCTGACCCGCTCGGGCAGCGTGTACACCTGGGGCAAGGGCGACTACCATCGGCTGGGCCACGGCAACACGGACCACGTGCGGCGGCCGAAGAAGGTGGCCGCGTTGCAGGGCAAGAAGATCATCTCGATCGCTACCGGGTCGCTGCACTGCGTCGCCTGCAGCGACGCGGGCGAAGTGTTCACCTGGGGCGACAACGACGAGGGCCAGCTGGGCGATGGGACGGTCTCGGCCATACAACGGCCCCGACTGGTGCAGTCGCTGCAGGGCAAGCACATCGTGAAGGTGATTTGCGGTTCCGCACACACGCTGGCCCTGTCGACGTACCAGCTGAGTGAAGCAGTTCGACCGCCGCCATCACCCCCGCTGGAGTACGATCTCGTGCGCGACATTGCGCCGGAAGTGCTGCACGCTCGGCTGGTGCTGCTGCACCACTTCTCCGAGCTGCTGTGCCCGTGTCTGGCGATGCTGCCGATTGCGGGCCCACTCTCGCTCGCCTCGCTGAAGGACGTGCTGGTGTACTCGATCAAGGAGACCGGCTTCCGGAAGGTGATCCAGACGACGATGGTGCGCGACAAACCGCACGGGCCCGTCATCGAGCTGAACCGCATCCAGGTGAAGCGTTCGCGCATGCGCTCCGGCAACGGGCTGGCCGGCGTTGACGGCATGAAGAGCGTTTTCGGCCAGATGGTGCAGAAGCTGCCGCTGCTGACGCAAGAAGCCCTGTCCATGCCGCATCGCGTTTGGAAGGTGAAGTTTGTGGGCGAAAGTGTGGACGATTGTGGTGGCGGTTTCAGCGAATCGATTGCGGAGATGTGCGACGAGCTGCAGAACGGTAGCGTGCCGTTGCTCATACAAACGCCGAACGGGCGGGGTGAGGCAGGCGCCAACAGGGACTGCTTTTTGCTAGATCCAACGCTCACCTCCGTGCTGCACATGAACATGTTCCGGTTTTTGGGTGTGCTGATGGGGATAGCCGTGCGTACGGGATCGCCGTTGAGTTTGAAGTAAGTAAAGAAGCATTTTTTTATTTTTTTAACCCTCAATAATGACGTCACTTTTGCCGCTTACTCAACCGTTTTGCAGTCTTGCGGAACCCGTGTGGCGTCAACTGTGCGGAGAAACGTTACGTCCAGCCGATCTAACCGAGGTAGATCGGGACTACATTACCGGACTGCTGTACATTCGCGACGTGGAAAGCGACCCGAAAGTGTTTGCCTCGATCGAGCTGCCCTTCTCAACGCCGTCTGCCAAAGGACACGAAGTGCCGCTGTCTACTAAGTAAGTTTAGAGCTGTCATCATGGTCTATATAGCTTCTAATAAGCTAATCTCTCCTTACAATCGCTAGATACACAAAAATAACGCCCGAAAATCGCAACGAGTACGTGAAGCTTGCCCTCAACTATCGCATCCACGAGTTCGACGAGCAGGTCAAAGCCGTCCGGGACGGCATGTCCAAGGTAATCCCAGTGCCGCTACTGTCGCTCTTTTCCGCCGCCGAGCTGCAGGCGATGGTCTGCGGTTCGCCCGACATTCCACTCTGCCTGCTGAAAACGGTCGCCACGTACAAGGGCGTCGAGTCGACCTCCCCGCTCGTGCAGTGGTTCTGGGAGGTGATGGAAGAGTTCACCAACCAGGAGCGGTCGCTGTTTCTGCGCTTCGTCTGGGGCCGGACGCGCCTGCCCCGCACCATTGCCGATTTTCGTGGCCGCGACTTTGTGCTGCAGGTGCTGGACAAGTACAACCCGCCGGACCACTTCCTGCCCGAAAGCTATACCTGCTTTTTCCTGCTAAAAATGCCCCGTTACTCCTGCAAGGTACGACACCGGTGGGAAATAATGTGCGTTAGAGCGGATAATAAACGCTTTATTTTCTCTTTTTAGGCTGTTTTGCAGGAGAAGCTCAAGTACGCGATTTACTTCTGCAAAAGCATCGATACGGACGAGTACGCGCGGGTCGCGATGGGCGATCCGACCGAAGCGACCGGCAGCGAGGACAACAGCGACATCGAGTCGGTACTGTTTTAACTTCCGCTTCTGGCGAGAAGAAGGAGCCCCCCCCCAAGTGCGTGCTGAACACGTGTCGGCCGACACAACCGTGCCTCACACATTCTCCTAGGAGCTTACTCGACTGATTAAATTGGACTGAGACGCAATCCGTGCATCACACGCGTGTGTTCATTCAGGAAACAAACACAAAAACCCGAAGCAGCAGGAGGTAAATCATGATGATCTCCATTAGCAAACTGGCTGTTACTTCATCAGCTTCTCGTTGCATCCTCTCCCCTCTTCACATAGGAGGGAGAACAAGACAAAGAGAATGTAAACGAGTACGTACGTATGTTCGCGCCCCTGCTACAAAATAAGAGTGCTCTCGTTTGAACATGCGGTTCTAGCTTTTGTGGAAAATTGATTTCGATTCCCTCTTCTCTATCTCTCTCTCTTATACTAGCCAGAGCAACCGCAATCCCTTTATTCCCGCTAACATTCCAGTAGCTGCTATCCACAGTGTGTTGGGCAATCAGAGCAAAAAAGAGTAACATTTCATTGGTGTAGACCGATTAAACTAGCACTTAAATAGTAGTCACACACACACACACCCATACAGATATACAACAACGGTAGCACACTTTGTAGCGAAGGTGCGAATAGAGATTATATGTTTGTTATCGAAAGGATGCTCTATCAAGTCACGGCTATGTTTGTAAACGATGTGAGCGGGAAGACTCCCCCCACCACACCCCTAGTCCATGTGCAAGTTGGTGGCCGAGAAGGAATGGTTAAGATTTGTTGAAGCAATAGAGAATTTAATAGTCGGAAAGGAGGTAAAACACACGGTGCATGCGCATTGTTTAGCAGCAGCAGCAGCAGCCTGTAGACTCTCTTTTCGTATGTGTTGGTGCGTCTGTCACGCCTACTAAGATAATCAAAAATAACTGCAACTATTACTAACTGTGGAAGATTATTTCCAACGCAATTTAGTGCCCAGTGTGCCGAACTACTGACAAGCAAAGAGAGCAAACGTTTGGTGAGGCACTGTTAATGGTTCCGGTATGATTTCACAGCAGTTTTGGTAGCGAAGCCTGGGTTTGAATATAGCACAGATACCGTAATCGCAATTGAACAGTTGCTTTGTGTGCTTATCACGCGTCAACATTTTTGAATTCAATGATTCGATAATGAAAATTAGATCGTACAAAAGAAGATACAGGGTTTTCCAGGAGCTCTCATAGTTGTGGGACACTTCCTTGACTCTTTCTTATTGGAAATGATCTTCATATGATGGAAATTTGGCTCTACAGCACCTCTCATTTGAAATTCCTATTGGATTTGTCCAACAAGAGTGCTACGAGTTCAATTACCATTACATTAGGTTCATTTCACGTAAGCAGGAGTCAAAAAAGTGTCCCAAAGCTATGAGAACTCCAGGATAACCCTGTAAAGAAAAAGAAAACGCTTTCTTTTGCACTGAAATTAGCATACACAGATTGCAAAGAGCTAGCTTTACTTGCGATTAAGGCTCATCAGAAGTACTCAACTGCTATCAAACGTTTAGCGCGTACACGCCCCAAGCTCCATGGTAATTGTAGGTTTTGCACTTTGCAAGTAAAGATAGCCGATAGACCGATATGTAACCAAAAAAAAAAACGGAGGAACTAAATCCCGAAGAATTATAAAAGCATACAAGCTAAACAACATTACAGACGATGGCAATTATTCATTAGCGTTCACAAAAAAGGTAGTGTGTTAGCAGTAGCATATATTAGTAGCCATTCTGCGGTTGGGCTAAATAAATGCGGGGGGAAAGGATTAAACATCACCCGCCAAGTGTAGTTCGCTAGACACCCTAGCTGCGCTTAGGACATTAGGAACGGGCCACTGGTGGAAAACTAGTTAGCGGGCATGTGTGTATTAGCTGTTATAAACAGAAAGGCGACCTAAAAACGGCACTATCGTGCAATTTGCATCAGTATAAGTTAGGCCACTCTAACTGCTAAGAGTAATTTATTTTTATTTATTTATTTTCATTCGTTAGGCCCATTACACTGCATTGCTTCGCCGGTGCATTACTGCGTTCGATGGGCACTGGTTTCACTTTTCGGGGGATCTAGCTATAGCGGAGGGGTTGTTGTAGCACAACACACGTGTGAAATTCCATCCAAAAAAAAACAAACAAAAGAAAGGACGGATTAGTGTTAGACGAACGGATCCAAGAGGATGTTATTATTGACTGCACTCGCTTTACACACGCCTTGTATTTGTACGTTATTTCTACCAGAGACATATAATAATATGTAATGCTAGTGCAAAACTACCCGCGCCGTTCCCACAGCCCCCAGGGAGGTACCCCTGTTCTCCCAGGTCTCACTAATCCAACCATTTCCCGGGGCACAGCAGCACTACTGTGATTGATGTTTTACTTTACGTTTCATTTGCTTAATGTGTTGTGTGTGTGTTGTTTGTCTGTGTTTTAACAACACTCAAACTCTATCCCTCTAACTCTTTCTCTCTATGTGTTTTTACTTCCGATCCTATCCTGCCGATATAAAGAAAAGTAAAGGGTAGTAATTGGAGAGATGGAGGTAATGTGTACTACCCGATTATACCATATTGTGGAAAACTAAGAAATGAAATCTCAAAATAAACAATCACTTCTAGAGCATAGTTGTACCATTTGCGTACGCGTAAGAATAACATTCAATATCAAAGTATTGGAATTCTATGTGTGTAATGAAAGAATGTAGGTTTTTTAATACAAATCTTAAAATTCATGTAAAATAATTTTATTTCTGAAAAAGTTTGATAATTATATTAATGTTAACAACACTAGTTTCAAAGTATTAGCAGCATTGTTCAACGTTTGCAAGATGTGTTTCAACAGCTATGTCGTAATAGCTGTGCTGTTGAATTATGATATTAACATTGGAAACTGAACCCGGAAAACAGTGTAACGTTAACCCCATAATGCAGTTTTGTGATCATCGATAAAATGATACTTTTGGGATTATTATTTTCTACATTATTATTTAAATTTCAATGTTTTTGTTTAATTTCAAAAACGTAAAAATTAAATTCAAAATTAAATTAGTTTGTTTAACACTTTATCTTTATTTTGTTTTAATACCAAAATTGACCTAAACTTACAAAACACAAAACAAAACAACCGCGTGTTCAACCCCCTTATGCATTGTAATGCAGTGTCAGCCACCCCAAAAATCAATGTCATTGCGATGTACACGCGCGCAACATAGTGCACACGGGCGTTGATTTTGGGCACCCCTCTCTCTCTCTCTACAAAGCGTGACTCCAGACGGCCCCCTAGCAACGGTTGCCAAAACAATTCTACTGCGATGGAACGTATGCATTTTCCCCATTTTCCCTCACAAGCACCTGACATCGAGCCAGTTCGGTGTTGCTTCGCACGTGAGAGGAGCGCGTTTTTCCTTGTTTTCCTTGGCACACAAAGACCTTAGTTTACACCGGACGGTTAAGTTTTTAGCAAATAGTGAATGTGTTGATTTATATTTGACCGATTTTTATTTGTAATGAAACTAACAAAAAGGTGCTCTGTGCGAGTAATGTAGCCTCCAAATCAGTGCAGCGTGTTATGCAACGTGCTCGCCCAGTAGTGCCTTCACCGGAAGTACAGCCCGTCCAACATGGACAGCGGTGGCGAAGCTGAAGTGTGGTGAAATTTTCATGGCAACTTCAACACCGTGCCACTGAAGTACTAGAAAGTGGCCATAAAACAGGGTGTGTCCACCACCGCGCAGTCCCTCAAACCCCTAATTCCCACCAAACGGTAGAAGTGGCCGCACACAGCCAGCATAAAACACAATGTTGACCTTTCACCAAAGCGCACGACGACGAGCGTGACGGGCGAACACGAGCACGCTTGACGTAAAACCGCAACCAGTAACTTGGTATATCCTTGGCGGTCTGGATACTCCACGGTACCTCCCAACCGCCCCAAGAAGCAGGAGCAGCAGAGGCGGAGAGTTTATGTGTGATCAATATCTCCTGTACCTCGTCCTTAGTCCTCTTGCTCTCACGGACAAAAGAGTTTGGATGTGATACTGGTGAAATCCTAAAACGCGGACCAGAAGTGTGTGTGCTGTTGCTTGAACACTACCGTTGTGGTTGGGTGGCAAATCGGTGCCGTCGCCACCATGGGGCTGTTCGATAAGCTGGCCAACATGCTGAAGATGAAAAAGGAGCAGATCAACATACTGGTGGTGGGATTGAACAACAGCGGCAAGTCGACGATAGTGAACCATTTCAAAAATCCGAACGAACGAACGTCGATCGTGGTACCGACGGTGGGATTCAGTGTGGAGCGTTTTGAAAGTGAGTACCAATTGCTTACACTAAACTGTAGTTCATTTCTTATCATCAGTCCTGCCATTCATGTTCGAAACAATTGCGCCCCTGTTAAGCGGGAGCACGATAAGATGAGCACTAAAAGAAAGTTCCAAGTCACCAAGGACGTATCGATTTTACCCGACTAATTTAAGCATGACACCGGAGCGTAATCAAAGCAAGCGCAAGTGTGACCGTACCTCGCCTACTATTAGGCTTGGTTAAAGTGGAAAATTGCTGAACTATGGCGTCCAATTAAATGATGGACCGAGTGGAAGATGATGAAGCGAATTGTGCAAGTTTCTTATTCGTCGACAAATTAATGTACACGGAACTCTGTTTTCAGACAGCATACAAGCAAGCAACACCTTTTAAATTTACCTTTAAGGCGATAATGTTTACTAATCATATTGATTTTCTTAATCAACTAGATTATCTGTGAATCCAAATCTATGAATCAAGAGCTATCTAAGACGAGGACAACGATCATTTGGAGCACTGACAAAAAATAAATAAAAATTGAATTTATTATTTTGAAAGCCCTTCTGCAGTTTTAAAAAATATTCTCTATCTATTCTATTATCTATTATCTAGTAAATAAGGGAGCCATCACGATCGCATGCACACTAAGTTGTCCGCAGTTCAGAATACAACACAATTCCAACATGAATGTGAAATCTGATAGGAATCCAATAAAAGAATGACCCTTTCAATTAGGGATGTGCAGACTGAGCAAGAGTGAACGATTTGAAGGCTGCAAGTGAATGTGCATGGATGTTTATGTCAGTTCGTAGATTTTGTAGGAATCTCTTCGCTATTATCGGATTTTATTAACCAGCTACAGGAGAGTAAAATGCCAAAAACATAAGTTATTATTCGACGCAGCCAAGGAGTAAGTTGAATCCCAAAATGAAGTCTTCAATTGGCCCAGAAAGTGAGTGAGTTAAATTCGTAAACAGTGAGTCACTGGGTAGTTCAGAGAATGAATTGGTATATTCCTGTAGGTGGGAATTTTTAGTCGGCATAGAGAGATTCATATCTCTATTGCCACTCTTCTACTCTGATTCAATTATCTAAAAAGAGTAAGAGATCATAATCTCGAATATGAAACATCATTGATAACTGTATAATCTTGAAGCTATGACTGATCTTGAAGTGTCCTATTTCTTTGTTTATTTTTTGCTAAAATATTTAAAATTTATTTCGTCATACTATTGCACAAATCTCTCAAAACACTCCAAGAAATACAAATCAAGCTAAGAACACACATGAAGCTGATCAATATTTCAACAACGATCAGAATGGAATGCGCCATAAAGCAAAGATTGCATAAACAAAACTTCGCACGTGACGCGGAACTACTGGCATGTCTGTCCCCTATTCGAAATTATCAATTTAAATCCACCATTACCTTATCTAGAACGTTAAGCAAACCTCCACAGCAAGGAAGGAGGCTTGGTCGGCAAACATTGCCCATGAATATTTATCACTGCACTTTTACGGCGAGCAACGGCACGGGGACAAGCTCACCCATCGCACCTCGCGTACGGAGAAGCGTACGTTGAAGGCTCAATCAATCTTGCTTGTTTTGTTTTCCGTGTGGCTTGATACTTGAGAAATTAAAACGGAACCACAGAAGCTCTTGAAATAATACCGGCTTACCTTGGCGGTGGGGTGGTGTTGTTGCTGCTGCTGGGCCGCCGCGGCTCACGTGCGGAAGTTTGTTGTTCGAAGTGTGAATGAAATATGCAACACATATGGTGTTGTGGTAGCAGCTAGACTAATGTTGTGAAATCTCTGCGAGACACAATCGAATGTTTCGAGTGCACTCACTCACCTTATCAGCTATATAGGACGCCCCCTGGGGGGGAGGTCGTTGAAAGTTATGCTCAAGCAATGAGTCAGTCTCATGCTCTACCGATAAGAAATGTTGTGCATTTACTGCACCTCAAAATTTTGGAACAAACAAAAGAAAGGCAACGTTTTGATAATGGAAGCTGATATTTATTTGGCAACAAGAAAAACAAATGTTCATTTTGTTACGCTCGAATGCATAAAACATTAAAACACACATTGCACGAGAGATATGAGACGTTGGCACAGGGCGTTCTAGAAAATTACTCGTAATCGGTCGTCGTGCGCACGTACACATTACCGGAGGGCATCGAGACGCGTTCGATTCCGTTCGGGAACAGTTTGTCCGCGTCCTCCTCGCTTACGCTGGGCAGTATCATGACCTTCGTGCCGGGCTGAATCGAAACCACCGAAACCAGAACAATGCGATTAACAACAACAACAAAGACAACAATACACAACTCATTATCGCAGTAGGCTGGCGGACTTCACTCAACTTACCGTCCAGTTAGCAGGCGTTGCAATCACCTTCAATCGGTCTGTCAGCTGTAGCGAATCGATGACGCGCAGAATTTCGCTAAAGTGAGAGATATACGCCGAGCACACGTGGTTGATTATTTTGCTAAGCAACATGTACCGCACTTAGCTACACTTACTCGACATTACGCCCCGTAGACGTTGGATAATGCATCGTCAGGCGCACCCGCTTGTCGGGGCTGATGATGAACAGGGCGCGCACCGTTTGCGCCAGCTCCACGTTGTCCTTGTCCTTCTCGTCCAGCATGCCGAACCGGACCGCCAAATCGCGGCTCGGGTCGGCTATGATCGGGTACGGGAAGTTGCCGATAATATCCGGACAGTATGACTTGATGTCCTGTGCATTGATCGAGGAGCATTAAAAAGATCATTCTTGATCACATTTGAAATTGACAAAAAAAAAAACACTCACATTAACCCAGTCCACGTGACACTTGAGATCATCCACCGAATGCGCCAGGACCTTCACATTGCGCTTTTCGAAATGCTCCTGATGTACCGCAATGCGTCCGAGCTCCGTCGTACAGACTGGCGTGAAATCGGCCGGATGCGAGAATAAAACGCACCAACTAGCCAAAGAAATAAACAACAATTGTATCACTTTGTGAGTTTTTGAAGGACAACACTTGAAGATGAACACTCACGAATCACCGATCCATTCGTAGAAATCGATCGGTCCCTTGGTGGAATCCGCCTGAAAGTTGGGAATGGTCGCTCCGATACGCATGATGGTAAAAGGCCTTGGTTGTCTGCTTTCGTGTGCTCTCGGCTTGAAACACCACACTGTACTGATTGCTCTTGCGCTCCGTATCGACTGATCTGGCGGCTACTTATGTATTGTCTTTGCGTTGACGTTGCGTACCGCAGCTGTTTGATTGTGACGCGCGTAATCAAGTTGCGCTAGGACCAGGAATCACACGGCTCAGCTCACTGTCAAGGGCATACTTCCTGAGCTACCGTTCTAATGTGGGATGCACTCAACCTTCCGGTACTTGAACCACCTGGTAGATGAGCTTAAGGGGCCCATTGTGTCCATTTTATTTGATTTATCCACCCCTTCTAGTTTAACCATAATTTCAAACTAAACTATTCTTCCCGTTTCTTTTGCCGGTCATTGTAAAAAAACTAGTTTGCCTTTTAATTCCAGATCAGGGAGTGTTCTTTACCGCGTTCGATATGTCCGGCGCCACGCGGTACCGCAGCCTGTGGGAGCATCACTTCAAATCCTGCCAGGGAATAGTGTTTGTGATCGATTCCAGCGATCGGATGCGGTTGGGTAAGTAGCAAAGAGCACTACATTCTGGTAACACATTTTAAATTTCCTTTCTTATCTATTCCCTTTTTTCCCCCGAAACAGTGGTTGTGAAGGACGAACTGGAAATACTACTACAGCACCCAGACATTGCCAACCGGCGCGTGCCCATCCTTTTCTTTGCCAACAAGATGGACTGCACCGATGCGCTGTCGAGCGTGAAGATTGCGGCCGGGCTGGGGCTGGAAAAGATCAAAGACAAACCGTGGCACATTAGCTCGAGCAATGCGCTCACCGGGGAGGGGCTGCAGGATGGCGTCCAGTGGATGGTGCATCAGATCAGAGAGTGTGTAGCGAACAGCAAGGAGCATCGGTAGAGTAATTTGGGTGTAGCGTGTGGTGATGACATTTTCGGCGCAATTACTCACTCAGCGCCATCATCATGATTGAGTTATGTGATCTCTTTTATCCTGAATAAAGTTTAAGCTTAGCTATGTTTTGAAAAGTGTGGGAGAAATAATGGAGTTTTAGAAAGGATGTGGCTTTTGGTGGGGCGTGCAACGATGGACGAATAATGATGTACAGTAAGCTTTCAAAATAAGAAATAGATTTGAAAGAAAATTATAACAAATCACGGGTTTGCAATCAATCAAAATCAAATAGAGGATTTAAATTATAAAATCGGTTACAACTTGTGTAGCCTTTCGTAGTCTTGACAGTACAGGACTCAAATAATTTCATTATTTTATTATATTGGTATTAAGGATAATTCATATTAGTCACAATTCGCCTACTGGCGATAAGTTGATCATTTGCGAGCTAATTATCGTTTTATACGATTAAAATCCAACCACGTGCTACATTGCGCTACAGTAACGGCTTTGTGTAGACTTTCTTTCGTATATTTGAATATTTTTCCAAATGTCAAAACGTTGCCAACGAGCCCTGCAATTTTGTCGTGTGGGCAAACTGTCAACGCCAGATGATTGGTGAATGTTTTGGTTTTGCATAACATCTCACAACACACACAGACACACCGGCTGGCTTGTGCAGTATTTCAGTGATTTTCCCAAATCTAATCCGAACCTTTATTGACCACCGACAAAACAATAAAACAATCCACCATTCCGGCAATGGCACCGATCGTTCTGAAGGGAAGAAACTATGCCCTGCTCGTCGGCGGCATCGTGGGCTTCATCGCACTGGCCTGCTATCCAATCATCGTGCATCCGATGCTGCATCCGGAGGAATACAGTAAACACACACCCAGCGGGATTGGGTTGAAATATCAATTACTAATTGTTTGATTTGTTTATCCGTAGAAAAAGCGCAACAGGTCAACCGAGCGGGTATCAAGCAGGAAGAAATCCAGCCAGGAAGTATGACCTCAACCGGCACATTGTCTTTGAGTGGAGTTAAAATTCTAACTCGAATACGTCTGCTTCCCTTTTCTCTTTCGCAGACATGCGAGTCTGGAGTGATCCCTTCAAACCGCGGGAAGACATTAAGCGATAAACAAAGCTCATCCAGTAGAGGAGATTTGCCGTTTCGTTTACGTACTACACCTCCCAATAACGTAAACGGTACGTTGATTCTCTTCAAGTAGTAGCTTAATACGAGGCACGGTGAATGTTTGAGTTTGTGTTTTTGTGAGGAGAATAATAAGTTTTAGATGTAAATTTTGGCTTTTTGAGTATTAGCCCACTTTGGGTTTGAAGTGTGATGTACGGTAGAAAGAAATCAAAGGTTTCTTTATTTGCTTTATGTATCAAGCAGCTCAAGAATCAAGGCAGTTGAACCGGCCCAGAACCTTTGACATCATCACGGGAAACAAAATTTGGCAACAGCGGTCGTAGTTTATTTTTAAACATTCACATTTATTAATTCACGCCATTCCTTGTCTGACTATTTAGCTCTGCTCGTCTGACCCTACGGTGGTTGCCTTATTACTGCCGGCATTGCAGTCTACTGCAATTACGCGCTACAATACATATGAAGTACTAGAATTAAGACCCGAAAAACTCATCAAACAACGCTGTATGATGTTAGTGTTTAACCGCTACGCGTTAAGATTAAATATTGAAGCCCATGTCCCGCATGCACTGTTTATGTTTCTCTATCAGCTCGGAGCACTTTTCCTCCCCGTTCTCCATTATGCACGCATCGCGGGCCCTTTTCGTCTCGGGACAGGCACAGCACGCTTTGCACTTGGGCTTTTCTTTGGTGGTCGCTGGTGTGCTGGCTGTGTCTACCGTCGAGGCGGCTACGTGCGGCATCAAACTGACCGACTGACCCATTGTAATTTGGCGGTATCGTACGACTCGGCGCTTTGGCTACGGCAGATCTGAAACACAAAAGCATGTGACATAAGCGAGCGGGTTCAGAATGCTTCGGGAATGAATGCACTGAAATCTAGACTTACATAGCAAATATATTTACCTCCTTAAAGGGAAGATAATTTATGGATAAATTACAACAACAATTTCACAATGCACGTAATGTGGGGATCTTTTTTTGATAAATTTCAAGGTAATCTTTGTGTGCGCCGATCGGTATTCGGTGTGTGTTGACACAATTGACATTCAAAAGAGCTGTAGCGAAAGGCGAATGAACGAAAGGTTGGTTCATTGGTAGATTTCCCAATTGGCAATTTGAGCCACACTGAACGAACATGAATGAGTTACTCCCGGGACGTATATGAGTTCCACAGACTACAAGAAAAACTTAAGAAATTTCATTCAGCCGTACCGGCGAACTCGTTCGACGAGAAACATTCGTCGCTCATGGGTGGACAGGGTTGTACCACTAGGTTGGACAGTACAAAATCTATTTGATTATCATATTTTTTTATCTAGAGGGCTATGAAATGAGTGAAAATGAGCGTCTCGGCGAACGTTCCCAGAAACGAACGAGTTCGACGGTACGGCTGATTATCTATTATTACTGTCAATTGTATTTTAACAAAAAAAGAATAACTGCAAGTGAGTTACCAATTTGTCTACACGTGATTTTGTCAACAGGGCTCTCATCACTTACGTCAGGCGCACTCTCTCGATGGTTCGTTGCAAGGTGGTTAAACATATCAGATGGTAGAAAAGGATCACTGGGTGGTCGCCATAGTTGAGGGTCTTTACGTCATTTTAAAACCGTTAACCGTTGGTCACACGCAAATAGCAAATAGAACAGATTTCTTTGTCTCTGCGTGCATTTTTCTATGTCTTTCGATTTTATCGAAAATATGAGATATATTATCAAAAGATTTGATGATTATTTTAGTCACGAAGTTAAAAACATGTGAGTAAATGTTCTAATCTCACTTAAATTGTCCATATGTTTTGTAGATAATGAGGAATGAATGTGAAAATAGGAAAAACAAAGGATTTCTTAATTTTTATCCTCAGACAGGTTGAAAACATAAGGAATTATACAATAAATTCACGAAATCCATTCTTCAATGTATGTTTAAATATTAAATAAGAACTCGCAAAGCCCACAATATATTTTAAAAGTATATTTAATCGAAGAAAAGCGTTAGATAAATTATATGAACAAATTTAAAAAATATAGACAAAGTTTGAATCTTGGGGACCTTACGTCAAGTGACAAAGTGTCAAAATGCTCTAGATTCCACCACCTGATCTTTTTAATCCACCTTGACCCGCACGGACAAGCCATCAACTACCACTAGCCCACCGACTTCATTATTCGGGTGTCGCTCCAACAGGAACAAAGTGTGTGCGTGTGTGTTGCGTGCGAGTGTGCCTACGTTCGCTACGGTTTTTTTTCTTTCCTTTTGCGTGTACAGTAATTAGGTGAAACCAAGTTGTATTTTCCGTTCCCCGCTGTTACCATGGCTTACAATCTAGTGAACGTCGCCAAATCTACCTCCTCCCTGACGGGAACGCTCGCCAAAACCGGTAAGTGGTAGCCATCGACCGCGGACGGATGATCAAAATCTGACCGCATCATCGCGCAACAATGGACTTTGACTTTCGGCCATTGGAACGGAATGTTACCGAGCGAATAGCTCCAGAGAAGAGGGGTTTTAACATATTTCACAAGCCATCGTTTAAAGATCGATGTCGCCCGCCTGCTTGGATAACAGGACTGTCTCAACGGGAATGTATGCTAGTCCACCCCGTACTTTTGATCTCTCGCACAAAGTAGAAAGTTCAAAGTCCAACGCATCAACACGGCGTTGAGCAACCAACACCACCACACACACCGGGCACGTCATCGGATGGAGCACACACGGAGCGAGAGACAACGGGGGGGTTTTGTTTTGAAATCATCGCCGCCTACCTACCCCGTGCTCTACCCAAAAACGGCTGGTGCTGGCTGTTACATGACCGAGCGCGCTCCTCTTTATCAGCAACCCGGACATCGGTCAATCCTGTCGGCGATATTTTGCTTCCCTTTGGGCATGTTTATCTCCTTTCTTAATCGCACGAGTCCATCACGGTTTTTTTCTTCTTCTTTTTTTTGTGTCTGTACTTAGACACACCAACGTGATCAGAGATTTAGTTTACCTAGAAATTATACCCCTGACCTTATCAATACCCACCCACTAAGGGGAGGGAGAAATGTGCAACACCGCCGGCGCTTTTTGTGCTGACTTGGGAAACGTGCACGTCCCACCAGCTCTAAACATGTTTGTTTTCTGACTCTTTTTTTTGCAGCCCTTCGTAGCATCAGCACCAGCAACACTGTGTACGAGCCGCGCCGTTTGCCGGACAAGACGGGCAAGAATGTAGTGCTGGTCGATGGGGTCCGTACGCCCTTCCTGACGTCCGGCTCGGACTACTCGAAGCTGATGCCGCACGAGCTAGCCCGTCATTCGCTGCTGTAAGAAAATCGCTTTCCCCCTCGATTGTAAAAGAACGTTGTAATTATAAACGATTGCTGCTTTTCCCCATCTTCCACAGGAGCCTGCTGCGCAAAACGAAGGTAGACAAGGAGGTGATCGACTACATCGTGTACGGCACGGTCATTCAGGAGGTGAAAACGTCCAACATTGCCCGCGAAGCGGCCCTCAGCGCCGGGTTTAGCAACAAAACGCCGGCCCACACCGTCACGATGGCCTGCATCAGCTCGAACCAGGCCATCACGACCGGTATGGGGCTGATCGCGACCGGCACGTACGACGCGATCGTAGCCGGCGGTGTCGAGTTCATGTCGGACGTCCCGATCCGCCACAGCCGCAAAATGCGGTCGCTGATGCTGCGCGCCAACAAGGCGAAAACGTTGGGCCAGCGGCTCCAGCTGCTGTCCACGATTCGGCCGGACTTTTTCGCCCCCGAGCTGCCGGCGGTGGCCGAATTCTCGTCCGGCGAAACGATGGGCCACTCGGCGGATCGGCTCGCGGCGGCCTTCAATGCGTCGCGCCAGGAGCAGGACGATTACGCGCTCCGGTCGCACACGCTCGCGAAGGAAGCGCAGGACAAGGGCTACTTCACCGATCTGGTCCCGTTCAAGGTGTCCGGGGTGGACAAAACGATCGAGAAGGACAACGGGATCCGCGTGTCGACGAAGGAGTCGCTCGCGAAGCTGAAGCCGGCGTTCGTGAAACCGTACGGCACGGTGACCGCTGCCAATGCGTCCTTCCTGACCGACGGTGCGTCCGCCTGTCTGGTGATGACGGAGGAGAAGGCCAAGGCGCTCGGTTTGCGCCCGAAGGCGTACCTGCGCGACTTCCTGTACGTGTCGCAGGACCCGATCGATCAGCTGCTGCTCGGACCGGCGTACGGCATCCCGAAGCTGCTGAAGAAAGCGGGTCTCACACTGAAGGACATCGATACGTGGGAAATTCATGAAGCATTTGCTGTACGTGTGGAGTTTTGTTTAATGCGCACAAATCGAAGCGCAATTGTATTTACTTATTTTCTGTTTTCTTCGTTCAACTACAGGGACAAATCATTGCCAACCTGAAAGCGCTCGATTCCGACTACTTCTGCAAGAACTATCTGGGACTGAACGAAAAGTTCGGTGCGCCTGATATGTCCAAGTGGAACAACTGGGGCGGATCGCTCTCCATCGGACATCCGTTCGCCGCCACCGGCGTTCGTTTGTGCATGCATACGGTGAGTTTGCTTAGGCGTAATGGTTGAAAATTAATTTTTTAAGAAATTTATTTTTTATTAAATATTTACATGTTTTGTAGGCAAACCGTCTGGTGCGCGAAAACGGACAGCTCGGTATGATTGCTGCCTGTGCCGCCGGTGGACAGGGTGTAGCTATGCTGCTCGAACGACACCCCGATGCCAACGCGGAGTAAACCGAGGGTAGATAGCGACAGAGAACATTTATCCCCGAACACACGATCCCACCCTCCCACCAACAAAGTGTCCCCCTACTCCCCCCAAAGTGGATTAGTTAACACAGGAGAGATATTCTACTTCGACGCTCATACCATGGAGCGATAACACTGATCCCCGTTATATTATTATTATTTGTTTTGTTTGTTTTGTATCCTGCTTTTTTTATTATTTCTCTACATTAAGACGATCCTAGATCTTAAGAAATTAAACGCTAGGGAAGGAGAACATAATGCTTTCTTTCGTTACGCACTAAGAGATATAGAAGTTATGTTTCCCTTGAAATGCTCGAAAATGAGTTAACAACGTGAATCGCGATGGTGCCGCAATCCTTTTTCTCCTTCTCGGGCGACCCCAGTTGGCCCGACTGGAGAAAGAGGATTGTACCAATTCATCAAAGCTTTCCTTTTCGTTTAGTGTACGATTTAGTTCTGGTGCAAACCGGTTCAAGCGGTTGCACCATGGTTAGGGGGTAAACGATCATATTCGCCTAATTTCTCTTCCATGTTTGAATTGTGCAAGTGGTGTTTCTTGTAAGCTTTAATATATAGAACAATCATCATTTACTATGTATAGCGAAGGTCCAAATACACGAATTTTTGATACACGATAATTATGCAGCTCGGTTAAGCACTTTTTTGTTGCAATGTGTGATGAGAGATGACAGAGAGAGAAAACATAACTGCAGTGAATATGAAAGAATCCCAGAGCCAAATTGCAAAGTCTGAAGTGAAGTGTAACATTCAGACCATCACGAATTATTTCCTTCTCTTGTTTGCTTCACCTGCTACCAAATTTGTGTTATTTTCAACAGGCACAGGTTTTATGAACTTCTTGCTAAATAATCTTACTAAACTTGGCAATTTTACAGGGTTTTCCTAGGGTTCTCATAGTTGTGGGACTCTTCCTTGACTCTTTCTGATGGGAAGTGAACTTCATTGGTTGGAAATTGCACTCTATGGCAACCTTTATGGGCAGGCTCCTTGGAAATTCCTATTAGATGTGTCCAGCAAGGGTGCCATAGAGCCCAATTCCCATTACATTAAGTTCATTTCACGTTTGAAAGAGTCAATAAAGTGTCCCAAAGCTATGAGAACTCTTGGGAAAGCCTGTAAGAGGTTGGGGCTTTAATTTTTCTTAACTTGTTTAAACATTTACCCTTGAAGTGACTTATGGCACATGTAATTTGAATAAAAACTCTAATTTAGGGAAGAATGATGCGATAAACCCTAGCTTCGATCTATAATTTAACGATTCAGGTTTAGTTGCAGGATTTAAATGACGAATGGTTTGAGAAAAGATACCCTTTTCTTTGCGACTCGGCTCTAATAATGCTCTCATATGAGCAAATATTCAAGTCCGACCAGTTTTTGTACAGCGGTACGGAGCCTGCGTATGCGTAAATGGTGTGTGTTGCGCATTGATTGGCGCTTTTTCAACCTCTACCGTACCGCGTACCGACTGCGGAAGTGATTCTGCTCACTATCTGCCTCTCTATTCGATGGAAGTGCGGAAATTGCTGTTGCAGCTCGTTCCAATTCATCACTCTGGGATGAGTCGTCGCAAGGCGTTTGATGATAATTTCTTGCCACCTCTTACGGACGCTGCAGCCCAGCCGCCAACTGACACTTGCTTATCGCACACAATTCATTCGTTTGTAGTCATGTGGAATTCAAAGGATGGGTTACAAAGACCGTTACAGTCACCAGTAGGGACTATGCTTGGGTACGATCGGTCGAAGAATTGTTGCAGAAATATTTTCCCAACTTCAAACACGAACCAACCGTTAGGTTTCAAAATGTTATATGCACACAAGCTTCAGAAAAGACCAATAGCACTATCCAAACTTTTTCAAAAGGAAGTAGAAAAAACACTTCTACAGCTTCACGAATTATGACAGTGTGATTGGACTTTTAACACACTATCGCTTGTATTCTCCAGATAAGAAGCATTACATTGGGGATTTCCAGCTTAATTATCTCGAATCCATGTAAAATTGATAACAAAATAAGCACATTTGAATTGGTTTGTTATTGGAACCATTTTTAAAATTAATATTTATAAATAAACTGCAATCCCATGTTCTCCAAGCTTCTTCGATCATTTTTCCTAATTTGCGCTCATTGGTTAATTAAGATCATTTGCTGAAAAAAACTTCCAATTTGTTTCAAATTATTCTTTAACCTGTGTACACCAATTCAGCCGTTATTTATCCATAAAGTTGCCTAACTGAGACCTAAGCGATACATTAAGTTTGATGAATTCGTCGTCATGCACATAAAATAATGATAAGGGCATAACAAATGCACCGAAAAGGGCAATCATTTCTTCACACAAGGATATCATCAGAACAGGACTGTTCGCTGGTTCCAACACCGATGGCGTATTGTCTACCGTTCAAAGAAAAGTGGAACAGTCTGGCTGGAGGATGACGAAAGCGCAACACCGCAAATGACGCCGGCAGCCACCGGCCAGAGTTCATCAGCATCAATAAACGACCCGCCCCAGGCCCTGATAAGACTGTCCTTTCGCTGAATGATGCCACTCTTGTGAAACGGTGCGGTTCTTCTGCACCCCGCTGCTTCGAATGGCGTGAATCCCGTGGCGTGAACTTTTACCTCCCAGCGGTAGCCCCGATCTCAGGACCTGGATACTCTCGCGCGCGCGCGCAAGTGGCCCTTGAGTGACAGCGTAGTAAACAGCAGCGTTGGCGGTTGGCCCAGAAACTGGAGCAGTTTCCACCGGTTCACCCCCGATCGATCGATCGATCGGAAGGGCAAAGATCCGCTTTTTTGCGCGCTTCGTAATAGTGTGTTTGCGCAGCGCACATGTGTTTACAATGTATTCGCACCACAGAGCATACTATTTCGATAATATTTTGAAATGCCCAACACGGTGCGCGATCGTTGGGGTGGATCGTTGCGGTCAGTGGATTTTAACAAGACGGAAACAAGGAAACAACCGATCGCGATTCTACGCAGGCAAAAGAAAAGGAGCAGTTTTCGGAAACCGCTTATCATTGCCAGTGATTGGCCTTTGTTTATTGGTTCATTCATCCCGAATCAGCTGTTTAAACAAGCGAAGCAAAATATTTCCTTTAATAATCACCCGCGCGCGAAATGAGGCTGTATGATTCACGTGTTCGTTTTTTCTCTGCTAGTTTTATTGGAATTTTATGGCTCATAACTTCACCAGAACTTCCATCCCACAAAAACGAGTGACGAGGGAAGCGGACTTTTTGTACACAATTTATCAGATCAACACTTTTTTATTTACTTGAAGAGCGTTCTCAAAATAAATAAATTACAAACAGTCCGGTTTTGTTTACAAAAAAGGTCATTTTCCGTTACCACCGTACCGCGCGGCACAAAATCAAAATTAGAAGAAATGGACAGCATAATGTAAACACGACGCTTGATGCAGGGGATTTCACTCGATCGAATGGTCACATCGTAGCTTCAAAAGAACGTAATCAAGCGTACGGTTAGTCACCGAGCCCTGCATCGCCATCATCGCACCACGCACACTAGCACACCGGTCCAGCACAAATCGTAAACAAAAGAAACGGCTGACGCTTAAATACGACCATCCGGGGGAGAAAAAAGTTCAATCTGCAGCCAATTCTCGTCGCAGAGGGTTTGCAGTGTACAGTGCGTGTGTGTTTTAATTGTTTGTTTCCTGTTTGCTGTCTTTTTAATTGTTACAGCCGTGTACAAGTTGTGTTTTTAACTAAAACGACCATCGAGAAAAGTTAATTAGCTTTTTCCTGCAGTGGAAAACCACCCCAGAGCCAGTGATTCATTGTAGAAGAGAAAAAGGAACCAATTTTTTTGATATTAGCGTCTGGTTTGTGCGACGTCATTTTGTGCTTTCTGCCATTTGCAATCGGTGAGTAGCAACAGCGGACACAATTCTTTTCTACGCTTTATCTTTCAATTCGACAACGAAAAATAAGGCCCGTGTGTGTGTGCGCGTTGTGACAAAACTGTGAATCTTTCTCTAATCAAACTCGCCTACTGTGTGGTGTGCCCGCGTTGTTGCGCATCACCTTTTTTTTCTCTCCTTCACCACAGATCAGCCATGAAGTTTCTAATACTCATCCTCGGCTTTGTCGCGGCCGCCAATGCGATCTCCATCTTTGAGCTCGTGAAGGAAGAATGGACAGCATTCAAGGTAAGAGAGCAGCACGAGAGAAATGATTTAATTTTGTTCACAAAATTCGTACGATGTTTTTGGGATGCGAAAATGCAAACACCCCTCAAAAAGCGAAAACTAATTTCCAAGATACGCTTGGCTGGAACTGTGTGCGGACCGTCTAGTGGTGGGGGCGTCATGGCGTGATCCGGAAATTATCGATAGCTGAAGCGTAATGACGCCATCGAACGCGGCGTACTTCGTTAGGGAAACAACACCGACCGACCAGAAGAGGGAAGGGTCATTTAGTATAGGGTGAACACCACAGCGACAACAAACAGTCCGTCGGGCACCAGCAAGCGATGTGTATTACGCGATCCATAATTTTGCATCCGTGAAATATGTGCGCCGCACAATTTCGTCATTATCACCCGCTTCGAACCAACAATCAGTAGTCAGCCAGCGGCCAGCTGCTGGGGCGGAAATGTTTTTCTGGGTCATTAGAAAGAGAGTTCCCATCATCTCCCTTCCCCCATAACAAAGCCCTCACTGTGTGTGTGTGTGTTTACACAAAATGGCCCATGAACTCGTTCGCCGGACGGTCACGGCTGCTGATTGCCAAAAAGTTTGCGTCGCTTCTCGCAGCCACAGTTTTGGCCTTTCTTTCTTATCGCCCAGCACACAAAGAAGAACGACAAAAGGGTAGCAGGTGACGGATGCTGAAACAGAGAGGAGGGGTGTTTTTTGATGTTGTATTGGTTGTTCCGCCCAACATCATCCCCTTGGTTCATCGGTTTGGCTGTGCTGGGGGACGTGCGTGTGTGGAATACGCTCTTTTTCAATGCCATAGCAACCGTCGGTGTGTGCGTGTTTCTGCTATTATGTTACCATCGCTCAGCTGGTGTTATTTACAGTTTTTTGGTTATGCGAACCTCGACTCACCCTCGTTTTGGTCCCTTCCCTAACACACCTGTAGGCTACACCAACACAGACGCTAGCATTACCCTCTTAATGTTGTTTTTCGTCCGCTTGCTAAAAAGGTGGCGGATAAGATTTCGTTCCCTTTTGCTGCTTTGTTGTGTTGCTCGTCAACCCAACTTACTTTCTGTTGTTTTTTTCTTTTTTTTACGTACGTTTTAAGCGCAGAAGAAGAGAAAAAGGGGAAAACCCGTTGCACTTTCGTGCAATAGAAGCGAGAAATCGTAGATGCAAAGAACAAGACCTTTGCCATTCATGGAATTATTTTGCTCAGCTATTCAACTGAAACCTGCTACATGAACTTGTGCGAGCATTGGATGCTTCACTTCAAGTTGGAAGATTTTCACATCAGCGAAGGGCAAGAAGGGCCTTTCATTCGCCCCATCTGATCAGTCCATGATCATTCCATGTACGACTAGATATGATCAGTTCATGGCGGTAATTGCCAACTTGTTGCATTAGGTTGTGTAACAATCGCCCTATCTTAGATTTGGAGAGTTTTTCCCCTAAAGTGATTAAACTACTTTGTGTGTGACATGTACAATACCCGTATAGAAATCATTCTCCGTCACAAAACTGGGCTATAAAATGAGCATTATGAACGAAACTTAATTTGCAGACAGACACAAGAAGATGTATGCGGGCTGCTCGGCTTTGGCAAGCTTTGCCACGCTGGAACACGCCGGATGTGATTGACCCTTCGCTTCAGCATAATCATGCGATGCTGCCGGCATTGAACACGGGCCAATCCTGCGACCCTGAAACTGGACATGACTCTTCATTAACGATTTATGCGTGCTGTCGACTTGCTATTTAGGCTCGATTCTCCAGCAACCAGTTTTGTCATCGGTTCGTTCAGAAGCGTCCACCATTGAGCGACCGTTTTCTCTTTGTTGTCCGTCCAGCACAAAACTACTACTCGGCTCCCCCCAGATACAGATAAGGGAGAGGCGGCGAACTATCGGGGCTCATAATGGCACACATAGTTGCCGCCTTTCTGTGTACTGTACACCCTTTCCGAACACAGCAAACCCACTCCGCGTATGATGATGCAACATTATGGGGCGTTGAAGCACACAAATCGCTTGATACCCGATCGTTTCGTTCGGCTTATCAAGCGCTCGCATATGGGTGTGGTGGATCCTATATTCGTTGTTTTTTGTTATAAATTTTTTGTGTAAAGTAATAAACCGTTTTGGATTGCACGCAAAGTGTGTGTGTTGTTGCGATAACCTCAGGCGATGAAGCAGCAGCTGTTTTCTACGCCACGGATTTTCATATGACGCACTTAAACTTGTCTCACTTTGCGTGTCCTTTGTGTGAAGTTCGCACCAATGATGATTATGTTATTGCGCGAGGCAGCACCGCGGAGAGATCATGGCGCGAGATTAGTACAAATTGCGAATCAAATTCAAACTCCTCATTCTTAACGTACAAACACCACACGCTCAGGAGGTTGTTTTGACACCGGTTTTGCAAATGTAAATAGAAAAAAACGTATCTGTTGTCTGTCGATCAGCGCTACCAAAACCAGTACAGTGGCTGGCTGGTGGGTTTTAGCTTTGTTACCTTTCTTCTCTTTCGGGTACAAATGAGTCACATTTGCCGGTTAAAAACGCAAGAGTGGCAAGAGGTTGCCTTTTTCCCCCCTTTTGCTAGAACGGTAATTTATGTTTGCTTGCCTGTTCCGTCACAAGACATGAGTAATGGACGAAATGGGGTTCAACAAAAAGCAGAACAAACGAACAAGTGGACTTCTGGACGGAAAAGGGGTAAAACATTGCCATTGAACTAGATTAGCGTCCAATCATTTTACGCGGCAACGCACGTGTACTCATGTCTTTAGCCTGGCGGGCACCGGCCACTATGTGCTGCACCTTCGCTCGGAACGATTATGGACCGAAAGCAGAAGGTTCTTATCAAAACACGTGCCACAATCATTTAAATGTTACGCGAGAATGCGAAATTCAGTGTCGGAGGTTAAAAAAGCGTCTTGTTACATGTAGAGCCGTGTCTTATTTCAAAGTCTAGTTGGTTAGACGACATTTTAGACATAAATTGTTGACTTTGTTATACAACATTAAATGGGATATTTAAAATTCTCTCAATGTTTACTCTTAAACAGTCATCAATTTCGAAAATACTTTCTGTGAAGCATAAATAAACAGCCCATTCCCCTTTGCAAGGCTTCCTCGTCCTCGTGAAGTATGCTGAATCATACGCTAATTCTTTTCCTGTCGCTGTGTTCTTCGAAAGGTTGGACACAAAGAAGTAAAATATATAAACATTGCGCTCAAGTGTCCCCACACACTTTCGTTTTGCTGCTGCTGCTGCTGCTGCTGCTGAGTCAGCGGGCCTCCCTTTCCCATTACCTAACCCCACTTTGCAATTGTTCCAAACAAAAAGCATAAGTGGATTTGTTTTTGATTGGCACTTGTTTAATCGGCGACAATTTCTCTCTCTCTCTCTCTCTCTCTTCCACTTTCCTTTACTAGCTGCAACACCGCAAGAAGTACGACAGCGAGACGGAGGAGCGCATCCGCATGAAGATCTATGTGCAGAACAAGCACAAAATTGCCAAGCACAACCAGCGCTACGATCTTGGCCAGGAGAAGTTCCGCCTGCGCGTGAACAAGTACGCCGATCTGCTGCACGAGGAGTTTGTCCACACGCTGAACGGGTTCAACCGTTCGGTCAGCGGCAAGGGGTAAGTGTCATTGGACGGGGCGGGGTGGGGGGGGGGATGATTCAATTACTTCCGCTTTTATGCTAA
This sequence comes from Anopheles gambiae, assembly GCF_943734735.2. Taxonomy (NCBI): domain Eukaryota; kingdom Metazoa; phylum Arthropoda; class Insecta; order Diptera; family Culicidae; genus Anopheles; species Anopheles gambiae. The sequence goes on from NC_064602.1 coordinate 91,254,578, forward strand.
CTGATCGTGACACTTCCTTGTTACACCTGTTTTCTTTTTACAGACAATTGCTGCGCGGTGAGCTGAAGCCGATCGAAGAGGCCGTTACCTGGATTGAACCGGCCAACGTGGATGTGCCGACGGCGATGGATTGGCGTACGAAGGGTGCCGTCACCCCAGTCAAGGATCAGGGTACGATCATTTAATGATTTTGCTGCTGAAAAGATATTTTCTTATCCTTTCTTCTTTTCGTTTCTTGTTCTCCAGGACACTGCGGCTCGTGCTGGTCGTTCTCGGCTACCGGTGCGCTCGAGGGACAGCACTTCCGCAAGACGGGCAAGCTGGTGTCGCTGTCCGAGCAGAATCTGGTCGACTGTTCGCAAAAGTACGGCAACAACGGATGCAACGGTGGCATGATGGACTTTGCCTTCCAGTACATCAAGGACAACAAGGGCATCGATACGGAGAAGTCGTACCCGTACGAGGCGATAGATGACGAGTGCCACTACAACCCCAAGGCGGTCGGTGCCACCGACAAGGGCTTCGTCGACATTCCGCAGGGCAACGAGAAGGCGCTGATGAAGGCGCTCGCCACCGTCGGCCCGGTGTCGGTCGCGATCGATGCGTCGCACGAATCGTTCCAGTTCTACTCGGAGGGCGTGTACTACGAGCCGCAGTGCGACTCGGAGCAGCTCGATCACGGCGTGCTGGCGGTCGGGTACGGTACGACCGAGGACGGCGAGGACTACTGGCTGGTGAAGAACTCGTGGGGCACCACCTGGGGCGACCAGGGCTACGTGAAGATGGCGCGTAACCGTGACAATCACTGCGGTATTGCCACCACTGCCAGCTATCCGTTGGTCTAAAAACCGGCGATAGTGGGGGGATATTAGGAAGAGAGAGGATACGGCATTTTTTATGTTGTGTGATATATACAAATTTAATTACGAGGAGACAGAAGAGAGAGAAAGGAAAATGCGGTTTTGCCGACAAAAAAGGTAACACACACCAATACCACACGCATTGAGCAGGAGAAGGGAGCATTCCGCGAATGTTGCCCATATTACTTGCGCCATACAAGAACAAACACCTCTTTTTGAGTAAAAACTTGTGAAAGAGTATCATCTAAAACATCATTAAAAAACGATTAACGGATCGTGTCGTGTCGGTGTGTGTGTGTCAGGTTAAAAAAGGCGAAGTTCGTCGTTTTAAGTAGTATTTAGCTTTAAGTTTACAAAGAAAAGAATAAACGAAAAGCGTAGACAATACGGTAAAAATCAACTATTTTAGTAAGCTATAGAAGAAAGAAACGATACGAATTAGTTTAGCCAAACATGAAAGATGCAGCTCTTGCTTGAATTTGAAAAAAAAACGACTGATATACGTACGTCTAGGGCCGGCTAGGGTCTAGAACGACATCATTGTCCGGAAACCATCCATGATCAAATAGGGTTGTCTGACGACTCTTTAAATCAAAAATAGCTTTGTTTCTTATGTGGTAGGGTTATCTTGAAGTTAAGTAATATTCTTTGAAAAGGTTTGTGATATGGGGGATTTTTTCCTCTGATACTTTCCGCGTTGTATGTATCGATGGCATTTGGTTTGAAATGTGGCGGACAGGGATGTCTACACCACAGAAACTGGTACATTGGTGGGCTAGATGTTTGCCGTTTGTATGGAAAGGTATGGAAGAGCCGTTGCTTGTGGCCAATATGATCGTGGTATGATAACGCCTGGGCTACGCGGACGACATTGACATTGTTGCGATCAACAACATGAGGACGGCTGCGGGAACGTTAGCTGTACTTAAGTCAGCAGCTCAGCGGGTTGAACTCCAGATGCAGGGTTGAAGACAAAGTACATGCAGGGAATAGGGGTCTAGGGATAACACCCCAGATACCTTTCCCTGTATCACCATGGCTGATGAGACACTGGAGGAGGTGGGTTGCTTCGTATAGTCACATGTGACTCTGATACTTCCTTGGAAATTCGGAGGCGCATCCTCGCTGGATATCGCACCTTCTGTAGGCTACGTTAGTGGTTGCGATCTGGTCGAGTCTCCAGGCGAGCAAAACTGACGCTCTACCGGACTCTTATAAGGCTCGTTGTGCTCTACGGACATGAGACATGGACCTTACTAGAAGGCGATCTACGCGCACTTGTGTTTTTTTGAACGCAAGGTGCTGCGTTCGATCTTCGGCGAAGTACGGGACGCGGACGGCACTTGGAGAAGACGGTGGAATGATGAGCTGTACGAGCTGTTAAGTGATCTCCCGATTGGAATTATGATGAAAATCGGGAGACTGAGATGGCTGGGGCGTATAGCGAGGAGGCCTGTTAGCTATCCAGCCTGGGAGGTCATCGAAAGGGACCTAACAAGCACGCGGACGAGAGGAGTGCAGCGAGTACCGTGGCTTGACCAGGTCGAGGCAAACTTGCGGCGGATCGGTGTCTCGAGTTGGAGATCTGCAGCACAGGACCGGGCGTTATGGCGCAACATTCTGTTGGGAGTCGACCGACGGCTCTAGTGCGTTATATATATGATCTTCCCACAGTAATATTACACTAACGCACTGTAAGTGTTACAAGAATGTAATCTCCTTACCCATAAAAAATCTAATTATTGAGGAAGATGCAGTTGTTAGACATTGGCATACATCAACATTACACCTTGTACGGTTTTACTAAACGCCTGTGTGTATGCAATCTAATGTTGCAGGGGTTTTCGATTCAATTCAAGCCATACGGGTACTTTTCTGAATCGAGTAACGAGTCGAAGCAAGGATATTCGCTCTTGCAGCACTTCAACCTGATGCAGCGGTACAAGAATCGTGCAAAAATTAGAAGCCCGGAAAAAGAGGCTCAACGAACAGCTTGGGCGAATTTTTAAACCTTTTGATGGCAAACATCTAGCCCCTTTTCCTATGCTATGATTGCAATGCTCAGGCCGGTATCTAAAACCATTCAGAAGTGGTGTAACTTAACATGTGTCTAAAACTGATAATGATTAGAATTATTCAATTTTAACATCATATTGGTCAATATTCAGACACTCAGTGTAGAGATTTCGCGCCATTTTTTACATTTATGTATGGATTTCTGACTTTTGTAAAACATTTTAAACAGCTCCTCAACGACGAGTGACGAAAGTTTTCCAATAACTGGTCTAAGGAACTGTCTAGGGAGCCTCAAAATCAGATGGTGAAAATATGAGGTGCCCGACACCTCACCTTTAGTTTACATCAAAGATAAAAAAAGATCATGATTAGTACTGAAAAGCAATGAAAGCTCTCAACCGATAAAGTCTTATTAGTCCTTCCAGAGGAGGATTGATTGGCCCATGTTAAGGTGATGTTAAGGTGAAGATGGACACTTCTCGGTATAAAGACAGGGATAACGGGTTGACAAACGATGGCATGATATCCGGAATGGTTCTGAATATTCTTGCAGCTCTACAGGACGCCAAAGAGAAGAAATAATTGCATATATAAATGGTAGAGAAATTAAGTAGGACCAATTGCCTAACACGAATAGTAGGCTTTTCCGACTGAAACTCTTCCAAAAGTTCCTGTGAAAAAATCAGTAATCGATGGAGACTATAAACCCTTACCTGTAGGCACCAACGATAATTACCTGTTCAACAACAATTCAGTTTGACTTTCGGTTGCGAACACAAATCTTCCATACTCCAAATCCGGATTCGTTCGTAGCTCCCTTTATACACCGTTTATTTCACAGCTTCTACGCACAACGACCATAGACGGTCTCGGCCCGCCAGAACAAAGCCAACAACAAGCAGCGCATTCACTTAGATGAACTTGAAGCGACGGTCGGCGTACGCCACCTGACCGGTGCGGTACTGCTGTTCCCGCTGGTCGCGCTCGTTCTTCATCATTTTCGCGTACACAATGATCGGGATGACGACGGTAAACAGTCCAATCTTGAACGAGCGGCCGGTCGGCTTGAAGTGCTCGTAATGGTTAACGCGCATCGCCTGGAACCGGGCTAGGCCAGTGTCGAACTGGAAATGGGACAAAACCGTACAACCACACGTTAGTAACTGCTTCCGGGACACCGTTTGTTATTGCCCCGTGGAATGTCTACATCCGCGGAGTGGTCAGTGTCGATGACATAACAATCAGCCACTCTCCGCCATCGCGAACGGGGAAAGGTTCACTTACCACACCACCGCTCTCGCCGCGCAGATGGTTGTGCGGGTTGGTCATCGTGCGCCAGTACTCGTTGCGTAGGGCCGCACGCCGGGCCGCCTTTTCCTGCTGGCTCATCTTGTTTTCTCAGGAGCGGTCGAATTTCGCGCACCACAATCCACACCGTCGGGCGAAACTTGCTGCTCTGCGAGGGTTTGTTGTTTTTCTTGCGAATGCAGAACTGTCAACGCGAGCGGTCAAAGTGGGCGCAGAATAACGGGTTGGCTCATGTCTGGGTTTCTTCGTTAAATATAACGAGGAATGGGAAGTTGCCAAACGAAATTCATTTATTTTAAATGCATTTTTATTTTCACAAAAACTTGAATTCATTTAATATTATTTTGAAAATATTAAAGCTATTTGAAATCATTAAAAATAATAAACCCATAGCAAACTGTGCTCCAGATAACTGAACGAAACAATTTTAGGGATCGTGTCTTTGCTATTGAAACAAGTCGACATAACCCCAACACGGTGGAAATTCGTGGAAAAACCCCGGGTTTGAGGGGGATGCATTGTTAATTTCCACGAAAATTACTTAGTATGGATAAAACGCATTAGAAATTCGTTAAATCATCATATTGTTCATATTTGTTACTTTGACCGGACAACGTAATTCTTAACTGATCCGAGACTCCGTTGTTTACTGATCTCGTCTACTCTGGAACTAATTTTGAACCTATATCGATTCAAGAATTGATCTCGAATCCCTCGACTTCGTTGGAATTGTTCGCGAATCTATTCCAAAAAGCATCGCAATGGTGAATATGTTCCAGAATCCTTGTAGATGTTGGAACTGATTCCAAAACTGCTCCTCAAACTAATTCTGAGCCCATATTAATTTAAGATTTGATATAGAACCTATTGAAATCGATCCCTATTCTGTAACGAATTACCAAGGAGCTCTTAATTGATCCCAACCATTGTCGAATTTTTGTAATGATCCTTATCCTATAGTTCAAGGATCTGATCCAAGTTCAATCCAAGAATCGATCTCGAACCTATCCCGATGTTTTAACTAATCGCGAATATGTCATGCAGATCCAAACCCATAAAGATCCTGGATCACTATTTTTCCCAAACATCTTCGGATCTTTGAAATGATCCCAAACCTATATCGCTCCTGCGTTTAATTCTGAACCCATATCGAACCAAGAATTGATATCGAACCTATACGGATATTGGAATTTTAACATATATCCTTGCAGTTTCTGGATACTTGAACCGATCCAGAAGCTCTAAAGGCCCAGGAATCGATATACAAAGTTTACCGTTCCACGAAATTATCCAGAACCTGTCAGGATCTTAGATCTTGACCCTTGATCTTAGAGGCCCAACAACTTCCACCAGCAGCTATTGGTCTAAAATGTTAACTAAATGTTAGATTAATCAAACAAAATGAATCACTTTACGCGCAAGAAACGACACCGAAGTTCACATTATTAACATATAGCTTTATTTTCTTTTTCTTCATAAACGCTTACATAGTATATGTTTACGAATTCTTACCACTAAGCGGTTGAATAAACTTCCAAATGGGAAAGGAAATAGGTTGGTACCACTGGATACCCCGCGCAAATGGGTATCGGTATCGGCCTGTCTGTTTTGTCACAATTTGGCTGCCTTGTGGCACACGTTCAGCTCAGTTCTTTTGCGGTTTTGCACTTTTAATACATTTCCTGAATCAGAAACTTTGGGGTGGAGTGGAGAAGGAAAGGATTGGCTCACACTGCAAAGAAAGCAATGAGGCATATATTTCTTGGGGATGAAAAAAAAACAGAGTTCGTAGAATACGCTGCCACCAATCATTAAACACTCTATACAACCCTTGGTATAGCTATCAATAATGGGGATCTCTTTATGCAAAATGAAACCATTCATGCGATTGGCGGGATCGGGGATAAAAGGGGGTGGGTGGGGTTAATAGTTACGCATCATACGTAATGCGTCTCGACAAAAAAAAGTGTTGCACTAAGCACGCTCTACTCCGCTTAGCGGCTGGCAACTTCCTCCGAAGGATGAGCGTCCCCATTGTGCACGCCATTGCACTTCTCCGCGGTGCCGTTGGCGACGCGTGCCTTCTTCGCAACATGCTGCTGCACGTCCGGTTGGCTCTCCCCGACCGGCAGATCGAAACGGTGCTCCAGCGTCATGTGGCTGAGCGGCGGCAGACCGACGCACGCACGCAGAATGTTCTCGATTGCCGTTCGCTGGCGGAAGAGCGAATTGACCACGGGCGTACCCTGCGGCACTAGCGGTGCCTTGCACAGGTAGCTCAGCAGCGACAGTACCGACCGGAAGGGTAGGTACTCACCGCTGGCCGCGGCGTCCTTGCGGCGAACCTGAATGCGCGAGCACAGCTCACCCAGTATGGCCAGATCGAGGATGAGCGGGGTGGCGAGCAGCGAGTCCTCGCAGGTATTGTGGATGACCAGCGTGTTGTGACCACCGAGCATGATCTGGCTCGTGTACTCGTCCATCGCGCGCTTGCTGTCGCCAACGTACGGCACGTACTTGATCACCACGCAGTGGTCCGGATGTTCGTCCGCACCGTACAGGATGTGGTTGGATGCGACCATATCGTCCACCACGTTGCTCTTGGAGATCTCCTTCGAGCGGAACTGCTGCGGGGCCGAGAGATTCTTGCCGTCGTTGTTGCCGAGATGGTTGTAGCTCACGATCGAGACGGGCTTGATGCCGGCCGACACCAGGAAGTCCACCAGCACCGACTTCAGCTTGGTCTGGCCCGACTTGAAGTCATCGCCGGCAATGAACGCACCGTAGTGCTCCGCCATCTCGATCACACCGGGCACGAACGTGTTCTGGGGCGATCCGTTGATGTAGATGCACTAAAGGGAGGTGAAGACAGAACAGAAACCAACATGGAATTGATGCTCAAGAATGCAGAAAACCCCACACCGCGACTTACATTCTCAGCAATAGCAGCCATGGCGAAGATCGTCGAGGGCGAAATCTCCGAATGGTTCTGCTTGAGCGAGCGCTCCAGATCCGCCATCGTCGTGTTGACGCCTTCCTTCACCTCGGCGAACCGCTCCGTATTTGCCGTCCACAGGATGACCACCTTGTCCACGCCCGACTGCTGCTTGAACTCGCGAATGTCCCGCACGATCTGCTGGTACTGCTCGTACCGCGTGCCCTTGATCGTGTTGTCCGCCCGGTCCGCCTGGTTGGCCGCAATGAAGTCGGGATCGTAGATCGAGGCCCTTGGGCGCAGCTGCGCCAACCGCTTGTACACCTGATCCTGCAGCCCGACCTCCAGCACCTGCGCCCGCTTCATCGCCTCCCCGATGTTGAGCGAGCTAATGTCCCACCCATCGACGACGATATCGTTCGGGTTGACCATCGGCACCAGCTGGTTCATCGGGATGTACACATCCTGGCCGGTGGCGTCCGATCCGAGCAGCACCGTCGACGACTGCGTGATCGAGCCGTACCAGTTCGCCTGCTGGACGCCCTGGCGCGTGCGCCATTCCAGGCTGTGCTTGTTCGCCTCGAGCGCAGCCGTCAGCGTCGAGCCGTTGTTGCCGCCCCAGCCGACCAGCATCAGCCCCATGCGCGGGACATTTCGTCCGGTGCGGATGTTCAACTCGGTAGTTTCAGGTTTCACCTGCAAAGGAACAAGAAATGGCGCCCCGCAAGCGCGCAGACACGAAGATGACGAAATTTTACTAACGAACCGACCTTGGACTTGTACCCACCATTGGGTGGGCGAGGGCTTCCCGTCTGGGCAAAACAAAAGAAAAATGAAAGGACGGATAATATATTCTAATCACGCGCCCCACGACGTTGCGCTTCCCATCCCCAAAATCGTTCACATCTTCAGGAAATCGTTTTGGGCCGGCGAAGTAGGCTTTGCATAATGCGATGACTTCTTCGCCCTCCTGCAGCGATAAACGGGTTTAGAACGGCGGCTTGTGTCCCGAATGACTGGCAGAAATTTTTGCTATATGTTGTGCAATACGCCGTCGTATAAATAAAATTGGCATTTATCGCGCATCGCTGAATTGATCTTCCCTCCCAAAAAAAAAGCGAACCCCGGAGAACAAAGGGAGGCACGGTTGTCAAGATACGCGGCACTGTGTCTCTTCCTCATTTCTCACGTATTTGTGCTCCGCGCCCGGTGCATATTTCGTAACTGTTGCTAACATTTCCATCAGCATCTCCCGGGTTCGGGCGTTCTTCGCGCTCCCCCCATAATCGGTCGTCAACGGCAACGATCCATTCCGGGGATGTCTAGTAGTGTGCTGTTTATACACCAGCATCGTAAAAGGCGTTGCTCATTAGAGCTGAAACGGGAGCAGAAGGGGAGCGATTGGCGGCCGGACGCGCGTATCAAACGTACGTTCGCCCCATCAATCAGGTGACAGGCAAACAAGTGAATGTTAATTGTTCAAACTGACAACAGGGACAAACACGTGTTCCAACGCTTGCCGACCGATTAGATGGCGGGAGCGCGGTGACGCCATTGCCCGACCGCTGCCTGGAAGATACATTTGAATTCGTGTTTTACATCGCCATCGCCTTATCAGGCAGGCCCACTCCAAAGACGGACATTGGAAAACGGACGTATCGCTTCGGAAAAGCATTTGGGGGCGACTTAAACCCATCGCGACTGATTGAGAGGAATCATCATTTAAGGCTGAGCTTGCGTTATCTGTATCCAAATATTTATTTCCGCTCCAAGCTTTGATAGGGGGGGGGACTCGGGGGCTGGGGATAGATGAAGCAAATGCACTAAAGTTCAATGTTTCTGTTGATCTAAGCCTCGATGAACAAACATTTGGTACGTTGGATCACTATCAAAATCAGAACGGGTGCTTTTCGCTGTGATGCAACGTGTGCTTAGGCGGCGTTCTATACAATTTGGAACACAGGGTATTAATGGCATGAACATTTATTTCGGCAAAAATAATATCATTGCCGCCAAATGTAAAGTTTTTGATCGGTCTATTTTCCTGTATCAATCATCGTAGCAAACATCGTTTTTCACAAAAATTAATTCAACTGCAGTCTCTATTGAAATTTTTTTAATAAAACTGGTTATATTGTCTGTAAAAGTATAAGGTAGATCAACACGAGGCCCTAAGTGCCCCACTATTGTAGGTCCTGCTGAAGTGTCCAAGCGGATTGCGGGATTCTCAACCAGGAAGAATATCAAGATAAAAAGTAATGCTCCCGTGTTCCACCCGTGTTAGTAGAATTTGCTGCGTTTTTTTTTAAATATTTGGCTCTATTCTACAGGCAAACAACGGCTGTACAGCCGAAATAGGAAGAAACCTCTCTTTTCAAAAATCCTAATTATAAATCCCACGCCACATACAAAACAAACATATGATACGCTTCCTACGTCACGACCAAGACGTTATCATAGATAGAGCACAGCCTCACCATTTTCCCATTTCTAATAGGAAACATGCAACCTCAGCATGATTTTTACTACGAAACAAGCTAGATAACAGACAATTAAATCAAACCCGACCCCGGGGGCTACCACCGAATCGGGCCGGGATTCCGTCCAACCTTATCACCGACCGTCCCTGGTCGGCGGCTTTAGATCGTACGACCCCGCCGCCTGTGGCGTGATATGATGCACGGAGTGTCTCACCGAATTTAGTCATCAATTTACGATATCTCTGCTACCCCGTGTTCGGGAGTAACTTTTTTTGTTGAAGCACAAGGGCTTAACAGAATAAGGGAGGGAATGGCGAGAGGGCTTTACAGCGAGCTTACCGAACCTTATGTCATGCCTTGACCAATAATCGATCATTGAAGCTTTCGCGGGCATGTCGCCGAAACGCGGGCAGTCGACAGGTGTAAAATTAAATTAAAACACGCGATAATAAAATCCCCGAAATGTGTGATTCCACGATTGATAAGCCGCGATTGCAGCAATCGCTTGCTGTATGTAGGGTAGAAGCCTCTCTAGAGAAAAGATCAGTTCTTGTTCTACATACATGACACGTTGCAATTGTATGCATTTTAGAGGACGCTCGTGGCACATCTTTTTTCGGACGGTGGATGTTTGCCATACGCCACTGTTTGTCAATATTCCAGCCAGCACGTCTTTTTGGCTTCTAGGGAGCTCTCTCCTTCAGTGGTGGAAAGGGGAGTGTGGGGGAAGTAAATATTGAACCGCTTACAAACGTCATCCAATCCGCGTGTATCCCCACGAATTGCGATCCAAAATGTGGTTCTTTAACAGGCGACGTTCAAGGCACAGGTTTGTTTAGGTGTTTAGCAGGTTCATATCAGAAGCCGTGTTGCTTTTTTTCCCTGCCTACTAGCACTAGAGCACCAATACCATTTGACAGCGGAGGAAGAAGGAAGGAAAATGCTTTCCGTTTTGTGGATTTAGCTTCAGGCGCGTTATATTTTCAAACCTTCCAGAAACCTGTGCGATGGAATGGAAGATTAATACCATGATCTGAAGAATGCACGTGTAATATTTAAAAAAAAATCATGCACCCCAAAGCTCTAAGAACTTTTTATCACAATTTCCGCAAGAAATGGGCGGCAAATTCGGCAAAGCTAGTAACCGGGCGGGAAAATCGATTTTCACTCCAGTGTGGTGGCGTGGTGCTATTTTTAGCATCACGGAAGAATCTAGTTCCTTCTCGCACCATGCCGCGCTGTCATTCGTCGGCCAAAGTTTACAACAACTGTAATACAGCGGCCGGTACGGAACGGATCGATATCCGATGACCGTGACCTCTCCGGTGGCGCTTCTCCGATGCAATATTTCGCACTTTTCACTTGAAATTTTCATTTCTTCTCAGTCAGCCGTCGCGTGATGTTACCATGGAAACGCGGTAGCACTTAGTGGGAAAAGGGGATGAAACAGTACACCAAGAGGACAGTTTGCTTACCGTGTATCCGCTTGGGCCGCTGCTCACCACGGTGGTCGTTTGGTACTGGTAGTCCACCTCGATGTGTTCGTCCGTGTAGTGGACGTTCGGCGAAAGTACCTTCAGCTCTGAGGACATGTTTGATGCACGCTAGTCACGGTTCTGCACGGCCTGCAAATAATATGCACACGTAGTACACACAAACAACACACGGTGTATCAGAATCCCACTGTCTATTGGACGGTGCCGGGGGTGGAGAGTAATGTTTCACTGCGTATGTGCGCCACACAAGGAATGTTCAGGACAACAACACTGCTGGAGCGACGGTGGTAAATATCGGCAAACGGCACCCGACCGTGCAATGCAGGAGCTATCGCACGCGCTACCTGCCCTGAGAGTCTCGCACTACTGCTACTTCTGCCAGCCCAAAATCACGTTGCAAAAAGGAAGAAAATCGTCGTCACCAGCAAAAACACACAAGGAGGCCGTAAAACCGTGTCCTTTTTGTTTGGCACATGCAGCGAAACACACACTCCAACGCGGGTAGGTGTAAATGTAATGATTTGTTAATGCCTGCCTTTTAGAGGTTGGTGTCTGTGTGTGAGCCCAGGTAGAGCGGCGTCGACGGTGATTTCAGATCCTACCGGTGTCGAAAACCGAACGCAAGTGGTTCCGCCGCTTCGGGTACGGTTCGTATTATATACAGCCGTTGCCGCACGGTGTCACAAACCAATCGTAGAAGGCGAGAAAAAATGAATAAATATGAAATAAATTTAGATTAAATTACAATCATGCATACAATTTGCGATCAAAATCAATTGAATTTTAGATTACACGTGAATATTTTTAAAATTTTAAACTGATATGATAATTGCACTTGTTTTTCGGGCAAACATTAGATAATTGGAAATTAATTCCTTTTGGTATATTTACAGCACACATTTCATTAGATAACTGTGTCTATCTGCAATATATAAATAATTTAAATTTTCTTTTTCTTTCAGTTGGTGTGAGCCACACTATGCGACACGCTTATCAGCGCAGGAGCCGGCCCAAACGAACGAAGCTTTTGAGTACAGGGTAGAACAACCCTATCATTGAATGTATCAAATTGGCCATAGAACCATAGAATGGTAAACTCATCATGTTCTGGTAAGAATTTTACGTTTCTGTGAAGTAATTTAATGAAGGTATGAAATGGAACTATCATTGATATAGACAATTCGTTATTTTTTAAATCTGTACCAACGATCAGGCGAGTTTTCTTATTTTTTTTAATCTATTTTAATTGTACTGATGGAATTAAGGCTATTTTGCTGTAACACGGATAAACATAAAAAGAGAAGATGTGATATCATCAAATCATTATTTTTCTCCTTTCAAGCACTCTTCTAAACCGCTATTTTTGAAATGTTTCCACATTAGTGTATGTATTGTTAGGTCCTGTCTTTTTAAATAAGTCCATCCTATTTAAACAGTTCACAAAAAATGCAATTCTGAATGTGATATTATCTATTGATCACTGATAAAATATGTTAATTAATTTCAATATACATAATTATTTTATGAATCAAAGAAAAATCTAAGAAAAAAAGGCTGCATTCTTATCAAGAGTGAGATTAAAGTTAAATTTACAACGTTGTGAAATAGTTATCTATTTCTTTGTAGCTCGGATACTCTGTTAGATGGTAAATTAAATTGAAAAGAACCAGATTTAACAATTTCAATTAAAAGAAACCCATTCCCATCGGTCGACCTGCCCACTTCCACATGGTAACTACGCACGCAGATTCCAACTAATCCGTCATATGCGTTACAATAGCAATCCATTACAGCGGCACAGTCATGTGAGAAATTATCAGCCAGGAAGAGCCTCGAGCTACGCCATATCTGTACCAAACGGTACCAAGCGCTTAGACAGCAGCCCGGTTCGATGTACCTGTTCCATCCGTGCGAGTTAGTTTTAAGTTTTAAAACTTCCCGCGCGTACCAGATGCAGATGGCCTTGATCCTTGACCACCAACAACCCATTTCCAGCGCTGCCCACCCCTTGCCGTGCCGAAATGGTGCATCGCTTGATGTCGCCGACATCCCCCGTGGCTCATGAATAAATTAAATGACAATTTATTTACCCAACCGACGACGCATCATCATCGGTGTCCATCCATCCTGTTCCTGGTGGTACACAAAACACGTGTGCCCGCGCGGGGTACGGTTGTGTGGCGACGGGCGGCAGTGGCACTGATTCCCGATAATGGTGATATGAATAAATTTGACGGAACAGGTTTTTTCTCCCACAGAACTGGTATTGCGATACAGATATATGTATATTCCTCGCTTGACCAAACCCCGGGTCCATTCGACCGGGCGAAGATCCGTTGAATGAAAGGCTTAATTATTAGTCATAATTCTACCGCCGTGTTTCGTGTTAAGGTATTATTATTATTGAGAGCCCACACCGGGCTCAGGTTGGGGAGAACAAAAACTTTGGGAGAAAATTTGGGCGCACATTTTGCGATAGATTCGACACAAATAACGGAAGGGATTCAAATTTATGATTGTCAGTAAATGGTCGATGGATTTACATTTTCGAATATTATTCTTAGCCATTTTTGCACTTGAGACATTAGGAGATTGCAATCTATTTCTAAGATATTTAATTTACTATTTTAGCTAGAAAAAAAAAAACATGTTAATGATGATGATGCCCATTCTGGGTTTCTGACTAAGAGCTACTGATTTGTTCTGTTTGATGAACCGTTGTTCTGACTGTCTCCTGATTTTGTTGACCAAAATTTTGCTGCTATAGTAACTAATTGCACTTAATATACAAAAAGGTTTTCATATGTAACCTAATGCTAGTTAAAATGAATTAAATTCCAATAGTAGGTGGCGGTCTGGCCGCTCACAACATAAAATGTGGTAAAATTTGAAAACGATTTTTCTCCCCTAAAGTTCAACCAATATTTCTGTACATGAAATAATGCATCAGTAATTCTTCAACCTTAAATTCTGCGAATAATTCAAATTCTAATCCTAATTTTAAAACAAATGTAACTTACATCCTGCCGTGCATTAGTACGGTCCCGGTGGCGGTTGCCTTGGTGGGCCCTGGTTAGCAAACGGATTCGGCAGTACCATGCCTTGGGGTGGTGGTTGCATGTGCGGTATCTGCTGATGCTGCTGCTGATACTGTTGCTGATACTGCTGATGCTGATGGTGCTGATGGTGCTGGTAGTGCTGCTGCTGCTGGAATTGTTGGTTACGCGGTGGAAACCGTGGCCGATACTGTTGCGGTTGACCGTACCGTGGATTGTAATTGTGGTGCCAGCTGGACGGACCGGACGGGTAGCGCGGATTAAACTGTCTTCCCCCGTTACCCCGCTGGTACTGTGGTCTCGAGGTGGACGGAGGCGGCTGTCTAGGATTTCGATAGTGTTGCTGCTGCTGCTGCTGCTCATCGCCCATCTCGCTACCGGCATCGTCATCATTTTGTGCCCCACCTGCAGCCTGCTGCCGATTGGCTGCATTCTTTTTGCGATTCCGTTTCGCCGCCCGTTCCGCCTCATCGTCCGAATGTTCCGCCATGTACGATGGGATTTCGTTATCGTTCATCCAGCTCGCATCGGACCCCTTGGTGCGCATCAGCTCGGACAGTATGATAAACGACGTGTACTCCGTTCGCGGTGCGCAAAACACCTCCATGCCGGTCGTTATGTTTTTGCTCAATATTTCCTGGTTCGAGTTAAACAGTACGCAATAGATGGGCTGATTTACCTGGCCAATGACGTCGAATATTTTGCCGAGCGCTCGCTGACCCCGGTCGAGAAACAGGACGGTGTCAAGGTTGAGCAGCTCGGCCCCGGGCACCGACTGTACCAGCACGATCTGTGCCACGATCGATTCGATGTGCCCGATCGGTTTACACTCCGTCTCCGGGACGGTGATGGTCAGCTCCTCGATCGGGGGCAACTCGTGTGGCAGTATCTCACCCGCAGTACGTATCGGACCCTTGATCGGTTCGTCCTCTTCGTCCTCCGATGAGGCAGCGCTGTGGAAAAGGGGAAAAGGTTTTTATTAATTCAATTGCATCTACATCGTTTCCATGCTTTCGGTGGACTTACTTGGTATCCATCGTTTCCGCATCACTGACCAATATTGGATCATCCTGCATGCGATAGCCCCCGGCAGACATTGCGGGAGTTTCCTTCGTTATTTCCACATCGCTATCGTCCGACGAGGATGACGACGAGGAGCTGGCTTTCGAACCAACGACAACCACGTTGGATGCGTCCGTATCTTCCGCCTCCGAATCGGAACTGCCCGAGTACTGGCACAGCATTGAGAGTGAGCTGTTGGCGATCTTTTCCACCGCTTCCGTCTCGAGCTTTTGCTCTTCTGCGATCTGTTCCTGAATGGAGACAACTGCGACCGGCACGGGTGCTGCCGTATGGTCCTCTACATCCATCGCCTGACCAACGGGTGCCGGAGCGACAAATTCCATTGTGGAAGGTGGCTCTTTACTGGGTGCTGAATCTTTCTCAGGCTCTTCGGTGGATTTGGTCTCATCCACAGTTTCCTTAACTTCCTTTTCAACGCTTATTTCAACCGTTTTAGGTTCTGCTGGGAGTTCTGCGCCTGCTGCCGCACTTCCGACAGGCGTTTCTACAGGCTCATCCAAATGCAATTCGACGGCAACCACTCCTTCGCTTGTGGCTTCTTTCGGTTCACCTGCTTTTGGTTCATCAGCACTGTCCCGTGCCGGATCGTTCACTCCTCGATTTGATTCAATCGCTGGTTCAACAGGTTTCTCCTCCATCAGTGTGCCCTCGTTCGGTTCAGTTTTCCCGCCATCGTGTTCTGCCGCTGGTGCAACAATGGTGGTGCTGTCGCTGCAGGAGTTACTCGCTTCTTGTGGCGTATCTATGCTTGCCCCCACTGGTTCGCCATTTGTAGACTCGTCCGTCCGTTTTGTTTCCTCCATTTTGCTTTCCCAACAATAGCCGTGCAACTCTCGAGGTGCGATATTCGATACAACGCTAACCGTTTGTGGCAAGCAGAAAACACGTGCAGGCCGATCACGCGTTTGTTTACAGTTTTTTGCCTTCGTTGACAGTACATCAGACCCAAGTAGCAAATACAAATATGTTGATTCTGAACCAAGCTGTCAAATACTTTCGTTAAGTTTAATTTCGATTACAGTAAAGATAAAATGCAAAAATTTAAGAAATTGTTAAACTGTATTTATTAATATGAATTTTAGAACATTTTTTAGACATGTTAATGTTCATAACTCTGAAAAGAACTTAAAAAAATTTGTACGTTTATTCTCCCTGAGCAACGATACCACTTTGTTATTTGGGAATGACAGATTTGTTCAATCCAATGCGAATCGTTTGAAATCGGATTGAAATTATTCTGATTGGAAAACATGGATTCCAACGAAATATGTTTTTTTTGCCTCAACAAATGCCTGTTGCTAATCCAAAACAAAACAGTATCGTCGGAGTAAGGCAACAACACGCCTTGAATTCTGTGCTAATCCTTTCTAATAACACGATACTGTAATTTACTCCAATCGAAAGCAAAAAAAAAAAAACATCTACGCCTCCATTTTCTGTTCTCGGGTTCTGTTTTTCTTCCCCCTCCCACAAACACACACGCACACACGTATACACACACATACAGTGCGCTGTATTTATTTTGATTTCTATTCCGCGCTTCGCACCGTTTCTTGCCTTCGTGGAACGGTGCTAGTTGTCAAAAAGACCCCCCACCCCTCTCACATCGTATCAACGCCATTAGCGCTCGCTTCTAATCTATACGCAGCAAAATTGTAGGCTCTGTGTTTGTGTGATCGCTCATATATTTTCGGAACCACGACGATAGATAAGAGATAAGCGACCGTGATCGTGCGTTGGCAATTCGAATTCAGTTTTGTGGGGTGCATTTGAGAAGCGCAGCAGCATTCGCCGCAAGGTAAACGCGTAGTAGTAGTTGACGCAAAAGACGCGCAGCACAGAAACGATGGCCGATGAAGACAAAGGACTGGTCGCTGGACACCCCCCGGCAGGTAAGGCGCTACATTTGCTACCTTCGCTGGGTGGTAAAACTAATGCACACGTTGCATCTTTTTTTTCTACAGTGAAAGCGGGTGGAATGCGCATTGTGCAGCATAAGACTCCGAACAGCGAGCGGCCTGCCAAGGATCCGGTCGAGGTCATTGGGCTCTCGGTAAGTGGTGCAGCATCATCCGTGTGGGGGGAGGGGACCGTGTCAGTAGGTTGGGAAACTGGTTTTGTGCAAACAATTAATTCTAACTCACCCTCACTCCCTTCCGCAGAACCCAGCGCCCAACGTGAACACGGGTGAGGTCGCCCAGTCCGGGACGAGCACCAAGCATACCGACCATTCCGTGGAGGCGTCGCAGGTGGCCCATGCCCAGAAGCCGCCGGCACCGGTCCACAGCAAGCCCGTCAATCACATCCAGCAGCCTCGGAAGTGAATTACTCGCGGTGCATGCTATTGAACCAGTGGCGGGGGTGCGGAGTGGAAGACGGACGGAAATGAACCATCAGCAGCAAACGACGAAGAGTTGGGGGTGGTCAAGGGGACAAGGGTGTCCGCCGGATGCACATGCACATTGGCAGGTCCAATTCTCCTCGCCTCCGCCGGTTGATTTGCCCTGCTGGAACGTTTTCGGAGTCCCTGTTCGGCGAGTGATGATGGCCTTATCGATAATCAGTATCAGGGCAGAGTGTTTTTTCAAGTTTCTTCTTCCTTTTTTCTTCTCACCATCATCGGTAGATTGATAATTGTCTGAATTTAGAGCGTTGCTTAGCGCGCACACGTTGTTTTTCTTACCTTCAATTTACACGGAACTTACACGGGAGCGCGGTGGTGTGCCTCATCGAATTGGAGGCGTTGTAACATTTCTAGTGGTCTTGGGTTTGTTTTCCTTTTCAAATTAATAATCCTACTAATATTTTGTAATACTGTTTGTGTACTATCAGAGAGCAAGAAAGGGAAGTAAAAAAGCTGTGCTTTCAGTTAGCGGGCTAGTTGGTAGATTGGAAGAAAATAAATGATACAAATAAGTGAAGCATGTTTAAAAAAGGTGGAAACAAAATATATTGAAGGGCGCATAATTTTAGAGCAATTTTGTTGTCCTTGTACTAATTCTCGCTTACTTGTTGTTGCGCATACACGTGGAAGGTTTTAGTCTTCATACTGGCAAACGCCGCGGCGCGCGGGCGTTAAGGTGCTGCACCGAAGTTCCAGCTTATAATGAATAAAGCTATGAAATGTGTATAATTATTGACGTTATTTCGATTTCTTTTAGAGATAATAATTCTACCAAGAGATAATTTTAGCACTTTTTGAGAAACACTAGTTAATTTGGCCAGGTTACAGGGCTGCGCAACTAAATTAAAAAAAATCCCTTTACTCAAAAGAAATGGCCAAAATTTTTGGTCTCTAAGCCCAATTAAAATAAAGTATTTATGACGACCCTTTAAGCCACCTCTAACCAAAACCAAACCCATACTGTTCCTATCATTAATACACAACCTTTTCTGGTTCAAAAATTGCACATGACCGAATGTAGGTCCTGAACCTGATACTGAACCTACACCGGTCCAGGAAACGATACTGAACCCATACTGGTCTTGGAGCCGATCATGAATCCATATCAGTCGTGGAACTGAAAGTAAACCTATGAAGGTCCTGGCACTGATACTGAACCCATACCGGTCCTGAAACCTATGATCCAGAAATAGCTCCTGACTTTAATTATTTTTCTACGAAAGTACCTGTAACTGTACCAGATTCGGATTCGAAACCGGTCCGAATCTGGAATCGATGCAATTCTAGCTCCAGTCACAAGAAGTAGGAATTAGCGTAGGAAATAGCGCAGAAAATTTAGTAGAATTTGTATAGTGATGATTTATTTATTGTTGCAGTTTGTAAATATGGAGTTTTCTTGTTGTTTGGTAGGTTCAGCTGTATTAAATATCACCTCAATGGCACTTCATCCGCAAATTCGTTTTGTGCTATGCGGTTTTAAAGTACATGGGATATTATTCTGGAAATTTAAATTTTTTTAATTCATTTATATTTGTAATAATATTTCAATACATCCCTTCCCAGAGCCGATCAGTCCAGACGGAGAGACGATCTGTTTGGAGAACGATCTACATCTGCAGTAGGCGATGCATTTTATGTAAGATTATTATTAATTTTGAATTGGTTTTTTATTGGTTCCTCCTGGTTCGTACGCAATTATCTTCTAAACAATAATATCAGAATCATTATTGCAATATTTTTAAAATAATATTTCAACGTTAAATCGTTGTTATAAAAGTGAAATAAAAATTATTTTAAATTGATTCGATTTTTTAATTAAATATGCAAACCAACGAGTGTTTGCCACTTTCGCACCCAACCTTGAACCATTGTGCCCCAAACGGCATCCCACACGGGCCGTACGGTTGTGTTGGTGCCAGCTAGCTACCCTCGCATCGCTTAGCATGCGTGTACCGACCCGGCCATTATCATCCTGTATTTGTAAGCTGCCGGTGGTGCCGTGTGTCGCTAACTGCTGTCGCGTCTGCCGTCTCACTCCGTTTCCTCTCCGGTCGAGTTTTTCAACATTTTCGGTGCAAAAATGGCAAACATTGGACGTCTGCTTGCTTCCCGTGTGGCGGGTCAGCTGGTGCGCAATGTCGCCACCAACCAGCAGCAGCAGCAGGCCAACCTGCTCCGTTTCTATAGCAGCGGTAAGTACTGCTTCCCTCCCTTCCCCCGCCAATGTAGGTGTGGAAGTTGTCCCAGCAACAAAACGGCACCGCAGTGACGCAGTTATGTAATGCAAGGGCAAATCAGTTAAAACCAAATCTTATGTGTGTGTGTTTTTTTTTCTTCTACTTCCCGCGGGCAGCCCCGAAAGCGTACGAGTTCATCAAGGCGGAGCTGGCGGGCGAGAAGAAGAATGTCGCCGTGATCACGCTGAACCGCCCGAAAGCGCTGAACGCACTGTGCAATGGGCTGGTGGCGGAGATTAGCGACGCGCTGGACCGGTACGAGGCGGACGATTCGATCGGTGCGATCGTGATCACGGGCAGCGAGAAGGCGTTCGCGGCCGGCGCCGACATCAAGGAGATGCAGCCGAACACGTACGCCAAGTGCATCAACACCGACTTTCTGGCCAACTGGACGCGGGTGGCCAAGGCACAGAAGCCCGTCATTGCGGCGGTGAACGGGTACGCACTGGGCGGTGGCTGCGAGCTGGCTATGATGTGCGATATCATCTACGCGGGCGATAAGGCACGTTTCGGACAGCCGGAAATTGCGCTCGGAACGATCCCCGGGGCGGGCGGTTCGCAGCGTACGACCCGCGCGATGGGCAAATCGAAGGCGATGGAGATGTGCCTGACCGGGAACATGATCACGGCCGAGGAAGCGGAACGATCGGGGCTGGTGAGCAAGGTGTTCCCGGCCGACAAGTTGGTCGAGGAGGCGGTCAAGCTGGGCGAGAAGATTTCCACCTTCTCGCCGCTGATCGTGCGGCTGTGCAAGGAGGCGGTCAATGCGTCGTACGAGATGTCGCTCAACGAGGGGCTGCGGTTCGAGCGGCGCCACTTCCACGCGACCTTCTCGACCAAGGATCGGCTGGAGGGTATGACGGCGTTCGTGGAGAAGCGTGCGCCAAAGTTCTCGAACGAATAGAGACCGAGGAAGAGGAAGTCGATGCATACATTCCTTTCTCCCAGTGCCGGACGAGTTGTGCAGTTTTTCCATTTTCGGCCATTTACAAACACACCAGTTGCATTTACTGTGCCTGAGGCGAGGAAGCTGTTCATCGCTCATGCAGGCATAGCTTATTTTTATACACAGGTTTTCGTAAGGTGTAACATTACGAGATAACAATGAACCGAATAAAATTCGCCTAGTAACAACACGGTGTTTCCATTGCTTATCTCTTCTACCCGAAGGTGCCCTTTAGTTTCCTTGGTAGGTACAATGTAATCCAATGGCAATATATGCAAAAGAGATGATTGACGAAACAGACCTCGGAGCTGTATGTATCATAACAAAGACTCAAAAAAATGTAAAAGGTTCTAATTTACCCTTTGAACGCATTTCCGTCCCACTTCCAATACGCACCAAACAGCTGTTGCGTACATGCCGAATGCGTGTTGTGATGCGCGGCCGTTATGTCACAGGCAGGCTGTCAGTTGACAGCTGACAGCAAACCACACACTCGCAAGCGGAGAGCAAAACATCAACACCGTCCAACAACGGAATCGTTCCTCCTTTGTGCAATTGCGTTTAATTGCAGCAGCAAATAATCAACAGACAAAATGGCCCAACTTGTGAGACAGCTAGGGAAGGCCGCGGCCGGGTCAGCACATCTATTCCAACTGTCCGTACGGCACATGAGTGTGATGGCGAAGGTGCTGCGGTACGGTGAGTTTGGTGAGCCGGCAAAGGTGCTGCAGCTGCAGGAGGAATCCGTCCCGGACCCGAAGCAGGGCGAGGTGCTGATAAAAACACTCGGAGCGCCAATCAATCCGGCCGACATTAACACCATTCAAGGTAAGCCTGGGTAGTGATGGTAGCGTCTAGGTTGCTTACTAATCGTTCTGCTTTGGATCCGTAGGAAAGTATCCAGTAAAGCCGACCTTTCCTGCCGTCGGGGGCAACGAGTGCGTCGGTGAGGTGGTCGCTATCGGTGGCGATGGTAGCGGCAACAGTCTGAAGGTGGGCGATCGCGTTGTACCGTTCGCTACCGGGCTGGGCACCTGGCGTTCGCATGCCATCTACGCCGCGAACCAGCTGATGAAGGTGCCGGCAAGCGTCGGTGTGCCGGAGGCGGCCACCATCACCGTCAATCCGTGCACCGGCTACCGGATGTTGAAGGACTTTGTTGCGCTAAAACCGGGCGACACGGTCATACAGAATGGGGCGAACTCGGCCTGCGGCCAGGCCATCATTCAGCTGTGCCGGGCCTGGAACGTGGAGTGTGTCGGGGTAGTGCGCGATCGGCCCGAGTTTGCGCAACTAAAAGACCACCTGAAGGGGCTCGGAGCGGCCGAAATACTGACCGAGGAGGAACTGCGCACGACGAAGCTGTTCAAGGACGGCATCTTTCGCCGGCCCCGGCTAGCGCTGAACTGTGTCGGCGGCAAGAGCGCGCTGGAGCTGGCGCGCCAGCTCGACCAGGCCGGCGTGATGGTGACGTACGGCGGCATGTCCCGCGAGCCGGTGACCGTGCCGACGGCGTCACTGATTTTTAAGGATCTGCGCTTCGTCGGCTTCTGGATGACGCGCTGGACGAAGGAGCACGCCGCCAGCCCGCTGCGGAGTGAAATGTTCAACGAGCTGTTCGGGCTGATCGATCGGGGCGCGCTGAAAGCGCCGGCACACGAGATGATCCCGTTCGAGGAGTACAGCGCGGCGGTAACGAATGCGCTCAATATTCAGGGTTTCGTTGGGAAAAAGTATATCTTTCGGTTTTAAGGGATGCGTGGGTGTGTGTTTGTGAGAAGAAGGTTGAAGCGATACTGCACAAGTAGCTGATCCGGTTTAGGTGGATTGTTTTACTGCGAGTTCAGGAGAGAGTTGATAATGATACAAGAATTGCGATCGCTTCGATCAGTGATTGGCATGTGATTAAAACATAATCGTAGAAATTAAAAAGTAAAATGATTTTATTTTTCAGTGTTATGTTAGTGAAGAAGGACTTTTTTAATATCTCGAAAAAATGTAGTTAAAATCGCAATGCCATTCGTTCTGTTGTAGTCTATATTCTTGTTTTTATATTTTTAGTGCATGTGAAAGATTACGATAGTAGATAGTAAGCATTTAAATATAAAATGCCATAAAATACATAGAAATATGTTAAACGAGCTTTTTCTTAAAAGTGACATGAGAAATTGGGCACAAACGCGATAAAAAATGCAGCTGGAGAGAAGTTGCTTTTTCACAGAAATGACACCTTTAAAAAGTAATGTTTTCTACAAATTCTATTAAATAATTACAATCTATTTTTTTAAACTCTGTATCTTGATCCATTTTACTCAAGTTTTACTGCAATTTGATTACTCTTTTTTTATTTGAATTTGCATTAATCACGTCAGCTGAGACGCGACTGTTACTCAAGATAAAAAAGTTATTTTAACACAATTTATTTTCTTACAATGATGTGTAATGCAGTCAACGACTTCTTGCCGAAAAACTGTACCATTTTTCGGTGGTTCTTGGTTTGTAGCTTTGACCAGGCTCCTCCACCATGTTTCACAGCATTTCTCTCGCTAGCTCCAATTCGCAAGCACGATCTCCATTCAACAAAATTCCGTTTTAATTTTGTAATATTGTATTGAATGTCATCCAAGCATCATAACATAGCTTTCATCATAGTACAAACGTAATTTACAAGATAAATACTTTATGGTTGGTATACTGTTTAGATGAATGATCGATAGTTGGCCAAACAGTTTCAATCAGCAGTTGGAACGGAAAGTTGAAATCACTTTTTTTCTGCAGAGTCTAAAGTGATATGAGAGCGATGAGACGGCTCTGTTGACTTACGATCGTGTACTCTCCCCTGATCGTCTGAGCCTCCCCAAGCGCCACAGATTAAGCTTAAACGACTGGAAAATTGAATATCCATAGAAAAAAAATGAAAGCTCCACAGCTTCATTGGTTTGATCAATAGATGGCGTATTAAAACTAATCATTATATTGCTATCCTTTTCTTGCAATGTGTTTCGACAAGTTTCATCTTATCATGACCTATATAGCCTTCTAACTTTCCGAGCAAAAATCTATATGAATGGTCGTATGGTCAGATACGTGGGTATCAACACCAACGACCATTACTCAAATCTCACTTGCCTCAGTGTTGGTGGTTTCCGTTGGAGTTTAGTATTTAAACAATCGTATCGCCGTTCTGGTTCTAGCGATGCATAACTTCAATGCGAAACCATACAACAGTACAGAGGAAATGAGAAGGCTCTCCTCCAAGCGATGAAGCTCCACTGGTTGGGGTATCCCACTAACAGAGAGAGAGCGCCACCAGCTTTTTTGCTATTTTTAGAATGCATGAGTCGTTTGCCGTCTGCTAAACGAAGACTTTCTATATTCCGTTTAGGTAGAGAACTTGAGTCGTTTAGAAGCCGTTTAGTGGTCGTTTAGTGGATTTGTGGCACTTGGGTCTGCGATGAGAGTTGCTGAGACAAAGTACGGAGAAGAAGCTAAACACAAAATGGATTGAATTTTGTAAGCAGTAATGCTGTAGCCAAGACCTATTTAATTTATTTCCGAGATTATTATTATATAAAAACCAAGGTGTTATAAATGACAAGGTGAAGTTGTTCAGAGCAAAATGACATTTGATATCGCTCGCTACCTCCCTCACAAGAACGTTTATGAGTTTCATGAGTGCTTGTCGCAGAAGAGTGGTGAGTCACCCTGTGTGGTTCTCGTTTATTGCCCTTTACTTTTGTTATATTCTTTGCGCGTTTCGCTCAACGTTCATTCCCTTTTTCGTTGGCAGCAGTGCAAGAGCATGAACATGCCGACTCTCTCAGGTTGCTGTGCAGGTCGGTTGATTCTCTCTCGCAGCGACAACTGGAATCATAAAAAACATGCGTACTCTTTCTAATGAACACGCATACCTGACTGGTAGGGGCAATAAAAGACTTGATGGAACAAAAGATTTCGATGAAGAGAATGTACTGGGCGTCTCCATCGCAGTGTTGTTTCGTTGGACGCAACTGCACAAAATAGATGGCGGACACTCAATGTACATCTCACGTAACAACTGCCTTTTCGATAGATCCTCATTCAACAACCACTGACTGGACATTGCTTGTACCACTACTGGAGTTGATTTACAGTCCCCCTTAGGCCACGATAGACCAGATCGATGACTGGATCAGGGGAAGCGAGACCTGTCAGAGATCGGGCGTCTACATAGATGAGAGGCTTCAGCCAGGGACCGAGCTTCCTGTCATATTTTTGTTCGTTACTTTTACTAATTACCAATCATAATAAATATTTCACCCATTTGAAATCCAATTAAATTGGACAATGCGTGTCCATTATGCACAAAATGCGAAACGTAAAGTAAAGGTTAAAGCGAAATAAATGGAAACGAACGGGAGCAAAGGAAAATTAAAAGGCAGAGTGACGGAAGTGTAATTAAATCGCACAAAACGATGACTCCATACTTATTCCCTGCTGTTGCATTTGTGCTCTTCCTTACCGTGTGCATTTCTTATCGGTGTAACTACCTACGTGGTCATGGTAGTGTAATGGGTTTGGATAATGTTACGGTCGCCATGTAATGCGATGATCGTACAACTGTACTTCGAGTACCGTCGCGTTATGTCAGTTTTTACTGACATGAGCCGAGGTAGATTAAAACTTCGTTCGAGCGGACTTTTCGACACTTGATCGTCCAGGCGATCATAGAAACCTTTAGGAGGTTTCCCTTACTGGAAACGTTGGAGTTTAGAGGCCTTACCTTGGGCAGGGGGACATATCTAAACTCTTTAAATGAGAACTCGATAGATGTAGGATGGGCAAAGTCCTATCCTGACAGTCCGAACGAATCTGACCTGCCATGATCGGAGTTGGTTTTATTTATACTCAAAAGAAGTTAAGGGTTTCTCACATTTGGTTCCGGGTTGTATGTTGAAAAGTTATTGTTTTCACTCAGCTAGTTACGTTTGTCTTTTGTTGACAAGAACGATGGTTCTTGTCACTAAGTTCCTGTTTTGGGTTATAATGCATAAACTGTTCCTGCTTATGTTGTACGTTTCGGTTGGTTCTGTTAAGTGTGTCACAATTGTTTATGTTGTACGTTTCGGTTGGTTCTGTTAAGTGTGTCACAATTGTTTTTATATGAACGGTGTGGCCTGAGCTCTTCCGGGTGTGTATGGTATGATCTGATTTACTGAATGTGTTATAATGAATGTGTTACAATGGTGTGGTTTGGCTTTCCAAAGTGTGTTACAATGTGTCTATAGCTGATAGTGTGTATTACAATATGTTCTGTATAGCAGATATGCTACAGTAGCTTATTCATGTTTTCGAGAATGATTTAGTACCACACAACTCGATAGCTAGTCTATACGAGGTTTGAGGCTCGTGCGCACCAGGTATGGGATTAATAGATGAGAAATCTAGCGCACAATCAACTTACTACAGTCTCAGTCATTCAGTCTCATTCCCTTCGTGTGGCTGTTCCGCTCTTAGAATCATTTCGCGTTGAAGAAAAAGACGCGTTCAATACCTTTTTGATCTGAATGAGGCTTCATAGCTATCTGTCGAATGGTAAAACTAATTTGTTATACATAGAGATATAACATAGATATATGTTATACATAGAGAATGATGCAAGAATACATCGTTTAGCTTGTTTTCTGCATCTTCAAAGAGAGTCATGATATATGGTTAGATTATCTATATAGTTATAATTATGTACAATCAGATAATGAGTACGCTATAACAACTCCACGGAAAGCTGGAAACATCTCACGCCCAACAGTCTGTGGCAGCAGAACATGACCTTGAACGTTGGTCTTCGGGAGCTTGTGTTCGGAGTCTTCGGCATGTTTCAGTCGTTGTCATAAATCATATCACCAGACCGCACAGAGACAAACTGACGCACCGACAGTGAACTTAGCACGGGATGAATCTGTGCATTGCACTTATGACGAGCAAAAGCGAACCATGTCACTCATGGAAATAATTGAAAATCGTATCGGCTATTCGTTTGATGTACCTTCATATCAGTTGATTTACCTTCACGTGAGCCTCGGAATGATTTGGAGTTGGAGAGAGCATTTTTTTGCTTTGAATTGTTATTACCTTTTCTGCGATCGTGTACTGCGTTCACCGAACTTTAAGAGCGCTTGAATACCTTTAATCTCCGCAATGCTTTTCTATTGATCTCTGTACTTCCAGCCACACATACAGTGGTAGGTATTCACTGAAACGGAAGAGAGAAAGGCAAAAGCGAAGCAGTGACGGAGGAGTCATAAAAGTGTCCAGAGCGTCGGGTTCACGCTTATTCCCTGATGCTTCTTTATACCTCTCCCTGGTCATGCGCATAACTTTTTCGCGCTGTGGTGGGTTTCCTTCAAATCTTTAGCATATCTATGATCTTGTTCGTGTTGCAGGCTCTACATGCATAGCCTATACTCCCAAATCCCAGTTGCAAATTCCGCAATCGTTTGGACATTCCATTAAATTCTAGTCTGATTGTATCTGCAATAGAAAATTGAAAAGAAAATTACTAAAGTAGCAATGCGCATAGAGATTTGCTAAGCAATATGAGGAACGATAAAAATTGTGATTATGATAAAAAAATATATACTAGGACACGTTATCCCTGTTATTCCAATGTCGAGTCCCGATGAGCCTGGATTAACGGCGTTCTGTATAAGTGATTTTGTTCCTTTCTCTACCGTGTTTCATGGGGCACCCGAGCAGTCCTCGTCGAACGATGTGATGTGAATAGATAGCCAGCGTCGGTGTAGTAGACGAAAATCGTCGCTAATCGGCACCATCAATGAATTTCTCTTGAAGATCTGGTTGACCCAAACAATAAGAGACATTATCATGGGGCGAGAAAAGAGCAAAAAAGCAGAGCCAAATGTCCAACGTGCCACAAATAATAAAGTCCAACGTTGCATACATTCAAGAGCCACCTGGGAGGTGCCGGATACTTTTATTGTTCTTGCGCCCTTCCTTTTCGCCGTCTGTTCCGAAGCCAAATGGAACTCGCTGTGTTGAGGACGGTAGCTCAAAGCGAAACGAAACACATCTTTCGCACATCACTCTGGCCATTTGCTCCATTGCGCTAGCCTGGTCTTTGTCATATCGCGGTGAAGAACGAGTCGTGTTCAATAGCTTTTTAATCTGGATGAGGCTTCACTGCTGAATATCGGAATGCAATGGTAGAACTAATTTGATGTAGATCATGCTGCATGTTTTATCTGGACTGTTACAATTACCAATGGTTGTGTTATCTGCACTCTTACCCATCGTTAAGCCCACTTCCTGGTGATCGTAACTCATTTATCGCAAGATTGTCCTTTTGGTGCAGTGATATTTGATGCTTCTATTCTTTGAATAAATTGCTTTCTTTGCTGAATTGCCGATAAGCTTTCAGTTACTCATTACAGCTTCCAGATATTCCAAGGTAAAGAAAAGATTGGCATACTGGGTACGCTTTAACTACTCGATGGAAAGCTGGAAACCTCTTCCGTCCAACAGCCTGAGGCCATTGCCTTGACCGTTGCTCGTCTGAAGCTTGCGTTTGACGCGTTGTCATAAATCATATCACCAGACCGCACAGAGACACGACAATGCGCCGCCCGTGAACCCACCGCGGGAACGAATCTGCGCAATGCACTTATGACGAACAAAACGAACCGATTGACTCATATTGGACTCATAAAATCCGTTTGTCCGTTCGATTTGCTCCCTTCTGCATGGGCGACCGTGTGGAGATTTTATCGCCTTTTCATCTTCCTTTCCATTCTCCGCTGTTTTGCTTGTCGGTCCGTTTGTCGGGAGAAGAAAAATTAATAAGAACTTCAGTTTAATTTAATTCCAAACAGTGAGAAACGGTATCCTTACTTTTACAAAGCAAAAGCTGAGCATGTATGTGATGATCTTCATAATTTGATCTAGAACTTCTGCATGTGTGATACCATTGATCTGTGTTCTCCTCGTTCACCATTCAAAGCTTTTGTGTTTTGTTTCTATTTTCTCTTTCTTTTGTTTTCTGCCAATTTTTGAATGAAGCTGCAAAGCAATAAACTGAGACGTAAACATAATTATGACAAAGCGAGTGGCGACGAGAGAAACCTCCTCGAGCGCATCACCGATATCTCTGACGGTTCGTTGCATGATCGCTTGTTTGTCCGACATCTAGACATGCTGGAGCCATCGGAAACCGGTTTGGATGCGAAGCAGATGAAGTGGTCAGCTCAAATCGCTATGTTTAGTGATATGTTTTACTCAGCAATTAATAAACACTAACATAGCACACTAATAGCTTTGAAAAATTAAAAAAAAACTCGTATCTCTACTGGTTTAGACTTTATCGGAGGTTCGTCGCTTTATCACGTTTGGTGTCATCTAATCGACTATTGGTTCATGGAGCATCCAGTGGTGCAGCAGGTCTCCCTTTTTCATCTATTTATTTGTCTTATTGATTCATTTTAACTGGAAACCAATGAATATTTCACCAAACAAAGATCAGCCATAGTTTATGTAGTACGTGTGATATAATGAAATTGTGATACTCTAAAACGGCATAATTATGGTACAAGAGATGGAAAACTTTATTGATATGAATAATAAATTACATCTTTGTTTTTGATCTTTGTGATTTATTTATTTTAGTTAAAACATGTAGAATCTGTTCATGACAAACGCGCTTTATGAGACCCAAGGCATGCTCAAATATACAATTGAACGCCGACGCCGTCTGGTGATTTGCTGGCGATTTGGCACAGGATACTATCTAGCCCCGCGGGCAATTATGATGATAAAAAATAAAAAGGAACATAGGATAAGGAACATAGGAAAGAAACAAGCCGCAATCCAGTCTTTGATCATACGCATTTCGCACATTGGCATTTAAATTGGGACCTGTTGTCACCTTCGATCGATCTGTAGAAAAAAAAAACAGTATGAGGTAAACTATTCGAGGTATACTAGTCGAGCCAATTCGAGCACCGCTTCCCTCAACTTACCTGTAATCAATCGTAAGCTGCATCCCAGGGCAGAGGTGGTGCTTCGCTAAGAAGCTTACCGTTCCATTCTGCGTCAACTGGTACGCTAAATTAGAACTACACGCATGGTTTAGCCTGCTTCCCGTGGTCAGCAGCACCAGCGCGTACCGAGTCGACGTTTTGTTCTGTGATTCAACTGCCGGATTTGCATTGGAACGGTGCAACGGCAGCACATTGGCAGCGGCAATGTGCATGTGTCGCACAGTGAGCTCAGCAATGATGGGCAGCAGTCCGGCCGGCAGCTTGTTCTGTTCAACAAGCAGCTTCGCCAACGAGACCGCGCGGAGTCCATTTTCCGTAAGCGCCGCTCTGGTGATTTGTCGACGATTCGTGGCTAGATGATATATCCTAGCGTACTGCTTACAGGGACTTTCTGGTGCATCTCTTCCGTACAGTGTGCTGTGCGAGCTTGGTGTGAAACTCGCTAGCAACGAGCGTACGTACGGTTCGAGTTGATCAAGTTGGCCGGCAAACATGTTGATGACACGACACGTCAGCCGTACGGCGAGATGCTCCAAAGTGGTAAACTGAATACGAAGACAAGCTAGTATGGCACACTCCAACGCGTGGTATTCGTCATAGGCGCGGTTCCGGCACGTGTTAGAGCAGTACAGGGTGGACGAGCAGGTGGGACAGGGAATGAGCACTAGTGGCACGTGTGCTAGGCAGTAGTGACATCGGAAGTACCGGTCGGCCACCAGCAGCCTAACGTAAGGCCGCTCACACATAACGGTGCTGCCCCGATTGCATCTTCTCTGTGGCGTTAGAAAACGGCCACACTCGGGTAGTTCTTTGCACAATACATTCGCGAAGCAGTGCTGGTAATGAACGTCATGTTGCGGCGAAGGATTGATGATTCCTGACCGTCGATCACGCGCGGCACGGCTCAATTCCTGGTACAACTCTTGGTACAGAGGGTTCAACAGGCCACCGACCTCGTCCACTTCCTCCAAATGCCACAAGTTGTACATGCAGTAGAAGTCTTCACGGTTGGCGTATGCGTGCACAGCTCGCTGAAGGTACGCATGTTTGAGCCGTTCTGAGCGAGGCTCACTGTAGGCTATAACCTGGTTTAGTTTGAGCAAAGAGTGACTGTTGAAAGTGGTCGGAATTCGTTCGTACATCCGCAGCGCAAGGTCGTTGTCCTTCTTGAACCAGCCAGTGCTAAGTAGCCACTGAGTGTCCAGCAACACCATGCGCTGTTGAATTATGAACTCAACTAGCTTTCGATCGTTGCGGCAGCTTCGTGATGCGACTAGCACAGGCACTGCTTCAGCTTCGGTTTCCATAATATAAGCTATAACAGTCACAAACAGCCACAAACAAACAAGTGAAAGCACGGTTTGGCTATCTTGGAGTCTAAAAGCGCGGTGGAACTTCAATTTGAAGGAAATTGGTAGACACACGTGCGTACCACAGCGCGGCTCGACAATGAATGAAGTTTGTACGTTCCTCCTTTGTACAAATCCTTTTCGCAGCCCTTGGCCAGTGTACTTGTGTTGGGATCCGCAACCGCACGAGAGCGATGCAATTCGCCAAGAGAGGATCTCGCGCATTCCACTTAGCCTCCCTTGCAAAAAACTCATATGCAAAGCGGGGTTCAGCGAGTTCCTGGTACGTTGATGTGTGCCGGCCGCTTAAATCTCTCGCATTAAACATTGATGTTCTCTCTCACTTTTAGACGCAGACTTTGTCACGAACGAGAGTAAACGGAGTTTTGTGGAATTGAAGGTGGAAATGCCGTGGATGTAGAAATATGTTCAGGCACCGTTCAAGGGTGCAACGAGTTCGGGTCGACCCGAAAGATCAGTGGGTGCGAGAAATCATAAGCAACTCCGACCCGAGGGTGCAGCGAGTTCGGGTCGACCCGACTGATGAGTAGGTGCAAGAAAGCATAAGCGACTCCGACCCGTTGGTGCAGCGAGTTCGGGTCGGGTATTGAACCTACCTTGACTCGACTCGACCCGAACTCGCTGCACCAACGGGTCGGAGTCGGTTATGCTTTCTCGCTTTTTTTCTCTGTTAGCAATCGGAAGTAACGTTTGACGGCCCACCAGTACCGATCGAGTCTGGAGTCTGGAATACACCATCCATTGGGATTTTCATATTTCGACTTTTGGATTCGGATTTTTGTTGAAATTAAAGTACACAACGACGTAGTTTGAGAGTAGTTTATCTTTATAAGCAACTGTTTCTTAAATGCAAAAAAAACTGTCTCTGTCTCAAAACTGTCTCAAAAGATATTTCTGTCTCTGGAAAGCGTAACGACCTCTGAAGCTAATTCTTATGGTTTGCAATGTTAATACTTAGTACTTATTTATTTTAACAAATTAAATATTAATAAAATAGACGCGTTCACGAGACACGCATAAAAGATGAAGAGGTCGATCCCGGGCCCTTTATTCCCGAACTTAGCCGAGCAGCGCCGAGCTTAGCCGAACGCGTACGTCAAGCCCTTGTCACGTGGCGACAGGGTTGAGTAGCGGTGCTGCGCTCAGTTTCCCAACACTAATTGTTGCCAGTAAACCCAGAGAAAAAGATAGAGCGAGAGAGAGAGAGAGAGGGTTTTGCATCTCTCATTTAGATACTCGTTACAGCCTCTCACAATGAACTCCTTTGGCAGCCGGATGACTCCTTGTAAAGGATGGAAGACACTGTTCCCGTCGTGCACTTGCGAAAAATCCATTGCCACTCCACTCGCAAGCTCGAAGTGCCGTCTTCACAGCTCTCGCTCTTTCGATGAACTTTGATTTTGGTGAGAGTCTCGCGATGAGTCATTTGCAGTTGAAGTGAGCAATGCAATTTTTCCTTGATTTTTAGATCACCTTTTTTGCGATCGTGTATGGCGCCGATGTACTGGCGATCGTGTGTACTGGCCAATCGAGTGCGTGATACTGATGCTGCAGATTAGGGGTATGCAGAGAGCCTAGTTCAAGTTTATTGCAATTATTGATGTAACATTTCCGTGGGACTATCGCTCACTATCACTGTTATAATGCAGATATGCTTTATTCCCATATGTACAAAGATGTTTGTTCTTCTCATTGTGCTGGATCATTCTGCTGTACTGAATAACAAAATAAAAAGATTAATCCAAATAAATTTTAGCAGATCAGATCAAACTTATTTGTTAGGCGAGCCACTTATTAACATGAACAGCCTTTCGGGGACCGCAATATCTAATTCGAACATTGAGGGTAAAGGTGTTCCAATATATCGCGGGCTACAAACACTCATCTCAGCACATTTCATCCACACTTACGTTGGTAATCGATATTGAAGCGAACCAAAGAAAAAGATAGTCAGTGACGAAAGGGTCATAAAACTGCACATAACGACGGCACCACGGATCACCCTGCTACTGCATGTGTGCTGCCCCTTGCCGTGCGCACGACGATTAGAGACCCGTGGTGGGTCTCTTTCAAAACTTTAGCATTTCTATATCGTGTTCGGGTTGCAGTCCATACACTCTCAGTAAATGCAAATTCTTCCACCGTTTTGACGTTCTTTAAAATACATTGAATTCATTAAATGTGCAATAGAAGATAAAAAAAACTAAAGTTGGTAGCCTGGTAGCATAGCAAATTTTCACGATCCCTAAGATCACTATTTATGGGGTGAGCATGTGTCATTCGCGACCATACATCGGCATTGAGACATTCACGACGAATGCACAAGCACATCAAATCGATAAGAAAAATAAGAAGAAAGGTCTCACTTGCAGAAATACACCCCAAACACGGGTATTCTACGGATGCTTCACTATTTCCCGACTTTCTTGCTTCTCTTCCCGTGTGTTTCTCTTCCCGTTCGTTATTCTTATTCTTTGCCAATGTCATCGTAACCGGTTTTGCTTTCCGCGCATATGATAACTGTAGTGATGACTGCCGCGGCTCCATTCACTAATAGCGCCAAGGTAGGATCTCGGCTCTATTGGAACTGAAGCTGACCCGTGGGTGTAATAAATTCCCCTAAACCATACGACTAAACATAGCGATTAGAGCTGATCACTTCATCTGCTTCGTATCCAAACCGGTTTCCGATGGCTCCATCATGTCTAGGTGTCGGACAAACAAGTGATCATGCAACGGACCTTCAGAGATTACGGTGAAGCGCTCGAGGAAACTGAAGCGACTTCGTCATAATTATGTTTACGTCTCTGTTTATTGCTTTGCAGCTTCATTCAAAAATTGGCAGAAAACAAAAGAAAGAGAAAATAGAAACAAAACACAAAAGCTTTGAATGGTGAACGAGGAGAACACAGATCTATGGTATCACACATGCAGAAATTCTAGATCAAATTATGAAGATCATCACATACATGCTCAGCTTTTGCTTTGTAAAAGTAAGGATACCGTTTCTCACTGTTTGGCATTAAATTAAACTGAATTTCTTATTAATTTTTCTTCTCCCGACAAACGGACCGACTAGCAAAACAGCGGAGAATGGATGCGAAGGAAGACGAAAAGGCCATAAAATCTGCAACCGGGCGCGTGAACTCGCCTCCATGCAGAAGGGAGCAAATCAAACGGACAAACGGATTTTATGAGTCCAATATGAGTCAATCGGTTCGTTTTGTTCGTCATAAGTGCATTGCGCAGATTCGTTCCCGCGGTGGGTTCACGGGCGGCGCATTGTCGTGTCTCTGTGCGGTCTGGTGATATGATTTATGACAACGCGTCAAACGCAAGCTTCAGACGAGCAACGGTCAAGGCAATGGCCTCAGGCTGTTGGACGGAAGAGGTTTCCAGCTTTCCATCGAGTAGTTAAAGCGTACCCAGTATGCCAATCTTTTCTTTACCTTGGAATATCTGGAAGCTGTAATGAGTAACTGAAAGCTTATCGGCAATTCAGCAAAGAAAGCAATTTATTCAAAGAATAGAAGCATCAAATATCACTGCACCAAAAGGACAATCTTGCGATAAATGAGTTACGATCACCAGGAAGTGGGCTTAACGATGGGTAAGAGTGCAGATAACACAACCATTGGTAATTGTAACAGTCCAGATAAAACATGCAGCATGATCTACATCAAATTAGTTCTACCATTGCATTCCGATATTCAGCAGTGAAGCCTCATCCAGATTAAAAAGCTATTGAACACGACTCGTTCTTCACCGCGATATGACAAAGACCAGGCTAGCGCAATGGAGCAAATGGCCAGAGTGATGTGCGAAAGATGTGTTTCGTTTCGCTTTGAGCTACCGTCCTCAACACAGCGAGTTCCATTTGGCTTCGGAACAGACGGCGAAAAGGAAGGGCGCAAGAACAATAAAAGTATCCGGCACCTCCCAGGTGGCTCTTGAATGTATGCAACGTTGGACTTTATTATTTGTGGCACGTTGGACATTTGGCTCTGCTTTTTTGCTCTTTTCTCGCCCCATGATAATGTCTCTTATTGTTTGGGTCAACCAGATCTTCAAGAGAAATTCATTGATGGTGCCGATTAGCGACGATTTTCGTCTACTACACCGACGCTGGCTATCTATTCACATCACATCGTTCGA
Organism: Anopheles gambiae; assembly: GCF_943734735.2. NCBI lineage: Eukaryota > Metazoa > Arthropoda > Insecta > Diptera > Culicidae > Anopheles > Anopheles gambiae. The sequence continues at coordinate 91,289,956 of NC_064602.1, forward strand.
CGAGGACTGCTCGGGTGCCCCATGAAACACGGTAGAGAAAGGAACAAAATCACTTATACAGAACGCCGTTAATCCAGGCTCATCGGGACTCGACATTGGAATAACAGGGATAACGTGTCCTAGTATATATTTTTTTATCATAATCACAATTTTTATCGTTCCTCATATTGCTTAGCAAATCTCTATGCGCATTGCTACTTTAGTAATTTTCTTTTCAATTTTCTATTGCAGATACAATCAGACTAGAATTTAATGGAATGTCCAAACGATTGCGGAATTTGCAACTGGGATTTGGGAGTATAGGCTATGCATGTAGAGCCTGCAACACGAACAAGATCATAGATATGCTAAAGATTTGAAGGAAACCCACCACAGCGCGAAAAAGTTATGCGCATGACCAGGGAGAGGTATAAAGAAGCATCAGGGAATAAGCGTGAACCCGACGCTCTGGACACTTTTATGACTCCTCCGTCACTGCTTCGCTTTTGCCTTTCTCTCTTCCGTTTCAGTGAATACCTACCACTGTATGTGTGGCTGGAAGTACAGAGATCAATAGAAAAGCATTGCGGAGATTAAAGGTATTCAAGCGCTCTTAAAGTTCGGTGAACGCAGTACACGATCGCAGAAAAGGTAATAACAATTCAAAGCAAAAAAATGCTCTCTCCAACTCCAAATCATTCCGAGGCTCACGTGAAGGTAAATCAACTGATATGAAGGTACATCAAACGAATAGCCGATACGATTTTCAATTATTTCCATGAGTGACATGGTTCGCTTTTGCTCGTCATAAGTGCAATGCACAGATTCATCCCGTGCTAAGTTCACTGTCGGTGCGTCAGTTTGTCTCTGTGCGGTCTGGTGATATGATTTATGACAACGACTGAAACATGCCGAAGACTCCGAACACAAGCTCCCGAAGACCAACGTTCAAGGTCATGTTCTGCTGCCACAGACTGTTGGGCGTGAGATGTTTCCAGCTTTCCGTGGAGTTGTTATAGCGTACTCATTATCTGATTGTACATAATTATAACTATATAGATAATCTAACCATATATCATGACTCTCTTTGAAGATGCAGAAAACAAGCTAAACGATGTATTCTTGCATCATTCTCTATGTATAACATATATCTATGTTATATCTCTATGTATAACAAATTAGTTTTACCATTCGACAGATAGCTATGAAGCCTCATTCAGATCAAAAAGGTATTGAACGCGTCTTTTTCTTCAACGCGAAATGATTCTAAGAGCGGAACAGCCACACGAAGGGAATGAGACTGAATGACTGAGACTGTAGTAAGTTGATTGTGCGCTAGATTTCTCATCTATTAATCCCATACCTGGTGCGCACGAGCCTCAAACCTCGTATAGACTAGCTATCGAGTTGTGTGGTACTAAATCATTCTCGAAAACATGAATAAGCTACCATGACCACGTAGGTAGTTACACCGATAAGAAATGCACACGGTAAGGAAGAGCACAAATGCAACAGCAGGGAATAAGTATGGAGTCATCGTTTTGTGCGATTTAATTACACTTCCGTCACTCTGCCTTTTAATTTTCCTTTGCTCCCGTTCGTTTCCATTTATTTCGCTTTAACCTTTACTTTACGTTTCGCATTTTGTGCATAATGGACACGCATTGTCCAATTTAATTGGATTTCAAATGGGTGAAATATTTATTATGATTGGTAATTAGTAAAAGTAACGAACAAAAATATGACAGGAAGCTCGGTCCCTGGCTGAAGCCTCTCATCTATGTAGACGCCCGATCTCTGACAGGTCTCGCTTCCCCTGATCCAGTCATCGATCTGGTCTATCGTGGCCTAAGGGGGACTGTAAATCAACTCCAGTAGTGGTACAAGCAATGTCCAGTCAGTGGTTGTTGAATGAGGATCTATCGAAAAGGCAGTTGTTACGTGAGATGTACATTGAGTGTCCGCCATCTATTTTGTGCAGTTGCGTCCAACGAAACAACACTGCGATGGAGACGCCCAGTACATTCTCTTCATAGAAATCTTTTGTTCCATCAAGTCTTTTATTGCCCCTACCAGTCAGGTATGCGTGTTCATTAGAAAGAGTACGCATGTTTTTTTTTATGATTCCAGTTGTCGCTGCGAGAGAGAATCAACCGACCTGCACAGCAACCTGAGAGAGTCGGCATGATCATTCTCTTGCACTGCTGCCAACGAAAAAGGGAATGAACGTTGAGCGAAACGCGCAAAGAATATAACAAAAGTAAAGGGCAATAAACGAGAACCACACAGTGTGACTCACCGCTCTTCTGCGACAAGCACTCATGGAACTTATAAATCATCTTCTGACGGAAGTAGAGAGCGATACCAGGGATGAATGTATGCAAGCTATTGAAATTGAGGTTTTATATAATAATAATCTCGGAAATAAATGAAATAGGTCTTGGCTACAGCATTAGTGCTGCCAAAATTCGATCCATTTTGTGTTTAGCTTCTTCTCCGTACTTTGTCTCAGCAACTCTCATCGCAAAGGCTCAGACGATCAGGGGAGAGTGCACGATCGTAAGTCAACATAGCCGTCTCATCGATCTCATATCACTTTAGACTCTGCAGAAAAAAAGTGATTTCAACTTTCCGTTCCAACTGTTGATTGAAACTGTTTGGCAATTATGAAAATAAATGTCATTACCTATAAATTAATTTTAGCAGATTCACGTTATCGACATTTTCTATTTTTTTTTAGATTTCTTTATTTTTGACAATTTGAAAAACCGGGGTGCTTTTCTCTGATTGTTTCATTTATTTTCAAATTAAACAAATGCTTTTCGACTAACAAGTAAACAAAATTATAAACTATTTAAAGATTTAATTTAATTTCTTTTAGAGTTCAGTTCATCACAAAAAAAGGTTCGTTTAGTGTTCTAATATAAGGCATACTATCGCTTATTCTATCGCAATATTCTTCAAATACTATAAGAATCTAGCTATATGAGTGTAACAATTTTAGAATTGAAATATAGTTCAACAATTTTGATTCTCTCGTTTCATTGGAGATCCGTCGTAAAACTATCATTAAATGATTGCGAAATTTTCTTAAATTCCCCTAAACGGGCAGTACATGAGAATCACTTGTTCAATTTTCCCCCCTCTAGGGGTTGCAGTATTTATAGTACTCAGCACTTTCCGACGTCGGCATGTAAAGGATTTGAAATGCGCGCAAAAACAGTTCCTGACACGAGCAGGTTTCGCTCCGCGGATACTGATCTCCTATATCGTTCAGGTAGCGCCGCAGCTTCGGCAACAATTCGGCCGCCTTATGATTCTGATGCAGTACCAGCTCGGCGTGGAGCGACTGTGTATCTATCATACCGTACCGGGACGAATCGATAGCAGGAAGCTCGAAATACAGCGGATAATTGTTCACGCACGCCTCACATTCACAAATGAACCGGTACTGCTTCAACAGTTCCGTCTTTCGTTCCTTGCGAGACATCAGGCAGTGATGCATACTGCAAAAAAAAAAGTGCAGAAGAGGGAATCAAATTAAAATATCTCTACCTCGAGGCGATGGCTACCTTCTCATCCATCCAGGCTTACCCATAGTTGTCGTAAAGCTGTCCACCTTTGGCAATGGGACGCGTAACTAACACTGCGCACCGGCCGTCGCGCAGCGTGATGCGTGTCACGTTGGGAGCGCAAGAATGGTTCAGCATGCTCAGTATCGGAAAGCAAGCGGAAACGTGGTTCTCCATCTCGTACACCCGCTGTTCCGGCTGATACTCCATGTAGTGCAGCGAATGCATATTAACCGGCCCCGTCTGTAGATGGCGCAGTATCAGCTCATTCAGCAGCTCCCGTACGTTATCGTTCATCGCGCACAGCTCGCCTAGCTCGGGGCAGCGTTCCTCTAGCAGTCGGTAAATGATGGTAGTGTAAAACACCCGCACCATACGATCCTTGCGATCGCGGGTACGTTCGTTCGTTTCCAGCACGTGCACCGTGTCGTAAATGTCTTTCGCGCTTGCGCTCGTCCAGTCCATGGTGAACGCGTTTACCTTCGCCTTCTCTAACACCTGCAGATGCTCCCACATCGCCTGCAGATCGTACTCGAACGCACTGATCGCGGTGGTGACGGTGCGTAGGGACATTACGGGCAGCTTGGTGAAAATGCGCCACATATCGCGTATTATTGGGCACTCGTACCGGTGGTACTGTCGGGCGGCTTGGCTCGCGCAGCTGCCAGAGCAGTACATGGCCACGGTACAGTTCTCGCACGGAAGCAGCGTAAAAATGCTCTCCCGGTGACAAAAATCACACCGCACGTGCCGATAAATGTCCCGCAGCAGACGGCTAAACGGCTGCTCTATTATTACGACATCGCCGGCCTCCAAGTTTCGGTTGGTGGCTACATACCGGCCAAACTGTTCGCTTTCGCTCAGCTCCAAACATTGCGCCACTTGCGGCACTGTTTCGTACGCGTCGTAACTTAGCTTAAGCTCGCTATCACATAGTTTGCTATCATCACTGGTGTCGCTGCTTGCTCCATTAGTTGACTTTTCGCTACCCTTGTTGGCCGCATCCTGTAAAGCTTTCTTCGCGTCCTCCTCCCGTTTGGCCAACTTTGACGCCAGGTGCTCCGGATAGTTGGATTCCCGCGCCAGCCGTACGTTCCGCAAGCATTCTTCGTACCGATGCAGCTCGTAGCAAATGAACGACCGGTTCGCGTACGCTATGGCCCTTTCCTCCGAACCTTTCTCGGAGAAGGCGATACTTTCGTTGTAGCATTTAAGTGCTGCTACGTATCGTTTCACTTTCAGCAGTTGATTGCCCTTGGTGCGCAAACTTTGCGCCTTCGCACTGTTTTTAGTGTCGCGCGAAAGCTTGAGCCGATCGTGGTAGGGAGCGTCCCTGAGTATGGATTCATAATCAAGCTCTGCCTCTTTCTCCCACAGCTGCTCGAACAGCTCCCAGGCGCCGAACTTTTCCTCGAGCGAATCACTCATGCCGGATGCCGGAAACCGGGAACGATTGTCTGGGAACAGACGGGGAAGATCGATTTTGTGACACAACAGTCCGGGGTGATGTAGCGGATGTTTCTTATTTACCTGAACAGAATAGTGTCGAAACACGCGTGCGTGAGTGGGAAAAGTTTGGAGAGCTGTAATGTAATGAGCACAATCAATGCGAAACAAGAAATGAGTTTTTACCATTTATAGAAGTGGAACGAACCGTGCCGTATCGTTCGTGGAACTGTGTGTTGTTGTTTTGGGTAGGAGCAAAGCAAAACGTCATCCGGTGCTGTCAGAATTCAAAATGCCGGTTGCGATGATCATAACAAGGAAATTTAATTTAAAATCATATAAAAACTACAATTAGCTTACCAAAATTGAAATGTTTCATTAAGTATAGTAAGATATAAATTAAATATAATGAATTAATGAACTGTGATATGAAACAAATTGATAAGCAAAGGCTCTCCCCGTGTATGCACCTCACCAGTAGGGAATGTTATCGAATGCAAACATTTATCACAAGCAACAGAAGGGATACACATTATTTGGGCGCTTGTTGAACTGTGTCACATCCGGTATCTGGTTCCACAGAGTGTACACGAGTGTTCAAATATACACCCGTTGCCATGGTTGCACCTTGTTGTCAACAAACAACCGTTGCGGCACCCGCAACCGTCTCGCTGAACGCCTCTGTGAGTGTTGCCAAAACAGGAATCCCGTCGGGTCGATGGATGCGTATTGCTAAAAAGTTTTCGTGTCAGTGCCTTACTGACCTGGCGAACATTCTGAGTGTTAGCGGAGCAGAGTTGAAGTCGTAAAGTCGTTTCCCCCCGGACGCAAGGAGCCCGCGCCGCTTTTCTTGTTTGCCAACGCACATTGCTCCAGCCGTACAGAATGACCGTGACAAACATTTTGATCATACTCAATCTCGGATGTGAAATGCTGTACGTGATCGATCAGCGACTGAAGGCCCAATCTATACCGCTAGACAAATCGGCACAAGGTAAGAATGGGGACAGTATTGCTCAAAGAGGGGCCCATTTACCCTTTGCCATTTTGATTGGCAGGTGTGAGAAGGCTTGTCCTGTGCTTTGGTTGGCAACCTACTGCATCATTCCAAGCGCCATCGGCACAAGCTGGTTTGATTTGTTTTAAAACTGTTTGTTTTATTTTATTTCACACCATCAAGCGAAACAAAATGTCACCACCGCTTGGGCACATTTTGTTTGCCTAGTTTTGTATTCCTGCAAAACTAGTTTTTCCAGAGTTCACCCCATACAATCCTTATCGTCTTAAATTCATGTGCTTCCATTACACATTTTCCATTATACACAATTTAACAAATCCAAGAGCGTTTGGTTTTGGTTCGAGTACACACATTCGCTGCGAGTGACTGAGCGCAGCAGCAGCGATCCGCACCCACTGCCCCGATCCGGCCTTAGTGCACCACCGGTTCCAGCGGCATGCCGCGGATGGTGCTAAAGTCTAGCTTACTGTCGACGCTCTCGTCCAGCTGCCCGATGATGGCAATGTTATCCCCGCGGATAATGTGCAACCCGAGCACCACCTGCTCGATGCCGGCCGTCATCGAGTAGACGCGCTCGTGCGATTCGTCCAGTATTACGTTGACGGTCTGGTCGAATCCCTTGAGCGTGCCGACAAAGTTGCGTCCATCGGCAGTAATTATCGATACCGTATTGTTGACATACGACTCCAGACCGGACATCGTGAAGGATCTGGGAAGGAAACACAGTGAAACACCGTTTGTGGGCAACAATTTCAGCGAGCAGGGGGCGAATTACTTACCAGTACCGCACCGCAAAAGTCTTGGATATTCTGGATTTGTTATTGCTGTAAACAAGAATGCTGTTTGTGTTTGATTTTGCGGGACAATGAAAAGAGGTTAGCTGTCAGGGCACAGTTGTCAACAGTGTGAAATTTAGCCAGGATGAAATATTTCACGCGTGAAACTTTTCCATGCGACCTTTTTGCTTTCCCAAGCAACAGTGCAGCAAAAATTGAAATGTAACGCATGTAACACTAATTTTAGTTTTTTGTTTAGAAACTTTGTTTTGTCTACAAAGACAAAAGGATTTTTTTGGGACTCTTAAAATAAAATGAAATGTGTCTTTTTTTTCAGTACTACGTGAGATCACCGAAGTGCTACTCGATCCCAAGTTTCTGCACTACATCGCCACGGCCTACCAACAAAGCATGCTGACCGTGCAGCAGTGTCGAGTACTGCTTACCGACATTGCATGCTGTTCGCTGATGCGGCTCGACATCAGCTCGATGGACAAGCTGTGGGATCTGATGGTCATGATATTCAAATGGCAAATGTTTATTACCAACAAAAACGCCCAAATGTTGCTCGATCTTACGTTCCGCCATCTCGACGGAATAGGGCGCTTGATACCGGAGATGCGCAAGCAGATACTTATCGACAATGTGAAGAAATCGCTGCTCGAACTGTGGGAACCGCTGTGCGAGGACGAGCAAACCATCGTCCATCGAAAGGTGTACAAATGGCTCAAGCCTTACAACACAAAAATATCCATTCTCATACGCATGGGATTGCAAAAATCCACCGGCGATTTTGAGCCCGAACCGAAGAACAACATTTTCTACAACTACTACATCAACAACATCGGCGAGAACATTTACTCCAAAACGGCGAACCTAGCGGCACTGAAAGCGCAAAGCGATTCCATGGGTACTGCAAGCAGCTCCAGCTCTGATATGATAACGGCCGGGCACGAGATCGATACGCTCGTACAGCAATTGAACATACAGCACGACCCAACGGATGATGCTGCGAACAATGCGACTGCTACCGCACAAACAATGCCTCAGACGACATCCGTACACGGTGGGCTGAATGAGATAGTCATTGCAGAAGGTACCAATAAAGAGCATGACAGGAGCCCATCGACGGCCCAGCTTAATGGAAAAGAACCCAATTCCGGACAGGAAACATCGCCGGATGATGTCAACCACTCTTCCAACCACTCGAAGGAAAGCAATCTGGATAAGCTGATGAAGAAAATAAAGCTCGAAAAGGAAGACTTTATAGTGGCCGATAGTGGAGCAATTGACGCAAATGCGGAGCTGCTAAAGATGTTTGATCAAAAGTTAGATCTTTGAAGTTGTTTGAAAATTTGAGGCAATTAAGATGATCTTAGCAATATCTTAGTGGTTTGTTTGTGGCTGAATAATCTAGTCTTTGCATGTGATGTATTTTCGTAGCGGTAGCGTATCGTAATTCTAAACCAAAACATTTAATCCGCAAATAAAATAAAACGTGTTGTAGTGTACGGAACAAAAACTGCTGTAATTTGTTTGAAAAGTTGTAAATAATGATGCTCACAGCACACAGTAAATTTTCCACAAATGCATGTTTTTACAACTCCTTTTTATTTCATCAAGTCGAAAAACAATTGAAGCGTTACATCGCTTTTTGCTACTTGGGAACCGATCTCAAGCAGCCGAAGTTTGACAACTACCGTTATCCGTAGTGGTGTTGGTGAATGTTTGGACGAATCTTCGCGAACAGCCGTGCATCTGTGTTAGTGTAGCGAAATTCAATATGGCTTCCCTGAAAACACTGAAGTAAATACATCTCGTGAGACGTCGACGAAAAAGCAAGTGAAAAAGCGCGTGTATTCCTTCGTTTGCTGAGAAAATATATTGAACAGCTTGCTAGCCCAATACCAGTGTCGCGTGTTAAACAACCGAACGGAACAAAATGTCGCTTTTCGGGATGATGAACGATATAGAGGAAGATCCTATTTTTGGGTAAGCATCCGTGTCCCACAAACCCTTTGTTGGCTGTCCCCGATTCGGCCATGAAATGGCAAAAGAGAGCTTAGGCTCGCAGCATTTTTCTCCCGATGCAATCTCGTGCTGCCGTTTGCGTTTGCGACAAAACATTAACAAGCTTTCTTTTCTCCCCCTTCCTTTGGGCGCACACAACAGCCATCATATGCGTTCGATGCGCCACATGAGCAACATGCTGAATTCGCTGTTTTCCGACCCGTTCGGTATGATGGGTGGGGTTGGCGGCGGGTTGGAAAGCATCGCCGCCGGGCCTGCGTTCGGGATGCGCCACAACGCGATGATGCCGTTCATGCCGCCGACCATGAACCGACTGCTGAGTGTGGGCGGCCCGGCCGACGGTCCGTCGTACTGCAGCAGCAGCGTCATCTCGATGACGTCCGGCCCGAACGGTCCGCAGGTGTACCAGGCCACGTCGAGCACGCGCACCGGCCCGGGCGGCATCAAGGAGACGCGCAAAACCGTACAGGATAGCCGCACCGGCACGAAAAAAATGGCCATCGGGCATCACATCGGCGAGCGGGCCCACATCATCGAGCGGGAGCAGAACATCTCCACCGGGGTGCAGGAGGAACGGCAGGACTTTATCAACCTGGACGACGAGGAGGCGGAAGACTTCGATCGCGAGTTCCAGGCCAAGGCGCGCACCGTGCTGGGCGGTCACGGGGGCGGACGTCGTTCGGAGCAGCTGGCACTACCATCGACCCAACCGGCGTAAGTATGGGGCGTGGGAGAATGCGGGAAGCACCTGTTTGGGGGGGGGCGAATTTACATGCATTACAGAAGATCGCCCCAGAATATGCTCGCTATGAAAAAATGTGTACAGTGCATACCAAATAATCCGTATGAGGAAAGCATGCCCTCTCTCTCTCTCTCTCTCTCTCTCTCTCTGTCTCTAATGCGTTGCAATCAATCTGTGCACGCTTGTATTATATCTGCTTTCCACGAAACCTCTCACCCCACATACATTTGCCCATTTGGCAAGTTTGAAGCGCGGTGTACAAAATTTAATACCTTCATTATCAGCTCATCATTTGATTGCAGTGCAGAAAATAACGAATAATGCTCTCTCATACGCCTCTCTATCGTAGATCATTGTTGTTTGACGTATGAAGTGTTTAGAGAATGAATAGTTTTTTTACTGCTATTGCGTTTATTAGATTTTTAGAGCTAGATAATTTCAAACTCAACTCTCATGTTCCCCAATGACATTTACACGATTTGGAATGCAAATGGGACACTTGGTTCTCTTTGTTTTATTGCATCATTTTACAAAGACATTAATTATTGCGCGTGATTTGTTAAAGAAACAGTATTGCATCTGACCTTGAAGCTTATCATCTCGAAAGCGCAGTTGAAGTGAAAATAGAGACGTGTAAACAATAAAAAAAATCGGGCCACATTTGAAAATCGATTATTTCTCGAAACTTCTCGATATGCCATCACGTTCGAGAATTTTCTGACGTGTGTTGATCCGTGTACCGTAGGGGAGGGGTAGTTAGACGTATTATGACACCTGTCTACGTAATTTCCCGCAGATTGTAAAGCAATTATTTCTTGAAGATTTTAAACATTTATGGATTTTTTTTTTGTAAAATTTACAACAAAAAAAGATTTTCGTGAGATTGGATATGCCCTCTAAAACTTACCTTTCTTATACATACGGACTGTTTATCGCCGTGAAAACCACTGCCCCGTTTCTGTAGTGTAGTTTCGGTAGTTTATGCAGTTTAAACTTTAAGAGGGGAAAAAACAAACAACCCATGCCCGCTATAATGTGTGTGCCCACGCGATGATTTCTTCACCTCCAATTCCGCAGTCCGTCGCAGCGCATTCTGTCGATTACCGAGGTGCCGGACAATGGGTGCGAATCGTGCGGCAACCCGAGCGATACGGCGATCTGCAGCGCATGCAGCAGCAACAACCAGCACAGCGGCAGCCACGATCAACAGCAGCAGCAGCAGCAACAATCGTCCCGATCGCAGCAAGCACCGACAAAAGCAGCCGGAGGACGCAACCATCATCGACAACAGTCCGCTGCCGTGAACAACGGTGGCCAAATCACAGCCCGGCGAGCGATCCGATCGCCGGCCTCGTCCCCACTGAGCATGGCCAGTTCGCCAGTCAGTGGCACGAACCAACACCACCACCATCACATTACTACAAGGTACTGGGCACAGCAGGCAGGGGCTCCCAACCCAATTAAACCCACCCTTTTCTCGCAAAATCTCACCACCACCACCAACTAGCTTTCTAATTGACCGTTCCCTATCATCGGGTATTTTAAAATTCAAAACACAACGCTTCTGTATGTAAATCATTCTGGTTTGGCCCTTACTCTAACATCTTATCCTACACATCTCTCTCATAATGCGCTGATCAATGCACTTCCCTTATTGTAGTGTATTTGTTGTGTATTTGTATGTGTAAATGCTATGACAGTATTAGTTGTGTGTGTGTGTGTGTGTGTAGTGGCGCCTACTAATATGCTGCTGTGTATCCTGCTAACCTGCATAGAAACAGCTAAACAGCTCGCGGTAGAGCAGCAGCCCCCGGAGCCCCACCAAACAACACCGTAGTGGGGGGAAATGCTGCTTATCTCGTATCACATTAAAATTAATTTAATTTAATATTTTGCAACATCCTTTATTTGTTTTCTCTATCGCTTCTAACCTCCTTCACCGTGCTTTTTCTCTCTTGCAGCGTGCATCCCCATCCGTACAACGCGTCCGGCCGGAAATCTCGACCACTGAAGGGCCCGTCATCATCATCAGCGCCCTCTTCGTCCCACACACACTATCAGTAATCTGGAGCTCGTGCACTATTCAGCGGATGGTTTCGTATGGGGGGCGGATTGAAGGAGTAGTGTGTGGGCTGAAATGGCAGCACACACACACACACACACACAGTTTCAGTAAGCACAGTTTAACTTTCGGCGACGGTGCGTATAATCATCATTGATAGTTTGGGCTGACAAATTGTTGCGCCCGGTCCTAGTGCTGCCGCGTGTGACGTGTTTGTTTGTTTAGTTTTTGTTTCGAGAGAAAACGCAACAGTATGTGAAGGAGCGACTATCAAAACGTGTGTTGGGCGCGTGAGAGCAGTGTCAACAAACGGCATACAAACACAACAATCCTTCCCGCGGATATTTATTAGATAGTTTGAACATTACCCCCATCTGTACGATTAGAGAGAGGAGACTCGATGCGGATGAAACACGTACACGACAAACATATACACAAAGGCATTATTGAACATCAAAGGAAAAGCCCCCCCCCCCCTCTCTCTTTACAATAGCGTTTAAGTTACGGCCCGTTTTATGTGTTGGGGGTGGATTTGTTTGAAATTGCTTTATTTATTCCGGATGAATTTAAATAATTTGCTCGAAATCGAAGGTGGTTTCGAAAGTTGTGCGCACAGAAGCTCTGATGGCAGGAGGAGAATGTATTGGAACGCTGCAGAAAACAACAACTGAGCAGTGAAAAAAAAACAAAGGGCAACCCAAACACAAGCCAACAGCACGATAACTGCACACACGGGTACGAAAAGGGGAATTGTAGCGAAACAATTGAATAGCTATCAGCACTAGGTTTAGTTAAAAGCAGCCGCCGCCCAACGGAACGGCTCTGGCCTCTCAACACGTGCGCGCGTTTTTGTTTTTTTTGTTGACATTTGTCTTTGCCGTTTTTTACGCTCTGCTAGAAGAATAGTTTATCTACTTTGTGTTTCGTTAGCCCCTACCCGGCCGGGTTCGGCTGCCTAATATATAATAAAACCAAATTTCAATCTCGTTTAAGTCAATCAAAGATTTACCTACCTACTCTTATTCATTCTTGCGAGGCTCAACGAATGTGAGTGTAGAAGCGAACAGCTTGGGCAGGGGTGAAACGGGGTTTGAGGGGTGGGAGGAAAGCCGATGTGCAGCAGTGGCGCTTTGGCTGTCTCGCTTTCCCACCCCACCCCCTGCCAGATATTTAGCGAGTAAGATATAACTGTGCTTAAATGTGTAGAAGAAAAAGGGAAATGAATGTGTTTTGGGTGTGTGCGTGCGTGTAGGAAAGGAAGGAAAATTGGTCTTTGGTGGTCGGTTCTTAAATTTCGGAGGAAACTACTTTCCCTCCCAAAATACATTACCACAACACCATACACTTGTACCACTTGTGACACCATACCATACTATTTTCACGAGCCCAGCCGGTTTTACCTTTCCTTCGCGTACTGCCCACCCGGTAGACGGACGGACGCGGTTTGAGAAAAGATGTTTAATAATTTAAGAAAATAATACCTATACTGAACAAACAACAAACAAACCGAAAACATTAAATTGAAAATAAATATTTGCCAACAATGTAATTATCTTATGTGTAACATGTGTGTGTGTGTTTGTTTGCTTATTCATGTTGGGGAAATTTGAAATTTGAATTCTTAATCCGTATTCGACTCCGAAATAAACATTCGCTTCGAATCTGGCTGCTCCGAACGAATACAGATTCAATTGGCACCGATTGAATCCGGATTACCGAGCGAATCCAAATGGCTCATATTGAATCCGTTGTGGGACACTTCCACTGACTCATTCTTATAGGAAATGAACCTAATATGATGGAAATTGGACTCCATTCACCCGTTTTTGCACAAGCTCCTTGGAAATTCCTATTGGATTTACCCAGCAACGATGCTATAGAGTCAAATTCCCATTGCATTAAGTTCATTTCACGTAAGAAAGAGTCAAAAGTGTCCAACAGCTATTCCTGAAAACCCTGTAAGGCTGAGCATTATTCCCCACTAACTCAGCGGAGTTGCCGGATTCGGATCAATCCAAATCTGGCTGCAGACTCATTTTCTGCCCACCACTAATTTCAACCATTTAATGGGTTAAATCCTTTCTTTTTTTTATTTCAAGAACAATCATCCATCATAACGCCGTGGCTCGCACCACAAACCGAAAGGTCAAAACTGTCACTCTTCCTCTCTTTCCCTATCTTGCTACAACAAATGCAAACGAACTGTTACGCGTCAACACAGTGATAACAACGTATTGTTTTTATCTCGGTTAGGATAAATGCTCATATCTCTCTGCCTCTCTCACTCTCTCTCTCTCTCTCTTTACATACGGCTGTTGTATTCCGTTTCCTTCTTCTTGGGAAGATTCTTTTGTATTCGATTGCGCAAACAATGTGCTAGGTTAGAGTAGTGATATTCCAATCTGGGTGCCACCTGACGTCCCTATTGTGTTTGACACGTTCTTTTTACTCTAAAATTTCAATTCGTTTCAGGTGTTGTTTCATTCGGGGTAATGAAAGCAACGCGAGAGACGCCTGGAGAAGGGAAAGAAAACAGTCCAATCCATCTTCTCGTTTTCTTCCAACAATAACATTACACAGAAACATATCCCTACCCTAAATGCATCGTGCTTGATCCATTGTCCTTTGAGTGCTGAAGCAAATGTACAAAGAGCTTTAAGATCGTTTAACGCAGTATTGTAGTTTTCTATATATACTTTGGTTCCGGCGGGGGTGAAAAGCAAAAAGAAGAGAAAAACGAAAGCAACATTTCTTCTTAGCGAGCCTTCACACTTCATTTGGGGGAATCGTTTGCTTTTCCCTGCTGTACGTGTGCTCAGTAGAACTGCTTCAGCTGCTCGTACGTGATGAAGAAAATGATGTTCCACGGGCCCATCCGCACCCAGGTCGGGATGAAACCTTTGTACAGCGCTCGGAAGCCTTCGTTGCGCACCGTTTGCACGGCACAGTCGACGCTGCCGGTGTAATACAGACGGGGGGTGGTGGTCGTCGTGGTGGTTGCCGCCGGTGTAATGCTAGGCTGTAGCTGGTGCACACGCCGTTGGTTCATGAGACGAGTCTGCAACAAAAAAGTCATTAGAATTGAGATGATTCAAGCCGTGAACACAAACTTACCCGTATCACATCGATTGGTGTTGAAGCAATCGCACTTCCTAAGCTCGCGATAAAACTAGAGCTGCAATGAGGAAGCAGAAGAAAGCGCGCATTAAAATGCATTCATTTCACAACCATTGAATCGCCAGAACAAACAACTCACATGAAATGATTCGCCACCTGATCGCCGAACGTTTCCATCAGGTGCAGCTTGCAGAAATCGTACACCGGCAGCTCGACGGCCGCTATGACTGCTGCCCGTTGGGCGGTCGGGCCAACGCCCCGCCACAGCCCCCGGATGCCCTCGTGGACGTAGATTTCGCGGAAGCATTGTACCAGCCCCACATCGCTAGTGCCCCGGCCGTGCACCTGCATGCGCACCTTCAGCACGTCGGTCGGGTTGGCGATGGCGCTCGAAATTGCGCCGGCCAACGTGGCGCAGGCCGCATTACACCAAAGGCTCTCGTTGCCGGCCTTGTCGTGGAGCAGCCCGCGATCGGTGGCCACCTTCTTGAGCGTGTAGTACGTGCCGAACTTGATCGTACCGTACGTGGCCTGCCGCAGCACTGCCGGCCATATGCTAGTGGAGAGGGCGAGGAAAAGGAAATGGTCGTTAAGATATTTTTGTTTTATCAACGCACTAGAAGCTTTTAAATTGAACTTCGTTTGTCTGCCAATTAGACGCATCCACCCGGAGCGTCCCGGATAGAAAGCGTGAGAAATCGGATCATGTCGGGCTAGAGTAGGTTAAATGAGACCCGTTCGGGACTCGTACTTGTTGCACCCACGAGTCGGACAAAGCCTACTTCGGTCCACTTTTTTAATGATACCTTCTGATCCCGCCACTTTTTCATGGTACCTTCTGATATCTCAGGATGAACTCGAACTCGTTGCACCAACGGATTGGTATAGAAAGCGTTCACCTGCTGAGTTACGACCTGTACGATAGTCTACTGCTCGGAACTGATACACTTCAACTAACACTGCAGTGGGACTGCAATGTCCATCCTAGTACTTTTTCACCGCTTGGTCAGTTGCTTTGATCTTCCGGTTCATACTATCCGTGGTCTAAGGGCCAACATCTCAGAATGGCCAACAACGAATGGCATTCGATGCTCGAGTCGTTCTCCAGGTTGGTGAGTTGATTGAGTTATTTATTTGTCTCAAGCAGGACCCAGTATTGACCCTTCCATTTTCACAACTACGTCATTGGGTTGCTATGGTAGCACCATGCACGTGCTAGTGCTACTTTGTTTTAGGAACATTTCAGTGTCTACGTACACAACAAGTTCTATTACGCTCATTTTGAAACCTCCAGCTAGAACGGGAATAAAAGACTGTATGTAACATAAACCCCCCAGATCCGCTCCTTACCCAGAGTAAAGGGCCTTCACACCTTCTTGGCGGGAAATTTTCACGAACGCATCGGTCATACCACGGTACCGCAGCTCGCTGTGTGATCGATCAGTCTTTTGGCCTTGAATTTGCAAACGAGTTTTGGTGGTGTCGATGGGAAACGTTCCTGCAAAAAACAAGAAACCCGAATAGAAGAAAATTAAAATGTATGAAAAAACACTATCAGCACCTGGGAAAGGGGGTGGTCTAGTAAAACGCGAGGTTACTAAGGGTGACGAAGGGCGGGAATGTTTACCATTCATTCCAGTGACGCACGGACACTCCGCACGGGTTGATTATATAATGCAAACATGTTACTTTTTCTGTTTTTTTCCTCTCTCTCTCTCAACCCTTTCCGTTTTTATCAAGATCGACCAAACAGCGCCGATCGCTGGCCACTGCCATTGGCCCCTTTGTCCCATACGCTACTTACCGAATTCAGCCATTATCGATGCCATCCCGCCGTATACGAACGGCCGCCAGTCGCGTATATCGCTCATCTTCGTATCCTTGCCCTCGGGCCGTACCGGATCGTGTCGGGGTCGTCCGCTCCCTTCGCTCCCTGGGAGCCTACGCACAGCCTTGAACTTGTGTAACCCTTCCCGGTGCACCGCACACTATCAGCACCCGCGAGAACCTTTGGTAAACACAGCCTCCTGAAGGGCACACACACACACCAGAGGCGTTCGCACGTCACGGTGGAAAAACAGATCGGTGTGCCCGGTGACCGACACCGGCGTGTGTGTGTGTGAGCGAGGAAAGAGGATCGCGTGATGAACCAGACGGCTCGGGAACAGCTGCAAGTTGGCGCGGTTTACCACCCACTTTCCCCCCCCCCGTTTAGTTCTGGCGCTGCGGATGAACTTTCCGACGAATTTTGCGAACGTACTGTGCACGGAACATTCTGACAAATGGGGATGTTTTCGTCGTTCTCGTGTCCGGGGGTGGAAACGCGCGGGCCGAACTATCCTCGCGGGTGGAAGGACATTTTATGCACAGAAACAGCGGCGGTGGATGTCGCAACCGGTTTGACAGATACTCAATTGTGACGAAGGTCCAGGTGTGATCAGGGGCGCACATGTTGTCAAGTGCGGTTTGTGGAGATGAAAAATCATAAAATTATGTTTAGCAACTGAATTACATTTTATGTTGAGAGTTTTGTTGTGGTACTGTGTAGAATCATTTTTTTTCGAATACATTAAACATAAAAAAACTAACTCAAAATTGAAAAAAATGTACAAAAATAAACTTTTTATTTCAGCAGCGTACAATCAAAATGGACGCCAGAGTAATGTCACATGCACACCTGTCATTTGACGGGTTTGATGTGCCATGAACTGTCAACCTTTAAATCCAATGCTAAGCAGCCGTTAAAATAGTGGACGCAAATAGCAATTTTATGGCCATAAGTTTTGTTTTGGGAAACGTAGGAATTTGTGATTAGAAAAATGAAGTTTACGTCAGAATCCGGCAGAATCCGAAGTTTTCTGGGATCGATTCCGGATAGTAGGTTCGGAATCAGTTTCCGGAATGGGAATTGGTTCCAGAATCTGCTCCGGAATCGGAATCAGTTTTGGAATCGGAGTCAGTTGCGGCATCTCCAATTGAATAGACGTTTGAGTGTAATAATGCTACGTATTGATAGCCGCAAAGAATCCATATTTACTTGTAAAGGATCCGGTAGATTCCCTGATTAATTTCGCTTCTGCTAATTCTTATCTCAATTCAAGAACTGATTCTCATTCAGGAGCTAATTCCGCTAACAATTTGCGATCGTCAGTACAATTCCGATTCCAAAGCCGATTCTGATTCCGAGACCGATTCCGGAATTGATTCCGGATTCGAAGTCGACATCCGAATCAGCTCCAGAATAGGCTCTAGAATCAAAATCGATTCCATCAAAGGAATCGGCTCTGGAATCGGAATGGATTCCGAGCTCCCACTACTAATACGAATGGGTCTTGTGGTAAGCTTTCCTATTTTTCTGAATCAAAAAAACGAAGAAACAGAAATAAAGAAACTAAACGTGATTCATAAAAATCTTTCAATGGTCTGTAAAGCTTACCTCATACACAGATGAGAGCTAGATTAGATGATGAAGAATCATAAATAAAAACTACAGACAAATAAAACGAGCATTTCGGCCAAAAGAAAACAGACACTTAACATATTAAATAACTTTATTCCAGAAAGCCAACGCTTCATCAGTTTTGGTAGGTCGTACGATCGTGTTACAGATGTGTAGTACAGTGTATGTGAACTTTTTTGTTTTTCAAAATGGTTATAAGCTATCAATGTAGTTTGAAATTACAGACATACAGAAATAGAGAGAGAGAGAGAGAGTGAAAGCACGATAAAATACAGCGAAGTTGAAAACTGGGAATAGCAGGATGCATCCGTTGCCTTCACTATACACCAGAGCACAAACACTTCATGGGGATTTTACTATATTTGGCTATTTCGGGGGCAATAGACACTCACACACGCACACACACACAAACCCACGCTCATTACCATATGTCTAGCAGCCTATCGCAACCGAGTATTGTATTGTAGGTCGGTCTCCTGCGCAACTCCCGTAACATAACATTCCAACAACAATTTTATTAAATTTACCCAAACCGGTCAATTTTGGGGCCGGGTTTTTCCTTAAACTTTTTTTATAGCGCTTTCGCTACACTCCCTCCTCATTTCACTACAACAGTGTGGTTCCTATCACAGTACAATATGTTGGATTAAAACTTAGCATTTACAAACATGGCATTACACCACGAATCGTCACGAAACAGGGCAAACGCAATGTATGTGCTATTCCTCCCTTTTCCGTAGTACATTTTTCACACATTCAGACTATTAGGGAGGGAGCGGCACGCACAACTCTAATCGGTCTGTTATGATCCGACCTAAAAGCATAATTGTTGCTGAGTGTGTTTAAACCCCTTTCGTTTCCTTTATAACAACAACTTGCTCAAACACACGCACACACTCGCAGACAAACGCACAGTGGGACGATACAAAATAGGGGTTTGTCGTTTAAATTTTACGTAATACAGTAGCAGGTTTGCGGGTTGGGGGGAAGGAACTAATCAATTACAAAAGATTCTAACCATACTATAAAAAAATATCTATTTACAATGACTATCAACGTGCCCGCATGGGTGTGCATGGGCCTAAATTGCCCTGGCTTGCAAAGTATAAATGAGCATTGTTAAGGATCGTTCACTATATTGTAGAAAAACATCCTGCCGCGAGCCCCCTTCCCAATTCCTTTCCTGAGAGGTGGTCGTGATCCGACACTGGCACGCAGAACGGCACTGGCTAGTTTAGAAATCTTCAAACAGCTGCATCTCGATCTTGTCCAGCGATCTCACCGACTTCCAGTCCGTCTCGGGATAGTCGTCGAAGTTGCTAGTGTCGTCCTCCTTCGAACTAAACACATACGTCGGAACGATCGGAGGCTGTGGAATTCAATTAGGCAGGTGTAATTATTGAAGATTTGTAAGAAAAACATTACCCAAACAACAGCTCACCTTGAGCTGCTTTCGTATCACGACATTCCAGTCCAGATGCTTAAACCATCGGTGTCTTTTGACGTCCTCTGCTCCGTTCTGAATTAAAAATAATAAAAAATGAGATATTAAACACATCCTATTTCAATGTATTCTAAGTTAAACTGCCGACTTCAATCTTACCTTCATATTGCCCAAACGCTTGGTTCGGTCCAGCACCAGCAGCTTCTTGACGAGATCCTTCGCGATGGGGTCCACGTGCCGCGACCATTCAATCTTGCCACTGAGAATTTTTTCATAAATCCCGAACGGATTGTCATCGTAGAATGGAGGATAGCCTACAATCATCTCATATATGAGTACACCTGTGGCCAATGAAAGGATAAAGAGGTATTAGATACAACCAACACAGCGAGCAGTACATGATCAAGGACCCTGAGAGAGCGATAAAACGATAGACCGATAAAAATTCTCCAGTGCTAAACGTTTAATAGTCGCCCAAGCCCGGCTCCCTCAAACCAGTAAGAAAAAGTTCCTTTGACGTAAACCATTTCTTATTGACCTCCCCATCACTCGCCATCGAACCGAACCCGCCCAACGGAAGTTGTTTATTGTTATGTTCGCGCTTGGCATTCGCGCTCTTTTACGATCACGTGGGTCACGGTCTAGCAGCGTGTAACGGAAAAACCGGAAAGGCCTGAAACTTACCCAATGCCCACCAGTCGACGGCTTTGTTGTGGCCCTTGGATTGAATGATTTCCGGCGCAAGGTACTCGGGCGTACCGCACAGTGTCCAGGTGCGATCCTTCAGCTTCTTCGCAAACCCAAAGTCGGTGATCTTCATATGGCCTTCCCGGTCGAGGAGCAGATTTTCCGGCTTCAGATCCCGGTACACGATCGACAGCGAGTGAAGATACTCGAGGGCCAGCACAATCTCGCAGGCGTAAAAGTTGGCGGTGGCACTGTCGAAGCGGCCGGCATTTCGGAGATAGGAAAACAGTTCACCGCCACTAACGAACTCGAACAGCATGTACAGGCAGCAGTCGTCTTTGGAGTTCCATCGCCTGGAGAGGGACAGTAGAAAAATGGAAAGGTTATTGCAAACGGCGGTTCACAAGGGAGCGCTTCTTCCAAACAGTACTTACATATTCACGATAAAAGGATGATCGATTTCTTGCAGGATGTTCTTCTCGTTCTTCACGTGCTCGATCTGCTTCAACCGTATCACGTCCGCCATGGCCAGTATCTTCATCGCCCAGTACTTGTTGGTGATTTTATCCCGGCACAGGCACACACGCCCGAATGTGCCCGTTCCTATTGTTGGTGGGAGAAACAAAAAGCGAAAACAAAAACCACACGTTAGAGCCATTTTGAGTTTTTAATGGTTAAGCCGGCAGAACTTTTCTCATTTCCTTCCCGACAATTGTTATGAGATAAGATTTAAATTAACGGAAAGTAAGGTATGCAAATAGGAAATTATTGTTCCGATTATTCGGGAGCTTTCAAGAGAGCTTTTTCTGCATTGTTTCGAAGTTTCGAGGCAAAGTTGGCGTAACCATGGCAACACATCCGTTCAAAAGGCAGGGTTTGGCAAACTTTTCAAGACAAGCGTTTCGATGTGTGGCGTGTAGCAAGCTAAAGCATTGTCCACACAGCGTATAGTTCTTAGTAATATATGGATAGTGCATAAATTCCAAGATGACTAGCAATGCCTATTGCAAATGATTTTTTAAAATGAGTCTCCTAAAAGTCTCCTCCTAAAAAGTCCTAAGAGTCTCCTCCTGCACTCCAAATACCTAAAGATGTAAAAACAAGCACTAAAATATTCAAGTCTTACTGAAAACCCTCAAATGTTCAAACCTTTTGCAAAAATATTCATTTCAATACTAAATGCTAATATTCAGACAACCATTGCTCTCATAGAAAAAGAAATAAATAGCACATTTACTTGAATTTAGTTTTATACTCATATCACATCATATGTTGTTAAGTTTTTAAGCTGCTAGAATAATTCAAAACTCCAATGTTTGGAATCTTTAGACTGATCGGAAGGAATCTTTAGACCCTCGCATCAGGTGTACGTGCCATTCTAACTACAACCGGGCTGCTCATTGTTCTGCACCAATGTTGACACAATCCTTACATCCTCCTTACGTCTACCCAAGGATTTAACGGTCATTGTACACTCTGCTCTGGATTCTCCATTCTATAGGAACGAATCACAGAAACGCATCAATGCAAAACAGTTCAAAGATCGGTAACACCTTCGCTCAGTTCATTTGCCGATCAGACGTACGGCCAGACGAAATCTTCCCTCTTCTCCACCATCCACCATACCCCATGGCGTTTCCCGCTTAATCACCCCAACGCGAACCCCAAGCCCGGGCCGACTGATTGACAGATGGATTGATGGATTAATGGGTTATTGGTGTTGCTGCTACTACCGCCCGCCACCGGAGGTGCTTTCTACCGTTACCACTAGCTGCGATGATGAATGTATACCACCATCGAGGCAAATGGTTTGTATGTTTGAAGCGACCAGTTAGGCCGGTCGGTGATCTTCGATCTGCTCCGGAACCTTGAAAAGGTGTCCCCCGTGCCAAAGGCACGAAATCTGATTTGCCCGACAGTGAAAGTGGCGGCTGGTGGAGGGAAGGGGGGGGGGGGGTATGAAATTTCTAATTAGCCACTAATTAAAACACCATGCTGCCCACGCCACGACAAAATCTCATCTCGCACGGTCAGAGCATAGTCAGAGCGTCTGGTTCGCCGTTTGCTGTTGTGGGATGGCATACGGAACCGATGTTGATTTTATTACCACAGCTGCCAGTGCCATTCCCCCCCACCGGGGAGAGGAGGGCAGAATGGCAAAGATCATGATGACGGTTGTAAACATGACCTTCGCAATGCATTCTCGTCAGCTGACTCTGCAAACGGGTATGTGAGATTGATCCGAATTTCCCAAAGCAAATCGGGAAAATTCTTGTTTGTCATTTGAGCAAGGGAACTGCGCTGTACATTACACCATAGCGCGTTTGGGGCTCTATATGGGCGTTAGAAGGTCGGAGGAAAAACACCACTAACACCACAAGTTCGCGTACGTGCCCGTTAATTGCACCCAAGCACCCCATTTTGTTGTGCCTTGGGGCCGATTCCGTCGATAAGTGAAGCAGCGTGCAGGCGGGCTATTTCTGTTCGACATTTTTACCCTTTTTCTCTCTCTGCACGCAATATGGACACACCCTCAGCGAAGGTGTTTCGGGACAGTGTAATTTCGCGCAGTAATTTCGCAGCATGATGATGCAAACTCCCGATTTCCCGGCAGCAACATCGCCAACTTCACCACGAGACAGTGCGACGGTTAATTGGAGGATGTTTACTGCACGCAGCCAGCCAGACAACCCGTTACCACGCGAACCAAGCGCAAAGAAGAGGACACACGGGAGAAGTTCAAACCAGTTTAAGATTTAACCAGTTTACACAATTTGGGAAGGGAATGTGTTTTGCGGATCCTTCCCATTGCGTCGCTTACAAACGCTGCGCTGTGGACATTCGGCCCTGACAGGTGTTTTCGTAATGGCTTCGGGGCGAACCGAAACCGTCTTCGTCGAGAGAACGTTAATCCGTTTCCCATTTACTTACCCGCCCGGGGGGCAACTTTCGCTTTCACGGCAGAATGGGAAGCGGTCGCATTGCGTTTTTGTTTGTACTTTTGGGTGTTGTTGGTCCGTTATTTTGGCTTTGTTTGAAGGATCTTGTTTTCTTTCAGGTCTCCGTCGAATGATTAATGACTCCAAGGGAAGACATCTCACTTCCGTTGGTTTTCTGTTGGTCTTTTGATGCTTTGGTTATCAGAGATAGTTCGCAGCGAGCTAGGCACGCTGTTGACCATTTTCGGTAAGTGCCCTTTGCTGTTAACAGCTGTTTGGAGTCTAACCATTTCTGCTGAACTGACGCTAATCTGATCGCTTCCGTTTGACGTCGGTGAAGGAAATGATGGAAACAACTTCATCATTTCTCAATGGAGCTACATTAAGGGATGCTTCAACACAATGATGGACTGTGGAAGTGATTATAGCTATGAACTCCAAGCAATTTAAAATGTTTTAAATTCAAACCAACACATCCTCCAATTGATCTTATGATTTATTTGCTTTCACTAAAAAAGACTAAACTGGGGTTAGGGTCAAATATATTGCACCATCCAGCGCAAAGCCGACCTAAAACGTCGTCTCTTTAAAAGCTTGTTTCACTACAAAGAACTGCTGGTTCTGGAGAGAGCTACGACCTAGTGTGACTTTAGTTCTTGCTCTAGAGTTGTAAATGATAATTCTGGTGAATTTGCATCTCAAATCTGGACTTCAGACCTCAGACCATTTGTAGTTGTCATTACAGGGAGTTGAACCGGATAAATCCAGAACTAGCGAGCATTAAGTGAATGTTAACTTCAAAAGATACATTGAAACATTTTATGTGATATCGATAGTACAAACAGTAAACGATTGAGAGCATAAGATGGGTTATTCATGTTCAATAGCTCTTCTCGAATATTAATCTATTAATGGACTGGCAAACCCGAAAAAGACCAGAACTGACACTCGAATCACCCAACATTATAGAAGCTTTAATGATCATCAGATGAGCTGATGATGATGATAATCAATCTAGTTTGTTCTCCAAACGTGTACTGCACAATACTTCTGTTTTCCCTCCTTAACACGTTTTTAATAGGCTGTAGCAAAGCTAAGCTCTTCTACCAACTCAGGTCTACCTGCTTTATGCATTACGATAATCATCAATTACCACTCCAACCGTTTTATAATAGGCGCAATAAAAAATAGGTCACTAAGTGCTAGGTCATTTGACGAAACTGCATAGATTGCAAATATGAATATTTAACTTCTCTTTCAAAGCGAAGGTCATCAGCAGCGTGCTCATCAGGACGCCTTTCTCCTTTCCCCTTGAAAACGCACAAATCTACTCTGCGGCATCGTCAGTTTACACACAAACTCGGTCGCGTTTTGCAAACCTTCCCAAAAACGAACACTGTTGCCACACGATAATGGCTTCCATTTCGGCGTACAATCAACGCCAGCGCTTCCATCACCCATCATCATCATCATCATAATCATCATAAACGAACGATTGCGAGTGAGTTTTGGACACGGTTTGGTTTGATTGTCCGAGAGACAGCCGTTGGGCGAGCAAAACCATTACAGCGAAGGCTTCAATCGATCACGCTGCGCGTGTAGTATTGCGAAATGTGATCTGGTCGGGGATGGGTTTACCTCTCATTCACAGTACACTGTAGCAAAGGGTTACTTTCCTTCTGATGGACCATTTGATTCACTGCTGATCGACTGGAAAGACTCGTATCCAACCGGATTAAAATTACACTCTGCAGTACATTCCAGGGAAAAGATCCGGCGTAGGTAATCACGTTAAGAAGGGCTGCGGTACAAGAATTGCAAGTAATTCGTGATCTCCACACCACGATCACAAGATTGGTGACATCTATTGCTCATCTATCACAGCGGGATCGTTCCACCCCGGTGCCTGCCTGATCGCAAGGGCGGGAAGGTGCAAATAAATGACGGTTAATGTGCTGCTATCACGTTAGTAATGAACCTCGTTCCCCCCAAACAAACGGCCACCCGGCCAATGCAAGCCAGTGAGAGGGTCGGAATAGGCATAACAAAGAAGAAAAGTAGATAGAAAGAAAGAGTTGTTTGCACGCGAGAAAACGGGAAGAGCAGCAGAGAAGAAAAAAAACATAACACCGCTGACCAGCGAACGATTGAACGGAACCGTCGATAAATAGTTGTGAAGTGCTTCTTGGTGCGCTGTTTTTCGACTTCGACAAACGTTTTCCATTTCCCCTAACACGGCGTTAAGACGGCCGGGCCCGGCGTTTGTGTCGTGGTAGTGGAAGTGCCGAGAAGAGGAGCCTGTGACCACCGCCAGGGCCATGATCATCAGACGGCAGCAAAACAAACCGTCGAAAGGGGTTTTTCATGTTTTCTCCTACTGGTTTTGTGTGGGTTGGTGGTGCGTTTGTCGCACTCTCGGCACTATCGTCCAACCAAACGATGTCGCCACCAGGGGCACAGGGATTGATGGAACGGAAGAACCTCTTACTTTTCTCGTGCCTCGTGCCTTGCCGACCGGATGGGGGTAGGTTTTTTTCGCCCTCTCGTGTCGGACTTCCCCTCAGCATAATCATAATATGGCTGTTATCGAGCGTGCTTCACGTGGCGTGCGGGCCCGTATCGCATCAACATAATAATAATAATATGCTACGAGAGCGATCTAATTAGAAGCATGATAATATTAAAACACCGGGGTGAGGAGGAAGGTGTCAGGCAGCGGCACGGCACCCAGCGGGACGGACGCTTTGGTGAAGTTACGCGCATTAAAACGTAATGTTACGTTAGCGCTTTGGGTGAGCGAGACGTTAGCAAAGACACACCTGTTGCATTCGCCGTTCACAGGGAGGAGCAACCCCTGAGGTGGATTGGTGTACTTTAACGTATTTATGGTGTTATTTTTAGCATATTTAAAACTGATTATTTGACGCTTTAACACACGGTTTACCCGAGCTTCGTGTACTCAAGTTGTAACTTCAATGTACCATAATTATGCTTTGTATAAGTCACATAAACATTCTATAGACTGTATAATACGAAATTCAAACGAAATGTATGGCTATTATTATTACAAAATTTTATAAAAAAATTATGTACAGACCAATTAGATACTTCTGTATTCAAAAACTGTTAGACATTTGAAACTTAATTGTTCCATGAAAAAACATTTAAAGCATTCTATAGCTTTCTGCAAGGAGACTGTGACGTCTATTGGAAAGATGTCCTGGCTTCTACACGGGCAGATGGGATTTTACTTTACATTGTTCTTTCGTGACAAGAATTGAATATCCTGTAGTGTGGTATTAATAACTGAACGCATAGGTCGTTGCGAGAAAGAAGAAAAACTATTCAAAGCTTGTATATACACAGCTAGTCCCTGAGACATGAGGTGCCCTCTTATACGCAGATTCATTGATACGCGGTTTACCAAATTTTATAGTTCTTTGAGTAAATTGGACTGACTTGACATACTTTCCTTTTTTTCCACACCTTTCATACTAAGATTTAATCAAATTAGTATCACACATGAATTTTAACGGTCTGCGCACTGAAAAGTTTGGAGATATTTCATATATCTGATAGAAAAAATGGAATTTATAAAATGTATTAATCAGAACATCTGCACAACAAAATTGGGCCCAAATAGCATTGCTTTCGATTGCCGCTCTCTGGAACCAAACAGGTGTGTGAGGCAAGACACACAACAAAAACGGTCACTTACTCGTACACTAATTAACAGGTAACTCACGAGACAGAAAGTCAAACGTTTTCGGACACTTTTTTCCCACACATCAAACCCACATGTGGCACAGTAAACAGTTTCGGCCGCATAATAAGATGTTAATGTAATCGTACCACCGAACACGCAAAGCCGACAACACCGACGTGCGGTGATCAGTTTATGACGCTTCAAAACGATCACGATTATTTGATTACCGATCGGCTGTTTGGATGTTTACGTGTACGTACGACGGACGAAACAACAACCGATCACCGATTATACGATAACAGATCTTCCCGCTTAGTGTACCTTTACAAACCATTTACCATCAATTAGTGGCGATAAGCTAGCGAAGAGAAAACATAATCTTACCCCTCGGTCTGTGCGAGTACAGCGCTTCTGCTGGAGCGCAAAACCGGTACTGGAAGCTTTAACGATTTGGACATGCAGCAGCACCAACCAACGGGGTCGGGACACGTTGCTGCATCTTCTGCCCGCCGGCGGCTGACACACGGACCAAAACTTGCGAAAAGTGAAGTTCAAAGATGGCTCATGAATCATGCATGCCGAGGGACGCATACCGCGTGTGGGCCCCGGAAGATCGCCCCATGCTTTGCTGCGCCGCCGTGCTTGACCGTGAGGCAATCGATGACCACGATTTTGACCGGACCGAGCTGGATGGAGCGGAGTGTTGGGGGAAGCTTTATGCGCTTCTCAGTGACTTGCAATGCTGCGTTGCAAAGGCAAGAGCGGGGGAAGAGCAAAAGTAAAAGCTCATTTTTCAACGGATGCACAATTGTTGCCGATGCATCTGGCGTCCGCAGCGACGACGGTGTGCGCGCGCGCCCGCGTACGCTTCTTCCGTTTTGCGCGATTCGCTTTCTTCGGCTGACTTTCGTTCCGATGGCCAAACAGGGAAAGAAGACCCTAAGAAACGGCATTTGACTTCGGACGGCGAGACGTGTCGGCGATTAAACCGTTGGTAGTTGATGGTGTTTTTCCCTCTCAGTTTTTTTGACTTGCTTTGTTTTGCCAATGGTTTGCCATTTGCAGTGGTTTTCGATAGGAAAAAGCAGCAGATAAAAGCCACCATGCTTTTTATCGGTTTTGTAGAGAGTGTGGTAAGGTTTTAAGGCAAAGAAGCCGTCCCAAAATAATGGCCTTATTGTTGGAGTTCCTCCAGCAAAAAAAAAACGAATAACGGATATATGATCGATAAGCAATTTGCCGCTATCGGCGCTACCATCGGCCGCTTTTTAAGGCACGGACCAGCGGCTGCAATCAAACTGTCCATCTATAGTGCAATTATTGGCACTGGTGTGATTACAAAACACGAAACAAAACTAGCAATAATGTAGCAAAAGAGGGAGAGAAAAAAGGGGAAAAAGTAACAAAAATTAATCCAAGGTGGAGCGATTTACCAGCTGCATTTGGAAGGTGATGCAGCAGCAAACGGATTTATATCGCGCGATTTTAGTATCTGTTTTGTCTCGTCGAGCAGATTAAGCCGTTCAGTTAATTTGGGTTATTTTTGCCAAAGCACAGTACCCGCACAGGGCGGCAATAATTGTGCGATACGGTTGATGGGCTTTAAGCACGCGCGCACAAACTGCAGTGGCATAATATGGTTGCGAAGTGCGCAAACCTTTTTTTTTGGGTTTTTTTCGTTTCGCTTAAGTCTCTGCCGGGTGAAGTAAGTCACGTACTTTGGCAGTAGATTGTACAGAAAATGGTCAAAGCAATGCGATCCCATAAACCGATAGCCCTGTCCGACCGATCTGAGCAATAAACACGGAACTGTTGGGGGGAAGCATAATACGATTATGGAACAGTTTTTGAAGAATTTTTTTGTAGAGCTCAAACTTTAAATCCGTAAAAAATATCGAAAGATTGCGCATAGTGTAACAAGTTGGAAAGAAATAAGCAAAATAAAGTATATCTTTCACATTTGTTTTGTAGGATTGTATTTAAATTATTTAAAATTTATAAGATATTTAACAAATCACCAGAAATAATTAAAAGCACCCGTAACTATCAATATGTGTCTTAATTGGAATCTTATTATAATTTTAATAAATCCTTCAAGGCTTTGCTTGTTGCCATCCTATTTGAATAAATCCATTTTAATTGATTTAACATGCTAAAATAGCTTTGAGACACAGATCGTTTAAACTTGTTGCCCTACAGCGTCTTGCATCAGGAAGGAACCCCCATTTGTTCGCTGGCTTCGAACTGTGGCCAATAAACTCTTTACAGTCCTTTCGGACGCCACGCGTCTCATAAAAAGAGTTTCATTTCAACACTCACATCCAACTAACATGGGATGCCCTACTTTCGATCCATTTTTCCGTCAATCAAACACACACAAAAGCGATGCTTCATGACCGTCTTTTTTTTTGTTAAGCAAGTTTTATACATTAAGCAAGCAAGTTGTGAGAAGATACACAATAAAAAGTTAAATACATCAGTGCACGAGTCAAACTGAAACCAATGTCCTTATGAGAGAAGAGGCGTCCCTTCACCTGTCTGTGAAAGTTGGCAACAGCTGAGAATGAAAAGATACCATTGTGCTAGCATTTTGGGTACGACCGCTTAACCACAGGAAGGTGGTTGAAGAAATAAAAAGGATTCAGCACATTGGCGACCACTAAAACCACCCCCGGAAACCGGAAGGCGGACAGCACAGGAAGGAAGCAAGGATGGGGACAATCATCGTAGTAAATACGAACCCAACCCCTTGACCGATTTGGTAGGGTCTCTGCTCCGACAGCGTACGACGACAATCGTCGATTGAAGAAGCGTGCTGCTTTGGTGCCGACAGGGACATGAAGGACCTGTCCATTGCGGCCTGGCTGGTTGATTGACATGCATTTCTGCTGCGAACCAGCATAATGAGCTAGAAAGGGACTGGGGGAACGAATGGGGTGGCATTTCCGTACGTTGAGGAAAAGCGAACAACGTGCGCTGTATGTTCTTTCATTTTCACGTTGAAGCGTATGAAATTAATAGGAAGCGAATGGGGGATGGATGGGTATCTACCCGCATGTCAACGCGAAAATGTCTTCTCATCGTCAGTATCGGATACGGTAGGCGGGGTGTGCGGTCTGCTTCAGGTGAGAAGGAGATGAATGATATTGTGATTATTCATGAAAGGTTTAGTGAACTGATGAAAATGGTGAGCCGGTAGAAAGGACGAAAATAGGATAAGCTGTGAAAAGCTGACAGATTTTTTACTCATTTTAGTCTTTTTAATCTTTGCAAAAACGGGTATGACGGGAACATGGGGAAATATGTTCGTGGCAACGGAAGTAATGGGAATGAAATGTAGCATTAATCGAAGGTTTTTTTTAACGAGATTTGGGATTTGATTTTTATTGATTAATTATTGGCTGGTTAAACCAAAATTTCAACAAATAAACTAACAACGTGACATTTTAATGCTTTTTATAATGCAAAGCAACACCTTAAAACGCCGTTTTATCCTATACTGACAAATATTGGCAAGTAAATAATGCAAAAATCTGGATTATGTTCAAATGATTGTTAAATACTATCCAAAAATTATCAGAACAGTTTTAAAATTATGATGATGCTATGGTGAAAATAGAATAACAGCTCAACTCAACTTTAAATCCATTTACAGACAACCATTTGGCTTCGTATCATCTTTCTGCTCTACTTCTCACCTCAAGTTTAAACGTATTTTATTAAATCTTCTGTATGCTTACGCTCAACCAGCTCAGCTGAGCTAATCCTCTGACAAAATCATTTCATTTATTGATTTTAACAAAGCCAACCGAATCGACCATGTCGCCGCTGTGCAAACACACAATAAGACGCTAAAAATAATACAGCAAACGACATCGTTTCATACTTCGGGCTGGGCGGACGTGATGAAGATTAGTGCCGCATCGCAATCGAGCTGTACCGAATCCCACACAAAAACGCCAGGCCAAGACAGACGAGACAACCGTCCCACTAAAACAACGTAAACGGTGGAGCAGAATTCATTTGGACACGCGGATTGAATGGAATACTCCTGGTGCAGTGTTGCAGGAAAGAGCGCTGGGGTGGCATAAACGGGAAAGGTGTTCTTAGTGAGAGAGGACATATTCCGAAAAAAAAGACAAATTTCAGATAGAGAATATACAGCAGAACAGTAGAGGAATAAGCTGGCAAGCACTCGACCGGTGAACGGAACATTGCGGAACGGTGTGGGGGAGATTTGGAAAAGTGGGAAAATTATTTTTGGAACCAAACTCAGCTTCCCACTGTCGCGAAACGATGGTGCAATGCGAATTGGGCTGAACGGTTGCGTGTATTGGGAAATTGATAAATACCAACAAGCATACCAGTATGTTTAATAGAAATTAATTTTAAAACAAATTAAAAACATTCGAAAACAAAACGAGCCCAAGCCTAGCTAATTAGCAACATGACATTTTTTTAAACATCAAAACACGTTTTTAAAAAAAGCAACCTGATAATGATTCCATCACGCACTGAAGCCTCACGTGAACTTCATTTCCAAATTCCTTCCCTCTATCACTGTATCTCGCTGGCTGCTATTTTAAAAAAGCACACACGACCCATACGACCAGCAGCAGCAGATGGGACAGCCTGTCGGGTGACCGACAGGAAGGTGGGGCCTTTAGCTCTACCTTTCTCGTGTGTTTTAGTTTGTTTTGATGATGTTTGCCCAAGGGGCCATCGTAATTAGCCACGGTGAGCGCTTCATCAGACGAAAGCTTGATGCGGCTGCTGTTTCTACTGCTGCTGTTGCTTCCGTAGCCGGCGGTAGATCGCAAAAGGAAGCCACAGCACCGAACCGAACCCAACCCATCGGTTGATTTATTCGAGAGCCATTCGCAGGGAGGCAGAGAAGATTTCCCTTCTTTTCCTATGCAGTGCGGTGTGTTTACTTAGCCATTAAAAAGGGTCATCATGCTTTTTACCTCGCCGAGTGCGTCTGTGATCGTCCCCTGGCTCACCGGTTCACAGGTTGTGTCGCAGTTGTTTTTGAACGCATTTCGATAGAACAGTCAAAATAGCCGTCCAGGAAGTGTGCCTAAGATCCCATGTTCTATGCAACTTTAGAAGCACCACAAGGTTGTTCACAAAATATTGAGATTATGTTTAAAATGCAATGTACACATTTCCTATTTTAAAGTTATAATAGAGGGTTGAATATTTACTACATTCAACAGCAAATGGTTCTTTTCTTTGATTTACTCTTCAAATTTGGCATTAAAAACCTCATTTATAGACAAAAAACATCATTTATTATACATTGAAGTTCAGGCAGAAAGATATACATTAACTTACTTTTTTACATTTTACAGCATATTGATAGCAAAAGCTAGCAATACAAACATGTTTTTCGTTTCAAACAGTTGCTTCTGATGATTTGTTTTGCTGTCTAATTATTCGCTTCTTAGTAATTTTTTTCTTTGATACAGGTTGTAAACAATGCTGCAAAATATTGCTCATGACATGTCTCGACCAAGCAACTGACCAAAAGTTGGTTGCACACAATGTCACCAAGCATGTGATGGTTGCAACAACTTTTTGAGTGTCACATCTGATTATCACAGAAGAGCTCGTGAGGCTGACATTATTTTGTTTCAGCCAGAATTTATCTTGACTATGTCAGTGACATTTTGCAGAATCCGTTCATTTTGTCAGTTCATTTTCAATCAGACATTTTGCACAGTAAAAAAGTCATGACATAGTGAGTGTCTAAGCGATGGTCGCAAAAATGTCACGAAGCATGCATTGATCACACCAATTGTTTTGATTATCACCTCTGATTATCACAATTGAGTAAGTGACGCTGACGTGAATTTTGTGTCAGTCAGATTTTTTTACATTGACAGTGACATTTAGCAGCGCTGGTTGCAAATCTTTATTACAAAATTTGGCATTTTTAAGTGATTTAGTTGTTTTATAGTGTACCAAAGCATCTATTCAGTAGCATCTACTTGACAGTGTACCAAAGCACCTATCCATCATTTTCGATGCCGATGTCCCACATCAAGAAACTTTTGCAGAAAACTGTAAGTAAATACAATATAAACATTACAACGAAACTTCTCAAACTTAATAAACTCTTTCCGGTACATGCAGAACAAAAAAACCAAAACGCAACGGTTGATCCACAAATTCGCCGCACAAGGTGATGATGACGAGCGGCAGTAACGACGTATTCAACCACCCTCCCGGGAGGGGGCAGTAAAGGGTCCTACCAAAAATAACATAAAAAGCACCCTCCGTTGACGACATAATCGCCTACGGTCGATTGAATTTCACTTGCCCGCAGGCAAACCGTGCCGGATAAACCGTGAAACGATCTCGCGAACCGGGACCGGGCAGACAGGCAGGAAGGAAGGAAGGAAGGAAGGAAGGCAATCACTTTCGGTTTCTTTGATTACCTCTCCACACCCTTTTTGCTTCCCTCTCTCACGCATTCTCTTTTTCTGGCAGAGTCGTCATTGCCCATCAAAACGTCGGATCATGCAGTTAAACGGAATCGGAAAACCGGTACGAATGGAGGAGGCTCGTCCATTCCTGGCACATGGCTCAACGTTGGCGGGAGAGCGAAAAGCCGGTTCGGCAGCGAGAAGAGAGTGCGTGTGAACTGTACCCTACGTATGCTGAACCCCCCCCCCCCCCACAGTGACCGGTGAGTGACGAAATATACACGCACCGGTCACGATTTATGCGCCGGGTTCAGATCCCGCCGGTTGGTTTTGCGCGCAGTTTTGCAGTTGCCGGCGTACGCGTACTGTCCAAACGGTTGTGTACTCACCGTCAACTGGCTGCTTTACCCCTTGCTTACTCTTATCTAGATACCGGCACATGCGTGAGGTAAGTCGCTTAAACCGGTGAACCAGGCGGTACTGTGTCTGTACCGATCACTTCATCGACCCTTCTCTGTTTCGTCGGTGAACTCCAACACACGAGCGGGATGTGAAAGTATCTCGACACATGCAAGGGGTTGTGCTCGGCATGCTCATATCTCATTACGATAGCGACTTTGTTGAGCAGTTTTTTGAGCGTCGGACAGAGAGAGAGAGAGAGAATGCGTGTGCACCAACAGAAGAAATGTGGTCAAATCGCCCGGAGAGGAAGCTGCTTAGCCTCGGCGTGGTACGGTTTTTTGAGCAGGGTGTGTGTGTGTTCCTTTTGTTTACCTTTATGCTTTCGCGATTTCTATCGTAAAAGCGGTTCGGCAGTGGGCTATTGTTGGGCCACAATCGAAGTTTTCGCAGATTGATACTATTCAGAGGGCTACAATTGAGTGTTAAGCTTTTCCAAACAAAGCTGAGGGTGTGCTGTATGCAAAGTTTAGCAACTGGATTTCCCTAAATGCAGGTATAAAGATGTTAGATTAAAGACTTTCGAATCGGTTTCCCATTTAAATATGAAGTTATCACAAATAGTTAGTTCGTGAGTCAGAGACCATAATGTTTGTAATGCCATAGTGTTTGTTTGCATTTTTTGGAGATATCTATTATTTAAAATGAATGAGTTCATCAACTCTAACCAGAAAATTCAGAAAAACCAAGAAATCCAGACACTCTGGGATGACTCCCAGGAACTTCGGGAACTTAAAAAAAAAACAACATTGCATTAAACAACCTTTATCTATATGCTCTATATCCCTTTTGAGCTACTGGATAGGGAGTCTTAAATAGATTAGATAGAACCCCTCATCAAAGTAGAAATCTTTAGATGAAAGTATCAACTTTGCATATAATGGATTCTTGATTTTGGTTGATTCAAGTAAGTATTTGTGGTAGACTTGAATTGATATTTTGGTTTTGCTTAGAACGGAACTTTAAGTTTCAATACCAACTTGGAGAAATCTTCAGCTAACTTTAATCATAATCGTAATTTTAAGATATATTTTAACAAATGTGTTGCAATTCTATAATGCTATGGTGTATCATTTTTACACGATGGCTTACTAACGAAAAGTTTAACTTTATCTGAGACATTTGGCAATCTATTTTTCCATTTTTAAAAACTTTGATTATGATTCAATCTGTTATGTTAATCGGTAAAGCGTTTCTTAAACTATGATATGCAGAAAATGTCGTCAAAATAGCCACTGCTACTACTTGTAAGAATGTAACCCAATATCAGTTCGAACATTTGATAACCGTCCAGTCATTAAGCATCTATTTGACTAGATCACCAAAACATAGCAATATTTATAAGATCTTATAGATAAGACCATCGTGCTTTCAAGTGTGACTGAAATTAAATATTGTACACTTTGAGCAAACGACACAACTGTTTGCGCAGTGACGGTCATTGACGCTTCCCCTGGGAGCCCGATTTGGCCCGATGCTCCGCGGTGACTTACTTTTTATGGTATACAGTTGCAGTTGGTAGCAGCATTCAGCCACGAGCCTGCTCCACAAACCCGGCGATCCACAATAGGCTCAACACTGTACGCGCTCTTGCAGCGTCATGCGAATCTTTAACACGCTCTAGCATCTCCCGTGCAGTCGATCTTTCACATGTGGTGCAAACATAGCTTTTATCAATTATCAATAATTATCCGTAAATGATGTGTCTAGCTTGGCGCAGAGACGTATCGTGAGTTGGGTTGGGTGATGGGCTGGTTGGGCATACCGCGTGTCTCGCATAGCCATACTAACCGCAAGCGGACCAAAAGCGGGCGTCCCCGTCAACACTTTCCAAACGAGTGACGAATTCTGGTGCCGCACGGATACGGCACAACAAGGTGCGTAAAGTGTGCCCGGCTGGACCGCCGATGGTGTCGGTATGAAAACAATGTTCATCACCTGATTTAATGGCCGCAGTGTGCTGCTTGTTACTGTCAGCGGTAATGCACGGTACCACGTGTGTTGGGGGAGATTTTTGTTAACATTTATAGTATAAGAAAAGGTTTTACTCCGTCATTATTGTTCATAAAAGTGTCTTTTTCTACTTTTTCTCCCAACATAGTCGGGTTTAAGTAGAAAATCTCGACCACTTTACAATTCAATAACATGTCCATGTCATTGAACAATTCTATCATCGGATCCATCTCACAAATCTCCTCCCGTTAAATTCCCTCCCTCTTTTAAAAACACACTTCACAAAGAAAACATACAAAACAGCAAGAAATGCTCGAATTCAGTAGGATCGTTTTCCCATCTCGTACCGAAAATGGGGAGGCTTAAAAAAATCTTCCATATCTAATTAACCCCATCGGAAGCGCATCAACCGAGCAAACGGATGAAATGAAGCTCTGTGTTTGTTGTTGTATTTTCTTCTTCCTCCTCTTCTTCTGCTCTCATTTACCAGGCGGTCAGTAGGCGTCAGCAAGCTCAGGGCATGGGAACCTTTCGCTCACAGGTTATCGTTTTCATCGGTGCGGCTTGATCGATCGCATCCGATCTTTTTCGATTTGCCGGATTTACCTTTACCGGAAGATGGGAAGCGATCCAAAAACCTGAGGGCATGTATGTAAGTATGTGAGTGTATGTGTTTGTATAGGTTTTTTTCTCTCCCGTTTTCCAAACATTTTTGTACACGCGTGTAGGTCACGTTGTGAGGTCATTCCGGGAAATCGGTTCAACCTTTCCAACATCCCGACAGTAGCTAGAGATCGTACATTTGATGCGGGAGAGCGTGTCTTAGTTTGAAATGCGTGATGATCTCATATTAACTAATTCCTTTTGCATACAATC
Source organism: Anopheles gambiae (assembly GCF_943734735.2). NCBI lineage: Eukaryota > Metazoa > Arthropoda > Insecta > Diptera > Culicidae > Anopheles > Anopheles gambiae. Next base: position 91,326,654 of record NC_064602.1, read on the forward strand.
AACGATTTGCACGCGTCTAACGCACAAAATGCACGAACGGTTGGGTACATACAGCTTGTGTGAAAAGAAGGAATTCCCAGCATCCCAACAGAGATAGCGCGCACAAACATATCTTACCCGTACCCGTACTGCCGTGACTTACCTGCAAAAAGAGAGAAGACGCAAGAAAGAACAGAGATTAATGTTAATGGTTCGTTAAAATTTTAATTTAATTAAATCGTTCCAAACTCCCAGCCAGGCACGTACAGTCAACGGAGCTGCCGTTAGCAAACATTCTGCACGAAAGCAGAAGCTCAACCAATTTGCGATGATTTTTGTGATTATGAGTGCTGAATGGAATGAAGGTGCTCCGTTGTGTTGCAGAAATAGCCCAAAAAACCAAGCAAAAAAGCACTAACAGCAAAAAAAACTGGATTCATCCATCATTTTCTCCCCATCACCCAAATTCAAATAAGATATCATATCAAAATGAGGCGGCGTTCGGTCATCGCCATCAATCTTTATGGCCAAACTGTGGCCTTCAATACAATGACGCCCACCGGACACAAAGCAAAGTTTAGCGGAAACTGAGCAGTGAACGGAACGCCGCGGATCGATGAACGCATATCGTCCTTTTGCGTCGGTTAAGGTAACATCTGTAATTGGAGCATAGCCGATGCGCCAACGAAGCGTACGAAGCATAACGACCGCGAACCCATCACTGCTGTGATTTGGGCGGGGGGCAAACGAGAAGATTAACGCCATGGTGACCATGGCGAAGGTGAAAGCCCGAAGCAGTAGATATGCTTGGTAAAAGCAACTTTCTTGGAAGGATATACGCAGGAAATGGTGCCATTCTTCGGGTTGACCTTGCCTGTGCAAAGGTTTGCGCCAGGAAATTCTGGGAACTCTAGGCGAGCGCTGCTATGCTGTATGATGTATGCGTATGGGTTGCAAATGTCTCTGGTGTAAATTCTTTGCTCGCTGCTGCTGCTGCTGCTGTTTTTCTTAAGCGCGTTCATGCGCGAACGTTCGTAGAGCAATTAATTTCGGGGAAACCTATTGAATAAGCCCGCGCACTGTTCTTCAAATTGGGCTAAGAATTTCTACGATATTTTTCATTGGAGTGCATGTATTCGTTCCTCGTAGTTGGTCTTTTCCCATTGTACACTCACTGTACATTCTAATTTTCCGTTCCCAAGCGGTGTAACACAGGTTAGGCAAACAAAATTCGCTTCACAGCGAGCCTCCGCTTCAATGCGTGTGTTTGAAATTGGGAAGAAACGCTTACCGCTACAAGGATTTCTTCGAAAAAATGAAATGTGAAAAGGATAAACACCGCAGAACCTACGCACATTCAAATATTCTTTTCACAGAGGAGAAGCAACAGCAACAAAAAAACGGCATACATTTCTCCTGTTGATTGTTGTGCAAGCAAACAAGGCAAACAGGGCGTGATATTGGAAACCCTATACCCCGGTCCGGTGATGCTGCGTTCACACAAGCGGCCGGAATGATGTGGCCACAACATAGCACGACCGCGCGTGGGTTTCGTTTGTATGCATTTGTGAATGCGTACGAATTTGTCTAAAAATAATATACCGCCCTTTTTTCCACTCCATTCGGTCCACGGCCCCCAATGCACGACCCTAGGGCCCTTGGACTCTTTCTTCCTCCTAGACTTCGAGGCCGGGTGGGACAGTGCGAGGGCCTTGACCTGATATCGCACACTAAAATTGCTTTGATTGCCACTGTTTCGAGTTCGAACTATTTTAATCGGAGCAGAATTTTGGAAACCGAACCGTTTAGCTATGTATCTACAAGCGCCGGACCATGGGCAGGAATGTTTGCGTGTTCGAAATGTGTTTAAAGAGAGCACACGATTTATGGAAGCATTCAGAAGGAAACCTATACACGTTCTATCAACAGGTGCAGCAATACAGTATGTAATGACGCACTACTGCTTTATGAGAAATTAATTTCGATTGCATACTAATTAACAGCACAGACTGCCGGGTCCTTTCCCAGAAGGGCCTATCGTTCTGATGAGCTGGGACATCACGTCTTAATTGCTTTACGACAGAGTTTATGAAACGCAAATATGTTTTTTTTTGTTTATTCATCCTTTGCTTATGTTTTATTGAAGCTGATCCTTCATGTGATCTTTTAAAACTGAGCATTTATTAAAATACATGCTGAAGATAGATATATTTCAAAATGTTCAGATTCAACGACTACGGACTATATGAAATAAAACATACTAACTAAAACACACAGTTGCCAAAACTTAGGATATCTACAAAAAAATCACCAGCGGCTTGAAGAATCATTGAAGAATCAATTTCCAGCTTTCGTAAAATTGTCTTTCAGATGAGGTAGGGGATGTAACTGTAATTTTATGTTTATAAGATGCTTATAGCAAATAACTATAGATCCAATGAACATTGCCTGGAGATTGGAGTAGATCTAAAGTATCTAAGTAAGTATAAAGTAAGAATTTCTCAAAAAATTATCGATTTTAGCAATTACTAATCTACAGATAGCTCTATCCCAGAATGATCAGTTTAAAGGGCATAATGCCGATTAGATATAGTAAATCCAACATCTTTAGCATCCTACCACTTCTATAGAAGGAGGTTTATTGGAAAAATGCTTTATTTTTTATTTTTGAACAACTGAAAGTTTTTAATAATAGATGAAGTCGCTACAATAAGTTAATGCATATGTTCATTGCAGGTAGATCACAATCATATATGATGACTAATCTTGCTATTTTGCCTCGTTCTTATGAAATATGTAAGTGGTTGCCTACGTTTATCTGTTTAAGTGTTTAGACGCCTCTGTCGTACTCCACTACTTCAAGATTCGTGAAATGATTTCATTGACAAATTGATACATTTATTGATTCCAATCTTGAAGTCAACGATGAGGTTGCTAAACAATGAATTGAGTTCCATTGCGCTGGTAAGACACCTTCTTTTTTAGTAACATTTTCACTAGTGCTGTTGACTTGTCGATCATACCACAACTGTCGAACCGGAAGGAAATTGATCGATAGTTAGCGTTTATGCTGGCCAGACACACCCCTTTTGTAATATTCTGTAGTAATACGTTGTACAGTTTGTTGGTTCACAAAGCATAGAATGCAGAGACTGTACGCAGGCACATCTGCTAACCGCAACAACGACCGGCAGAACATCACGAAACCATCGGCAATCAATCTTAATTTGACAACGGTGCCCATTCGTTCACCTGTCAGCGGTGACCGTTCGATGTTGGCCGGGCGGAAGTGGCATTAACCTAACGCCCATTACCGCGCTGTATCCACGGAATATTAAGCGTGTTGAGAAGGCAAGATATTGTCATGTTCATCGTCATGTTAGAGAATGGAAAGAGAAAGAATAAAAAAGGCACACCACAGCATATTGGCGAATGTACTCGGGATGGAGCTTCACGTCACGAGAACGAATTCATTTAGCAGAAAGGCTCATTGATTGCAATCGATAACACCAATCGAACCGTGTCCTGTAAGTGGTTGATGTTACAAAAAACGGTATGGTGTATGTGTGCTTTTCCATTTCAACAGCTTTCGATAAAAGAGTGAACATACGTTTATAGTCCTGCAGTCGAGAACTTTTTCCCTACCGAACCTCATTAATATCCATATTCAAACGGAGGTATAGAGGGAATGCGCAAATTGAATCGATATCGGAGTAAAATTACATTTCCCTCCCCACTTTCGTTAGACTCCCATCCGTCCATCCGCCACGAGCCCGGTTAAGCGTGCCTTTTTACGTAAAGTATTGTGAGGGAGATCGGTCCCTGCCGCTTTCCTACTGCTTCACCGATGAACATAGAGAACATAGAGGCAGGAGGGGGCTTCTTTAGCACCTGTAGTCACTGGCAGAAAGTATCGCGTTACTTCGCCCCCGACAAAGATGCGCAGATTCCGCTCACCTTAGCTTTAGATCCCCCCCGGGGGCGATGATGCTTTTTCGCGGCGAACGAAACTGCGCGTATCGAATAAATCTATTTTCCTCGAAAACTCTCAGCTTTCCTACTCGCACTCTCTCTCTCTGTTTTAGTGCAGTCGCAATAACATTCCGAAGTGTTATTTCTTGCTGCCTTTGGTTTGCTCATTTCATTCCATCCAGCTGGCAGAGCTGGAGGATAGTTTGTCGTTTTGTGCGATAAACGATGCTTGTGTTCCATGCGCTTAAGCATTCCGTTTCTAGCGTGAACTATTTGTTGAAGTACTGCGGAAAGCACAAATACGCTATGATTTCCAGCAGTCGATTAATTAGTATCTTGGCTGTAGAATTTGCACCCAGTGGTTTGCACAGCATTGATGCCGCTGCGGGCTGCATTTGTGTACTACTAATTGGAAAGCACAATTAGTGACTAGCAGCAGCTAAGAGGAAATGGGAAAATAATCTTGCTTTCGCTCGGTTTAGATCGGTTTAAATAATTACCATATTTTAAAAACCAAGTACTCTTAGCTACTGCAAGTCAACGTTAAGCCGCTCTTGGGCCGAAAAACAAAACCTTCGTTTATCAGTTTTCCATCTTTATGGGGATGTGTCATAATTTAGCCCCATTAATAATACCCCTGTGACTGAGAATCGCCCTCATTAGTAACTTCTCTCAATAGATGCCGGGCGTGGACGGTGGTTTAGCTTGCCGTGGTTTCTGTTCATACTTCCCTTGCTTAGCCACTACACTATGCACACACGTGCGCTGCCTCTGTCTAATGCTGCAATGTCTGGCTGGCGTGATCAAACGCCGGAGCCGAACTGTGAGCTTTCGACAGCGAAGAACGGGCAGAACAGTGGCGCGCGCGCTGGTGAAACGTGAGAATTGGAACAGCGCGAGGTCTGCGCGGCATTGGAAAGTTGTTTGATAGACGATGCTGCACCGTGGTGCTGTTGGACTCTTATCGCACTTCCAATCTCCCCGTACACGTTTATCCGGCGCTGTTAATTGTGCGCCATAGAAAGATGTCTTCATATCTTTCCATGTCAGTTTTCATACTCCAAGCAAGCAGCACCTGTGTTCGTTCAATATACGATGGAAATAAAATGCCACAACACCACTAGATGTGTATAAGATGTGACAAATTGGAAGAATTTCTTGGAAATGTTCTGCTAGCGTTAAAGCTAGCAAGCTACAACGTAAAAGCTCTCCCACTGCAGGTGCTCAGCCAACTGGGAAATGATTTTACACTTTGTACGCTTCGCTAGATCACAAGGGCACACGCGTGTGTGCCCGAAACGCAACTGTCGAAGATTAGGCCTCGCGTGGCTGTCAAAATTGCAAGTAAACAAAAACGGTAACGCGCTGTACTAAGCGAGCCTAGTGCAATTTTGTTTTTGCGTCGTTGTTTTTTTTCGCACATACAACATGGTGGTGTTGCGTTGAAAACGAAGGTGTGTGGAAAATGTTTGTTTTCATTTTGGTGTGAAATGGAAGCACTGAGTGTGAGCTTTTCGTTTTGGTTTGTTTGAACAGTATTGTAAAAGTTGAAGTCAGATTTTTGAACAGACAACCATAGACAAATAACAGGACGTAAATGTAGCTGGGTCCTCGCTCGCAGATTAGCCTACATAACTTGATAATTATATCTAGCTTCAAGTCGTTTTTTTGTCCTGAACTTTTGCACACAAAAATTGGCCTGATTTTGATCTTCCAGCCGGCTACATTTGGATCAGGGCAAACGAAAAGCAGCATAGGTAAGTGGGTATAGTTTTTGGAAAACCGTTGTTTCCTCCCAGACAGCAAAACGTATGTGCATTTTAATTTAAGAAGAAAAAAAAACATCATGCAGTAATTATTTCTACATTAAATTTACATTTTCATATCACTCCTAAATCAACACATCACGCTGCCATGTTGTCGGAAATGCATATGCTAATAGAGTGACTTTGCAGAACTTCTGGTAGCGAACATTGCAGCCAGAAAGCACAGAACTTGCAAAACAACCCTACCACAGTCGAAAATTGAGCAAAGGAACAACTTTTGCCCTGCATATCAGCATAAAGATTGTGGGTTTGCGTCACCAGGAAGGCATCATTGCGTCATACATTGCAAAACTCGGATGTTGCGGTTATGTGTGTGTGTGTGTGTGTGTGTGCGTGTGCCGTTCCGGAGGTGATGAAGGTACAGACTCGGGATAGTTTTTCGGACGACAGCTATAGTAATGAGTTTAGAGATGGCAACGCCCGAACGGTAACTCGAAACCGCCCGGCTTCCGAAGCTCTCGTAAACAAACACGCAGGCAAAGTTCACCGGACTCGATTAGTTCCATCACTCAGATCCATTTAATTAGTTTCACCTCTGCCTGCCGTGGGCAGATTGTAATTTCGCACCAAGACGTCAAGCACTGCCCTGCTGAGCTTGAAGAGCTCGGCACAGGGAAGAGGGATATGTGTTCATGTTGCAAGCATGATTTGGAAGAAGTAATCCAACGGCCAATCCACTGTCAGACAACAACACATGCGAATAATACATACACAACAGTCCTACTGAACAATTGTTTCACTAATAGCCCTTAATAGAAGTAATATCGCAATTGTTTGAAAAGTAAAAGCAACTCCAGATCACTGAATTCAACTGATCTTCGTATTGATTTAAACGAAAGACGATGATGTTGTAGCACTACACCACATCTTAAGGTGAAGTGTAATTGAAGCTGCATGTCTTCGATTACAACATTCCGGAACTGCAGTTCGTAGAATTGGAGAATGATACATCTATGAAACCCTTTGTCACGTTCCTTGAGTGCTCAGTAATGCTTTTGATCACATCTACCCAATTGCCAATACAGCAAGGATGTGCTGCAACTATATCGATCCTCAAAGTTCAGTGAAACGAGTAATTCGTAAATTTTCCGAACTATTTAAAAGATTTATAAAGCAGCTTTTAGGATATACATACCAACAATTTGTAAATAATTATTCTAAAATATTTCAACCTGTAAGATGACAAGAGTTCTTAAAAGATTCTGATGATTAAATGATGATTCATAAAAAACATAGAATCTACTTTATGAAAATGCAGCTGAATGCAGTTGTTTCTAGAGCACTGTACCTTTGCGGCAAATTATGTCACGTTCGCTAGTACATCAGTTTATAAATCAGCATCATAGAAACATGTGAGCCGTATGCTCCTTACATGTCAGCTGCCCGCCAAAATATTCTACCGCACGATCGAAACGGAAAGGGCACCGCGGGAGGGTGCACTGTGCCATGAAGGAAATGCTAAATGCAGACCATGCAGGCCAGTGAGAAAGAGTGCATCGGCGCGCCAAGTGCGAAACATGACATTAACTTTCATCGCTCATTGCCACATTGCTCATTGGTCGTGTTGTTATCTTATCCCTCTCAGGGGGATGCCACGTACAAAGCCAGGTACATGAGGGAAGCGGGGATGTCGTCCGACTGTCCGTGAAAGAGTGTGTGCTCTAATTTTAGATCTTTCACTTAGCCCCATCGTCATCGCCGAACCCCATGTGTTTGTGTGTGCGGGCGTGGGTGTCGTCCCTCCCAATAAAATTGGCCGAAATAAACTCCCACGCACTTACAAACACACAAGCACGCGCGCGCGCTCGGTCATTTTCACCGTCAGACAGGCACACTTGCAGAGCGGCACAGGTGCATACATCACAAGCGGACAGACGCATATACACACACACCAGCCGTCAGTCACTGCCACCGACTGACTAAGTGCCGCCACCACCATCGCCGTCGTCATCGTTGCAGCTGTTGCAAGCGCATCACGCCGCATCATCCGTAAGCCAGCCGATACCAGCCAAGAGCGACACTTTGTAATCAGAAGCAAGTGTGCAATAGAAATGAACATGGACGGCGGCGGCGGACGGGGTTGCACTTTATGCACCATTGCATTTAAAGCCTTACCCAGAGGGTAGGTGAGGTTTTTTCTTCCCATTTTCACCCTAGAACCATGATAATACCTCGTGCGCGCTGCCGTTCTTTGCTAGATGGTCAAGGTGTGTGGCCGTTCCGGCGTGTGCGGCACGAGCGACCGCTCGGAGAGGTGGAGTGGCGTTTTCCGTGCGCCTGCATTCATCCGGACAGTGCGGAACCGTTCCGCCACTCGAGCCAAACCAATTAACACTGTACCGCTTGTAGAGCGCCGAAGGAGGGGGGTCGTCACCCGTTGTTGCGCCAGCGATTGCAAAGACGAAAAAGAAAAAACAGACGGGATAAGGCACAGAAAGTTCTCGGCGCTGGTGGAAAGTTTGGCGTCGTGGGAAAAATCATTATAACTATTAGATTTATATTTACCCATTAATTAGTTCCATCTTACGTCGTTCGGTGACGTCTTACTGCTGAGACGAAATGGTTCCGAACAACACAAGTGGTCTAATTTCCAACCTAATTTACTGATTTTTCCAACCATATCGTTGATGAGCGCGGTGTGTCCTCAAGCTGGTGTAGGGACCAAAACCTCGTTCCGGATCCAATAATATGATTCGAAGCTAATTTAAATATTAACGAGCGCCACATCGTACATAAATAAAAACGAATATCAAATGAAAATAATGTCCTGTCCCTTGTACACCCTTATTCGGTGCACAACTCGTTAAATATCGTGGCGTTGTTTTGGCAGGTGCTCAAATAAAGCAAATTTGCCTTTTATTGGGAATTGAATTTGTATGAATTGGGGATAGTGATGGGAAAAATTTGTTATTTTTTAGGGAACGGAGTTGTTTTCCCGACAGCCTCAGAATTTAGTTTTTAATCTGCACACTACACTTAAATTACGCTGTAGTTGGTTTGAAGCAAAACTTCTAAAAATGCCTAGTACAATTAGGTATCAGACACCTTTTTAATTGATTGTAGTACATCATGGCAATCATGCAAAATTAAAATGGAGAATGGTTAGGAACTGGATATGAAGAAATTCATTAAAAACATGATGAATGTCCGGAGTTTGAAGCTGTCCGTAATTTGAATCATGACGGTACGTTCAAAACCTAGATCAAAATTTAGGCAATATTCTGTGTTTTGAATGTTTTTTTAAACAAATATTGTACTCAGTTTCGCAAATTAAACATACTTTATATTCACGAACATGCTTTACGAATGCAATCGTTTCTCTTTCTATCTTACATATGATTTTACTAGTGCATTCTACAAAATTACTTTTTAAGCAAAGATGTATAATATTCTGTTTCGATAAACATCTTTATTTAGATCATTTGTAGGTACAAAAAATTTAATGGTTTTACTTGCTCCTAGGTTCGAAATAACTAGGTTCAGAACGAAATGGCCATCACTATCAAGGGACATGAAATGATTAAATTATCGTTTTAAAAGGTTACACCCACGCGCTCTTTTTTTGTCGTTTATCTTTTCCGCCCGATAAATAGGTCACGGACAAACACGGCACAATTATAGAAATTTAATTACTCATTCGGAAGTGGAACCGGTAAATGATGGATATGAAATATTTTAAATGCATGCTATCTTACATCCGTTGGTTACTTTAGATAAGATAACCTGTATGCAAACCAATATCTTATCGAGTCCCTGTCCGGCGACAGCTTTCTTTTTTGTCCCTCTCTTCCATCAAACCCGTCAATTGAGAATGTACACTTACCAGCTACTTCCCCTTTGCGTCCTAGAGCAACTCTGTCGCATCAAAACACATTCCCAAATGCCCACCGGAAGCACTGACGTCAATCGCTGGAGCAAACGTGAGCAAGAAGCACGATCGAAAACAAGTTGATGAAGTGATCGATGAGTTCGGATCGGTGCGCCAACAATGAGCTCTAATTGAGCGTACAAATCGGATCCTTCCGAAGCTAAACACACACCAGCAGGAAAACAAACTGCGACATTACGCATTACGCGGTACAGAGCTGTAACTGCTGCGTCACAGGAGGTGGACACACTTCCCTTCACACGCAACCACACAGCCGAACGTTCGGGTTAGCGGTTGATTGCGAATTTTGACGCTCAGTTTTGGAGCAGCAGCTGGAGTCACACACCCGCAGGACACACCCTCTCCGGAGGCGGCCGATGACACTCGCGCAAGCGAGCGATCGATTTGACATTGGCCGTTTTGTTGATGTGTCAAAGGCGTTCTTATTTCTTGCTTCTCCGAGGCCGAAGGGAACAGGAGGCAAACGACTGCTCCAGCGCTCCAGCCTCACCGGCCTCGTTCGTTCGCACTACTCGTTAGCGTTTCCACATGACATGTGTTTACCCGGTACGCCGGTTTTGCGCGCAGATCGCGTCGTGCGTCAGTTTTGCGCTATTTTCGCACGCCTGCTCCACCGCACGGTACCGACCACTCCAACCCTCCCCCGTGATGAGCAGTTGATGTTGAGATCTCGTATGCCACCGTGGAGAGCGGGAGGGGTTCCTATTGCGCTACGTGCCTAAAGTGCCAACCTCAACGCCCCGAACCCGGAGCCGCGGAGGTAACAACAATCGGAATCAATATTTTGCCGCGATCGAAAATTGCTTCAACAGCAGTAGTTTCTTTTTTTTTGCGTTTGCTGCTTCTATTTTCCTTTGTGGTTCTTTCATCTCTTCCCGTCGCCCGTCCCGACCCAACACACCCGGGTCGTATGCTTGGGCGTCAGCGTCAAAGTGCGCACACCATTTGCGACATGTGATTTCCGATTGGAGGTCGGAGAGCACTCCACAAACTCTTTTCTGTCCCTTCGCCGCTCTTCAATCGGTCACTTCTGTTCGATTACGTGCTAAAATTAGAACTGCACAGAACATTTCTCTGTATGCCTGTGCGTACACCCCCCCCCCCCCCCCCCCCCCCCTGATGTGTTTATACGGACGGACGGGGTGAGAACGAGCGCATATTAAACACTATCAATTTCCCCAACCCCAAGCGATTCTGTTGCCCGCGAGAGTGAAATGAATCGGGTCGGAATTAAAACACAGAAACATACACACACACACACACGCGCGCGCAAAGATATTCTGCATCTCGGTCTCGGGGTGGAATTGTATCAACCCGTCGGCACTCGGCCATTGGAACGATGCTCTTGGTTCCTTTGCCCGGTAATGAATAACGCACGAGCAATAACGAGTTTGCCGTTTGAAAAACGTTATTGTGCGGTAATCAAACGTGTAAACACTTTGTTTGTAGCGGGGGATACTTAGTGTGTGTGTGCGTGTTGTGCAATATGTTTCCCTTTTTTTTGATAAACATATCTTCAAAAGACCTGACCTTCAATCAGTTGTTGACCATGAGACCGCATGAAAGCATCCAATCGATCGTGGAGCGAAGCTGTGGTACGGCGAGATCGTTTTCCATAGATCTCTGTTCAAACGAGCGATTTTTTAACTTCAATTTCCCACTTCCAGTTACAACAAAGTTATGTTGGGCAACAAAATTGACCAAATTATGAATTCAATCACGGCGAAAGGTCAAAGGTAAACCCCGGGAAGGGAAAAGTTATAACCTCGGCAAACTAAATTACTCTCCGCGCGCATAATAATGCTTCGCGGTGCTTTAGCTCAAACCTCAACCGTAAAGTTGGCAAATACCCAAAACCTCAGAAACGCGGTCGTTTGCATTCAGCATGTTATCTGTACCACAAGCGAAAAGATAAGACCAAACCACGGTCGCTACACGAGCAGCTGACGGAATGGTAAGTTTCGAAAACAAAATAAATCTTCGCGGCTGCGGGTCCCCCACGCCCACGGGAATCGCATTTAATCTTTTGCGGGATTTGGGCCTTGCTTCCTCTTGTACGGTGTGTGTGTTGTGGATTACTTCCACCTTTACCTTTACAGATTAAAATGACAACAAATGCCGGCGTGCTTCATCAAAGCCGGACAGATTATCTTGGCGGTGTGACTTGATTGAGGAAATGGAAACAGCAACGGCCAAAGAGAAAAAAAAGTCACTCATTTGAACTGCTCGCCTTTGAATCATTGTGGGTTCTTTGTGTGTGAGAAACATAATCTCTACCGAAACAAAAAGCAAAGCGATTATTTATATCAATAGGATACCTAATTACAACCATACAGAGCGAGAGTTTGTCTGTGTCCTGTTCGTGCTTGACAGTGATTTATTTTTTTGGGTAGTTCTCTATGGTTCGATTGCAAGAATGTCTACTTTTTTTTATTTGTGGTTCACCACTTCCCGGGAAAACTTTGCCCATCGCTGCTATCGCCGCCGTTTCGCAATGACATTGTTGGCGTCCAAAGGACAACAACCCCGCGATGTTCGCTCGAATATTGAAAATCTGAAATCAAATTTCGCTGTTATATTTCGCCCAACAGAGCCCACTTTTAATTAGTTTTGCATTTGTGCTCCCTCCGGTGTGGTGGCTCCGGTGCTCCGGTTCGTCCTGTTTCATAAAGGACTTGGACGTTCAATACATCCAAATGATACTGATGATGATAATGACGACGAGGATGCTGTACGGTGAGCTTTGCAAGTCGCAATACCGTGTACCGCTGTCGCAACAAGTCGTCCTGCTCATTTTCCCTCATGATTGTGTGCGGCACCCCTTTCTGGAGATGAATGATGGTAGTCGTCTCTCTCTCTCTCACACACACACTCTCTCGTTTGTTTCTGTTAATTTTGCAACCTTTATCATGCTCTGCTACAGAATAAACAACTTTCCAATCGGATTTTTTTTGTTGGGGACTTTGGCGAACGATTGATGATGCCACGAAAACTTGGTCCAGTTGAGAAATCGGATCTAGCGCTTTTTGCACCAGTGAGGGATGGAGTATTATTTGTTCGAACAGAAAACTTTTGAAGGTTAATTACATTCAATAGCAATACCACCAGGCTCTCTTTTCCGCATCGGTTGCAAGCTGTTGGCAAAATACTTTACAAATCGGCTTTTGGTTGAGCGTTGAGTGTTTTGTTTGAGGACAGACCGTTTCTGATGTTAATTTGTATGCGAAAGTTTTCTATTCCATAAATGACATTGAGGTGTTTGTTTCGCTGAGCTGTAAGACGACCAACCTCTTGCTTAGCAAGATTCAAAGTTGATCCTTACAGGCGAATTATTAGCTTTTTCTGCGTAATCGTGTTCGATGTTATGGTTTGGATCTGTGTACAGTCGACAGTTTTTAACATTTTCGCTGAATTGAAGACAGTTCAACATGTTGTTGGCACTGTTCATTTGATCTACAAACACAATTCTTACAAAAAAAAATACTAAAAAAGACATTCGTTTCAAATTTGTACCCGTGAGCTAATATGGTAATGTAACAAGATTAGCATGCTACATTCTCAGCAAAGAAAAAAAAGGAAATCATTTTACAAATTAAGAACAACACGGCTGCATCCGCCATGCAACGTTTCAATTTTACACTAAATAAACTTCTCACCTTTTTGGGCGTGCTATTTGTAGCAACTTGGCCCGTCTTGGCACCATGATATCACTTGCCAAACCATCCGATGCCCAATCGGCAACCGTCGCTAGACTCCTTCCCATCCTTTCCGTCACTTTCGACCAAAACAATGAACAAATTCTCCTCCCCCAGTTGCGCCCCGGTGGCAAAGCCTGTACAGAGACAGCGAGCGCTGTCTCAGGCGCACCAAGACCATGTTGAAATGTGAACAATTCCGAAGACAGCTATTAATCCTACTTAAATCGCTGGCCTAACGTTCGTTGCCCCCTTGTTCTTTTTTTTTTTTGCACACACAACAAAACATCCACCTGCCCTGCGTTCCTGGCAACGATCATGCTCGCCCAGCTCTCGGTCGGTTGAATGTCAGAAGCGGAAGAACAACCACAAAAAAAAGGTCGGAAAACCCGAAATGTTCGTTCAACGTATTCTCACTTTGCAGTATGTCGGTATCGCGGCTTGCCAATCGTGGCAAATCATAACAAACCCCGCCACCATCATGCCGACCATTGCAGAGCAGAAGAGACCTTATGGCAAGGTAAGGAAAGGCAAACCAGACCCGTACCGAGCGTGCTACTTCTTCCAATGGATTTTTGATCACTTCAAAGCACTTGCAAACGCACAACCACACACACACACACGCGAGCACTACGCACAATCAACAAATAAACGGCTAGATTTGTAAAGCTTTTTGCGTGATCAAAACATTCGTGTGCAGACCAAACGGCCATAAGAACAAAAGGCATCACACACTCTGCCAGTCAAAAAAAAGTGTAAGAAATGTTGTTTGGTTAAGGTTTCTGGTGGAAAAGGAAAAAGAAGCACACACAAAAACGGCCCCCTCCTGCAAGTGGAAACAACAGTTTTTCCGCCTCCGGGATACATTCAGCTGTTAAATCGTTTATTGTCGCGGTATGTGTTGGTGGTTGGTTTATGAGGTCGGAAGCCGGGTGTTTGCCGGTTCAAGGGAAGGTTGGTTGGTTGGTCGGTTGGTTGCGTGTACGCTCGTGGACACGACCCTACGCAGACATCTTGCAGCAAAACAAAGCACCATGCACCAAAAAAAAGGAAGAAACTACGCCAAACGGCAAAAAGATGAACTCACGCTGCCCTCTCGCTAGCTGGGGTGGATTGTTCTTTATCGACTCCAATATATCATGGCCTTTGTGGCCAACACGACACTCCGAAACTGAACTACCACCCCTCAAGCTGCGCGTGTCAAGGTGGAACGCAAACTCGCAACGGTTTCGTCGCTGGTCCTCAGCACGGATGAGGATGAGAGGTTTATAAATTAGAAGATAGCAGGTATGCAAATGGGTTAGCTGATCTGTTGCCGAGCCCCTGTCCCGTACCGCTTTTAATTACAACCATCCTTCCGTACACCTTGGAGAAGAAGGCCAGAAAGAGCAAAGCCAAGTAACAATATACTTCCTTGCTTGCGAATAGCACATTTTCCGCGAATTCGGAGACGCTTTGATGTAGAAAAGGTGTGCACTTCTTGGAAGTGAAACTCAATTTTCTAAACCTGATCGAGCTAAGCCTTTTAAAGAAGCTCTCGCGTTTTCGTTTGATTTACTCTCTTTGAGTGTGTCAAAAAAAATTGGTAGATTTATTGCACACTCAACTTCGTTTTTTATTACGCTTTGGTAATGTCAAACATAGATAAAATAAATGTCTCTATCTTAAAGTATTTGCACAATTCTTGTAACGAACGAAAAGCCATAAAAAATGGACACTAAAACAGTGTATTGTGGCGTTGCGCTTCTTGCGCAATGTTTACGGCCCGTACGACACACATAAAATGCTCGTGCTAAAACAATCGTCAAACATCAAATTAGCAATAACTGCAAACCGATTAAAATATTCTTTACTGGCATCCGAGCTCTGCGACAGCAAGCGACAGGCCTAAGTCGTTCGGCCTAACATTGCAATTCGTAAATAATACACCGTCACCCACCAAACGACCAAACACGACAGCGCGCAATCAGTGCTTGAAGCGATTTAAATCAAAACACATCCACAACACCCAGCGCAAACCATAAAACAATGTCGTCCGGCTCTAAATCCGTCAGCTGGCCAGCTGGCAGGCTAACCCACCGACAACCAGACGACTTCCGTACACATACATATAATTCAATCAGCAATCAGCGGGTTTCCTAGGTCCGTGTGCGGGATTGTTCATCCGTTATTTTTTTAAACATTTGTTTTGGTTTGGTCTGGGGGTGTATTAAAATGAATTAAATTTTTTCACATCAAACCCCAACCGAAATACACTTCTCGCGCGGGAAAATATTTGCACGATGTTAAGAATTTTGCACCCACTGGGCTGGTCTTGTGTAGCGTGGCCGTGAAAAGTAAGGAAGTAAAATCCTGATGGAGACGCCTGGTGGCGCTTAACCAAAAGCGGAATGTGTGCGCGTGCACAAAAATCATTCCGCTGTATGTGTCAACCGTAACGATTACAGTGAGTCGGTGTAAATGTATCATCACTTACGCAGAAGCTAGAGCCGCCACCCGCCAGCCTCACCTTATGTTTACTGATCGGTGGTAGGATAATTATTATTATTATTCTTACTATTATTATGATAGCCACTGCATGTGCAGACGCGGTACTGTTATTGTTTTAGACCGCACCGGGTGTGGGGGTGGTCATGAATACGGACGCAAATGTTTACCGCATGGCGGGCTGCGGTCTGTTGCGCCTTTCGGGGGACCGAGAACCGGTTCGGGGTGGTCAGTGAAAGTAAATAAAACCTTGCACCCTTGCTCATCGGTTGGAATAACAAACACGTACCCCATATGCACCATCGTTCTACTACTTGCCAACTCCCCCACTGCAGTGCTGACTTGATGACAACAATTACGGGGTGTAGTTAATTTAATAGAATAAAACTTATTTTTGGTTGCAAGATTTCACAAAAAATCTTTAAAAAAAGTGTACAAAATCAACGTTGTTGTAGACACGCGTGGTATATTTAAACCTCACGATGTCCGCCGACTGTCGAATGGGTTGAGCAAAAGGAAAGATTATTTTAACGACCAAACGCTTGTCGATAAAATGTTTACCTCAAGAAAAACAGCTGTTAACCTTTATGTTAAGGCCGCAGCACCATAAAGAATAACAATACTGCTCAGTAAAATAAAATAGCAAGAAGAAAAAACCTCCTAACCGACTCACCACGAGGATGACAAAATAAAATTCATTCCCACCACAAACGTGAGCCATCGTGCAGCCGTCCCAACCAGCCGTCCAAAAGGAGTGTGTGTGCGTGTGTGTGGCAAATAAAACGTTCGTACGTGGTTGTTTTTGAGCTCCCTATTCTCGCCCTGATATCTTTATGTCGCTGTCTGACATCCGGTGAAATAATCAGTGCAACATTTCATGCGAATAAAGTTAATCTCGGGAAATAGGTTAACGCGAAACGTGGGATTAGAGTCCATCCTTGTGACATCTGCCCAATCCTTGTGACATACATCTCTGGTTGGTGGACAGGGAGTCTCTCTCTCTCTCTATCTCCGCACAGTGACATTTACTACGCATCACGGTGGCGTTGTACGATCATCCCGTCCCGTCTCCTCGATCATTTCGTGATCACCCACCGGCCTCGCTTCTCTCACTCGCTTTCCATCGAAAAAGTTTGATGTTCTCACCTTAGCGTGCGGTGACAAAATGTCTATTAATATTGGTGAAGTCCGCAAAAAGTAACCGCCTTCACCCGCTGTGCTCGAGCCCCTACCATGGAGAAACCCCTCGCGATGGACAACACTACGTGTGTACGTGTGTTTTGCCGGGGCGAGAGAATGATGAATATGCTCCAACTGCATACGCATGAATGCACACGGATCGCAAGCACGTCGAGCCGCGCCGGACAAACCGCCGGACGGATGTTGGACGTGGTCCAAAAACTTGTTCCGTACCGGCTCGCCCATCCCAGCTACCCCAGCTACGGTCTCAAATTAGGCGGATGATCTATGTGTTTGTTAGCACACTTGCATGAAGTTAGTTCGTTAAGATTTATGCGATGAAATTTCAACAGGATATTTCAGCCTATTACAGGCAAGGGGGTTTGTTTTTATAGAGACGTTGTGAGGATATCATAAATAAGGCAAGAATGCAAGCATGTTTTTCGTTTTAGTTCAATTTCATAGAGTATGTCCCTGCTCTCAGGGTTGAAACATTCAATTTCAACACTGTCTCGGAATTATTTACACACTGCTCAATGATAATCCCGGCGTTGTCTGCTTAGGCATCAAAGATTTCGCTTGCTGTCAAAACAATTGCACCATCAGTTGCCACTAGTGTAGTACAACGTAGTGCAGCCAACTCAAAAAACGTTAGATTATGTAAAAGCGATAGTTACAGCAATACCAAAACGTCTTTGTCTTCTATTTGGCGTAACATCGCAGCCGGATAATCAATCCTTGCTACGGGGGGACGGTCCATTCAAGGCTTGAACCGAAGACAGGTATGTTATTGAGTCTTACGAGTTGACGACTGTACCACGGGGAACGCTAAAAAAATACCAAAAAATATCGAAACGTATATGTTTTCAATTTTGAGGCAAAACACCGTAAATTTGCAGACTGTTCACTACGAGCGATACTAATTTGAACACTGCGCTAGCAGAAAGTTTGTGTATTTTGTGTAATCTAAACTTTCGCTCAAATATGATGGCTCTCTAAAAAACTAATGCCGATCATATGCACCGTTTGTGTAAAATGTATTTTCTCTTGAAAAATCAACCCAAAACGTCTGAATTTCTTGCAGCAATATTGCAATGAAAAAAATTCTTCAAAAATTAAGTGATACACGCTCCAACTCCAATCCATCACCATGACACACTGCAAGGAAATAGTTCATATTGCATCATTAGGCCACCGCCGAAACTGATTGCCGTTTACGATCAATTTCCAATCCGACACACTTTGTCAGATCGATGTACCGCTACCGTACCTTTCGCAAATGGTTGATTGATTTGTTTACCTTCAATCAAACCTAAATCAAAACGGGAAACGCAAAACCATCAATTGAAAGCGTTGCCTAGTATAATACGGTACAGAAAGCGGTATAGACAAAACTATCAACTGCCGCCGCTAACGCGTGAATGTTTCGCGGAAGCAATCAAATAAATTTACTACGATTTGCATTGTGTCCGGTGGGAATATGCGGGTCAGTGTCAGAAATCGATCATGTGCTTGATTGATCTAACTGGGGGCTGGAAGAGCTGTGGGCGTGTTCGGTGCAATATTAATCGCTTAAGTGCAGTTGCAAAATTGCAGCGAAGTTAAAAATGTCGGTTCACGCATGTTACTACATGGATATTTTATTCAAATAGTACATAAATGGAGTACTAGAAACAAATAATCGAAAATAGCACGGCTACTACCGGACAAAACTATTATACTGTTCGCTGTCAAGCGCCAGCATGTAATCTAATGTTCTAGCAACATTTTTATCGCACAATTAATCTACATGACGGTGCCACACAGATAATGATGAATGATGGTTGCAAGCGACGAACGTCAAAAATACCACTTTACCCCTCATTAATTGCACTGGCTTTCTCCAGCGCTACTAGAACCATTCCCTACAACAACAGTGCTTGCGATTTCATGATAATCAGCAGCAAACCTAATGATCACCCGGACCTAAGTCCTTCCCTTTGCACAGCCATTTCGTGACAGGGAAATTAAGGGTGGGCACTTCCCGTTACTTTTACCTAGGCAATAATCTACCTGTCATCTTGGTGTCCGAAATTTCGACCACCCAACTCAAAGGAAGTTCTTTATGGTGTTTTTTTTTGTGCCAATTCATGCAGCAGCAGCCATGGAGGCGCCCAAAGGTAAGGTACAGTCATTGCTCGACACAATTAGAAGTTAACGAAGGCGTGAGTTCAACTGTAGAGACTTTCCATCACCTTCTGTTCACTCTCCTACGAGGCGAGTGAGGGAATCAATCAAAATCTGAGCCATTTGAAGAAGAAAAAAACGGACCCGTTTTGTAATTTTGGCAAAAATTGCCTCTCGAAATTGATTGCAACGAACAACGACAGTGTTTACACAACATTTCCAATTAGATATTTCTGTTTACTCCCTTAACGAACTGCGACTAGCCTTAGAGGGAATGGAAAGGACACCCACCAATTTTGTTCCTCGTTCTTGGAAATGTGTCCTGTACAAGTGGAATTGAAGCCAGGTTTCTTTTGCAGCAATCCAATCCAATATGGCGAATTATTTTCCCAATTTCTACCGAACAGCTGTTGAATGTGGCTTGTGGCTCAATGAAAATTGCCATTTATTTTCCTGCTGATTCCGCCATGCTTAAAATACCGAACATTTCCATCCAAATAATTGGACACTCACACACAACTAATGTGCAGCACTGCAGCTGCGCTCATTAAGCGAACCCCGGAGCAAACGTACAAAAATAATTAAGAAAAAAAAACTGGAAATAAACTGTTGTTTTGCGTGCCGCGGTCATATTGCCTGCCACCAACTGTCATCAATTTAAATGCACTCTAATAGCGCTCAACCTGCAATGGACGCAATAAAGCTTCATTTGTGTGAGCAAACGGGTCCAGTGTTGGGGTTGAAACTCGAACAGGAACCCCCTTGTGACCCGCCCAATGAAGGGGAACAGTTCCAAAGTGCACTTGTGCCACAAACGTCATTTGTGCCGCACGTCATCGTCGTGCACGATCTGGTGCAATTGAGCAAGGCAAAGGGCACAACCGTACCGTATTTTCCCGACCGACTGAGAATGCTGTCCGTGATGGTGGTGGGAAAAGGAACTGAGGAATACTAGAATAATTTTAAACAAGACCTTTTTACACATCATAGAACGAAAAAAAATCGAAACACGAACAACTTTCCGCTTTGGCTACGTCAATGACCGGTGGACGACGCAGGGGTGTCTAGTCTGGTTTTCCCGACACCGGACCCCTTTTTCCTATGTGTCCGTTTTTAACCGTTAAACCACGTACCTACGGGTTCCCAAGTCGACTAGTGCACCCAGGTTGTGTTCCTTCTACTGTCCCGACGCAGTGACGTCGGAATGGACAGTGAAGTGGTGAAACGGTGGGGTGAAATTAGAAATAAATCAAACAGCTGGTCGCCGGCAGCGTCTAAATCTAATAAAAAAAGGCAACCAAAACGCCAAACGACAATGTCATGTGCCAGGAAGGACTTGTGCCGGTTTGCCGCCAGAACGACAAAATACACACAAAAAAGAACGCAACGAAGCAACTTAAAAACAATAACCGCAAATAAATGACAGCTTGAATTAGCATAACGGCGCGAGCGGAGAAGGTAGTCGTCAGGGTGAGGACGTTCTTCTCCGACGTTCTGTTGAGGCTAGGCCAGTATCCGTCGCGGAAGTGGACGTAAATAGATGGAGCGTTGGGTTCTTCCATTTGCACCAGTGCGAGCGCCAGACGAGCGACCAAAGGAGAAGTGTGCGTGGAAGGACAATCCTCCGGTGACGACATTTGCCAAGTGCATCGGACGAACCAATCCGGAGACAGGGAGTGAAGAAATAGCGCCGCGTGAAACGAATGGAAAGCCACATAATGCCGTCAGCGAAGTAGAATTCCCCATTAGATATTGATGCCACTTTTAGATGCGAGCTAATTTCGAAACCTTCCCATAAGTGCCCTGCTCCAAAATAGAGTAGTGGGGCACTGGTGGGGCGTGGGGAACGATATCGCTGTTCCGGTCATATTCAACTTCATCTATTAGCCGTGAGCGGTTGTGGACAACAATTTGTTTTAAAACGAACGTCCTTAACCTCTTCAGAAGTTATTCCCTATTTCGAAAATCTCAATCGGAAGCGTCTCTGCCAAGGTTCAAGGCTTTCTGATGCCGCGAATTCCCTGACCTGGGTCCCGTCCTTTACGTCAGCAGTGCGATGCTCATCCATTTTCCAAACTTTCCACCATCGAGAGGAAGAGAGCATCACTTCCAGGAACACCGAATCGGCTGATCGATGACTAACCGTTGATGGCACAGACGAGTAGCAGACGCGACCGGCCGGGTACTTCGCCTCGGCAGTCAGATCCCGGCGATCGAACGATTTTCTCGCCCCGTTATATAATCGCGCTTCCACGGTTTACCGGTCGTTGTTGCGATTACGATTCGCTTCAGCGATTTTTGCCGCTGGAGTGGACGCGCTCTTGAATTTCATGAGTGGCATCCACCACTCCCCATGCAATGAACGCACGGAGGAATTGCTTTGGAGGAGACGGTGCTAACTTGCCAGGAGGGGAGGTCAGAGCATATATTGTTTATTTATACTATCGTATCGGAAGACGATTAGCAAACCGTGTTTGGAAATGGGGCGGGAGATTGGTTTGACTGTACACACACTTCTTTGGCACCGCCACTTGCTAACAAGCGGGCATAGACTAAAGCAGGACAAATATTGTTGATTGCCAGTTACGGTGGGACGAATTTTGTTGCAAAAAGTATCATTAAAAATGTTAGTAAACAAGTAAATCACTATAAAAATTGAGCTAAAACTCCTACGCTATATCCTACGCTAATTCCTACGCTATTCCTACGATATGTTTTGTCGATCAGCAGAATCAGTTACTAGATCGAAACTGGAACTGTATCGGTTCCAGACCCGGATCACACAGTACAGTTGTAGTAACGGAATAAAATCGAGAGTTATTCCAGGATTGGTATGGGTTCATGCTCGATCCCAGCATCGGTATGAGCTCATGATCGATTCCAGGACCGATATGGGTTCAGGATCACTTCCTAAACTAGTACAAGTTTAGTATCGTTTCCTGAATCGGCATGACTTTATAATCAGTTCCTGTACCAGTATGATTGGTTCTTGTTTGATGTCTCCCAATGGGTCGTCATCAGTTCCTTATTTTAATTGAGTTTCGAAACAAATAATTTTGACGGACATCTCAGAGTAAAGGGAATCCTTCTGTTAAAGATTTACCGTCAAATTGGAATCTTTGTTTACCCATTTAGATTATTTTACCATATTTTAAAGACGTTAAAGAATTTATTGGAGCAAATTTATGTTCAATCAAAATAAAATTCATCTAAAGTCAGGTTCAAGCCATCCTTTTTTGGTTAAGCCTTGTGCACTCTTCCCGCATTCAGTCGATGATGATTGATCATGAACGATCGATCGATTCTGATTAACAGCGAGCGTCAGCGATCGACGTCAGCCGGGCAAGCACCGAAGACATGATCTAACAGTCAGTCAATCATTCTGCTGACATCGTCAATCTTTCACCTCTTTCGGTAGCGTGTGTTGCTTGAGGACAGGAAGGAAGCACATACACAGCCAACATCCTCCACGACATGTACGTAGGAGTGGAAAATCTCTACCCAACCAACTCCCCCCTCCCTCAGCAAGTTCGTTAAGCCCTGTCAGATAGTATATTTTTGGTGCACTTTGATGGTTGTGGCTGAATTAAAACACATAAAACCACACATCTAATGCGTTCCAGCTGCGTTCGATGAGTGAAAGTTGCCACCGATGCTGCTGCCTTCCGCTGTCGTTGTTCCTCTCCCCATACGAGCATGGCCAAAGTGGCGGACTCTCGTCCTGCAGATTATGATCGGTGGACACAAGTTTTGCCGCACGACCGTTCACCGTTCATCATCGGTTATGGGCCGGCCCGGAGGACAACCAAAACAGAATCCAATCCAAACGAAAAGCCAACAGGTGTTTTTCAGTTTGGCTGGGGGGACACAGCCATCGTGCCATATGTCGCGCAATAAAACAACGTGCATTCAGAGCCAGGGAAGCAGAGGTGGACAGGGAAGGATGGATGGCAGGGTAAGTTTATTTTCAATCTGCCTCGAGCGGGATTGGTGGGGGACCGATACGGAGAGGAAGAAGCTCGCAGTAACAGATGACAACAGAGACACAAACACGCTCACTCTCAGCTCCAGAAAAAGGGGGAGATTTCCAACCCACATACTTCAAACTGAATATCACACACTGCTACTTTGTCAACAACATAAGAATCATATAATCCATATTTCTTTCCGAATGCAAACCGTGCAAAACATGGAAGAAGAGACCTGTCCGAACGGGGAAAAGGTCTGAAGATTTGTCTCGGAATGTTTATTTGGTCCACCAGCAAGCGCACGGCCAAAGTCCACGCAGGCAAGGACATCTGATTTGTGATACTCCATAGGTTTGTCCTCGAGATAAAGCGGAACGACGCCTCTCGGGTCGGGAAAAAAATGAATTTGTGTGTGTGTGTTTGATTGTAGCAGCGTTGGTTGTTATTTTTACACTCACTCGTTGGTTTTTATTTTTGATCATAGCAAAAGGCATTCATAAACAAAGATCCAACAAGCCATGGGGAAACGGTTTCAGCAACCGCCGTGAATAAAGTAACGCAAAATTGTGTCCCCTTTGTTGTTCTTAATTTGGAGTTTCTTCGTTCAACATTGTCACATGGCAATCAGTAACCAGAAAGTAGTAACCAATAACAATTAATCGGCAAACGAGTCTCCCTAACGGTACCTGATGTAATCGATCACATTATCTAACTTCTCGGTAATTTCCATCCCCCAAGCATTCGCCACGCAACTGTGTTACGCAGCAGGTGAACACAGTCTATGCGCTGTTTCTTGTTCTAATGCGCGGTACCAGGAAAAGGCCTGCGAGCGAAAAGATTGCGCTCATTGATTTGATTTCTAAGAAAACGACTACAAACAAACCGTCCAGGTTTTGTGCGTGGGGGAAGCAGGAAAAAGCTTTTCTTTTGCGTTCAAATTAATTGGATATCATTGTCAACGGCGCTACCGATACACGGCCGGGGATGCTAACTATCTGTTCCGGTTCGAAGGACCAACGCGTCGGATGGACGCTATCAGTGGTGTCAACGAGGAACAAAAAAGAATCACGATAGAGTAAGACCGTAGGCAGAAAGTGAAACAGAGTACGACACATTACATGACAAGTCACGCGCGTACAATCTGCACCTCGTAGGTGTCTCCTTATCTTACAGTCTGTTCCTCTGACAGGTAAGCATGGCGTCTTGGGGTGATGAACTACTTCACCACTTTGGTGGCCGTCCCAAAACACCAGTGGAGCATGTGAAAGTGAAGACTCCTACTGATGTGTACAGTGTGTATGTATCATGCTTAAAAATTACCACACTTTAAATTACTGCCCTCTGCCCGGTTGAAGTTGAACGATGTGTGACAACCACTCACACACACACACATATGAGAGATACGCCACTACTCTGGTGCTGTAGTAGCTGAACCGCTTGTCAGATTGCTTTTTTCATTCATAACAAACGTACGGCGACGGATGACACTTGCCACTGTGATGGATGGGTGATGGACGTAAGCAACGCGTGCGGTCGAATCATCAGTTCGGTTAAAAGCATTTCAAAGTCAGCTCCACAAACTCACTACGAAAGGTACCGCTGGGTACAAGCGGCAGCGGCGGCACCATCATCAGTAAACTTGGCATCGATTCTTGATGCGGCTTACCGGAAGAACTACTTTGTAGTTCTGCACTTTGCTTTGGGTGGTTGTCTTGCATTATCTACACAACAAAAATAGAGAGAGGAAGAGATACAATCCTGCACAAAAACACAGATTCTTTCCCTTCTACAAAGACGTCTTTCTGGAGAGAGAGAGTTTCCGTTGGCTTGGTGCCTAGTTTTAGTTCCCGCTGCTAAGAAAAACAGAAGCCATAGTTCTCCAAACGACCGTCGTATGTTTATGTTAGGAGTACACATTTACCCTGATACCAGCTACCTTTTCTTTAGAAACACCGCTATCGGATCGATATAGAACGAGTTTATGAGTAACTATCTGGTACATTCCCTTGGGCTAGGTTAATTTTGGCCGTCTGTTTTAGTAAACTGTTTCACTGACCTAGCTTTCCACAGACACAACCTGTCCTTGCCTCGTTGGAATCGTAGACCTTGGTACCATGGTGGATCCGTTCGTACAGAAGCGGAATAGCGATCTTTCTCGCTAACAGAGTAACAAGTGACCGCCAAGTGTTGGCATCGGCACCGTCCTCCCAAAATGCACGAATGCAAAGGCAGAGTTGAAGCTGTACGACCGAGACACGGTGTTCGGAAAATCCCGCAGACTGATCAGCGTCATAATAAATAAAAATGTTTTACGATCATACCGCCACCACTTTACAGCGGACCACGTGAAGTACAGTGTCCCCACTGCATGGTGATACTGCAAATATATATACTTTTATTCGCAAAAGGGAGGCCATCGGCAGCGACCGGAAGAAGGGGCACGAAAAAATGCTTTCCAACGCCACCATCCCATGTTCGATCAACGGACGTGTTTGTCTTCGTCCCTCAGCTGACCGACCTGGCAACCGCAACCGTTCCCGCACGCACCAAGGTTCGATATTTTGTTATTATGACAGCGATTCTCCCATCTCGCTCGCACGGAAATGAAAACTCTTTTTTCCTTAGTTTTGCTATGCCTGAGAGAAACCACCTCCTCCTTCCATCTCGCACGAGAGCTGATACAATAACAGCTTCTTCGGTGTTCTTCGGAGAATTTTTAAGAGAAAATGCGGCAGCGGCCACACATGTGCCGCGCAGTCCATAAGCGCTGAGTTATGGTTTAGGAATTGATGATGTTTCTCTACGTGCTTGGTGAGGGGGTTGCTTCTGTGGAGAAGGTAGGGGGGAATGTAGAAAGGAAAGTGAAAAATCACGTCTTATTTTTACGACCGTGCCCCTTTTGTTCCTGGTGCTGGCTGGAAAGAGGTCAGCATTTGTTGTATGAAGAGGCCATCTCCGAACGTTCCAGGAAGCGATGATTAGTGATGAATTTATCGAACGCATTTTAAAGCGATCGGTTCACTATGATTCACTATGACATTCACTCATCTGCACCGGCACATACCACAGCAAAACGATTTGAGAAAAATGCAATGTTGAACATTGATGTAGCCTAATAGCTGGATATTAAACCGAGCGGCTCGGTGGTCTCTTGGGTAAACACACTGGCTACGACGTGGTCGCTCGGACGAGTTCAATTCCCAATCCCATCGGGTGAATGGTTACTAGGTTATTAAGTTTTTAAGAGCCTTTTAAATATTTGTCAGCAGTGTTATGGTATGTATAACCTTCGTAGGTCGTAGGTTACATCAAATAAGAAGAAGTATAGAAAACTATGAAAAAAAGACACTCACCTATCGTTTTCAGTATTTGAAAATCATCCAAAGCATAGTCCTCCGGTTGTTTGCGCCGAACAGCTGCGCCGATATTATTATTCTTATCAGATAGATCGCCACCATCATCATCGCTATCGCCGCCGCGCCGATCAGCATCACCATCGTCAGCGTCAACAGCAGGACCTCGGGGTTGCTGTCGCCCATTCCCTCCGGCACCATTGGCAGCCTTCGGCTGCACTCTCAGCCCTGCGTCCTGCTGTTCGTCCTCGTCTCCGTCCGCGGACGAGGTGGACACTTGCTTGCGGGTACCTTTCGGTGGACTGCGACGGAGGGCGGCTTTCTCCTCCTCGTCGTCTTCGTCCTCGTCGTCTTCGTCGTCGTCCTCGTCGTCGGCTTGCTGTTGCTGCCGGTTGGTGGTTCCGTGTTTACCTTTCCCACCAGCCGCTAACCTGTCGTGAAGGATTGCAAAAGAAAAGCAAACCCGTTCTTAATCCAATACTTCTTCACTGCGCTTACAGATAATAGAGTTTCGCCATTTTTTCGGGGCGGAAATTTAAGTAAATACACCCAACCTACCTCAATCGTACACTTTCGCCTTGCCGACGGTCCTGCCGAACGCTGTCCTCTTCCTCCTCTTCTTCGTCGCCGTCCTCCTCCTCGTCCTCTTCCTCCTCTTCCTTATCCTCCTCGTCCTCTTCTAGATCACGCTCCTCCTCCTCCTCTTCTTCTTCCTCCTCCTCCTCCTCGCCACTAAAATCTGACTCTAGCGGATCGGTCGATTCGCCGCCGGAATTGGCACTTCCCGCCGACTTGACGCTGTCGTTAATGCTAAGCTTTTTAATGCCCGTCCCGCAGCTGTTGAGCGTTACCGACACCGTGGTCGACGTCTCCGAGGGGCGCAGCGTGTAACCGGTTAGTCGGGGCGAGGAGGACATTTTTGTCTGCTCCCAGCAAACTCGGGCTGGCTGGCGTAAAGTGGAGTGAGTCGATAATCTCGGGAGTGTCTCCTGGACCTGGGCTAGTTGCTGGTGCCGGAATAGTTCCAGGAATTGTCCCTGCCGTCAAATGCGGAAAACTCTTCCACAAATTCAATAAAACCACGGCTAAATTAAGCTAGGGCAGGACGCTTCGTAACTACGTGCTTGCGTCACGGCGTTGATGAAAGGCTGAAAAAAGATGCGAGAAAATGTACATTAAAAAAACTCGTCAACACAACATCAACCGCATCAACCCCTACGAACAATCGGTTCGATAAATCACCGAAATGTAGACGGTAATTGTCGGTCGTGCTCTTTCTATAAAAAGCACGTGGTAGCGGTTGCGAACATTGTTTTGCGTATTTTTTTGCGAATAAGTTTGAGATGCAAATTGTGTAATAATGATTTTTGGACCCCAAATGAGTGCATTGTCATTTAAAACCACATCACAGACTGTTCCAGCATTCTGGATGCGCCTGGCAATCACTTTTGTGTTGTCTTATCTTGTCTTATCTTGCGACTGTGGCGTTGAATTGAACATGCACCGGTGAAAGATGACTCTCGACCCGACAAATTCACGATCGTCTGCTGCTGCACAGATTTATAGCTGTCAGTTAAAATATTCAGATAAAAAAAAACAGTACCACGACATTGTGTAGGTCGAAATGGTTCATGCAAAAACAAACGCGCCTGTTTCATGCTGTCTCTAGTTTACTGTTTTTTTTTCGGTTTCACAACGGTATTGTTGGAGCGACGATCGCGTTTTTACCGGGGGATCGATTAAGCGGGCCACTTTTGCACATAATACTAACACATTCTCGTTTTATATTGACCGCTGTCGGGTCATAAATTAGCGGGGGAATTGTTTCTTTCTTCTTTTTGAAACTCTGCCTTTATGTAGTGCAAAGTACATCAACAGGAATTTGAATTACCACTTGACTCTCGGTCGCGGACAAAATCCGCGGGAGAGCCGACTTTTTGCTTTTGCTGATGCAATTCTGTTCTTTTTTTTTTCGACGAACATTTGCGCCAATTAAAAAAGAGGAAAAGTGATCACTTTTATTGCTTGGTTTTATCTTCTCAATAATGTGTGATTTAATTGGGCTATGAATCACATAAAACAATTGTCGCTACAGAGCCACGGAGATACCGCGTCACAAGAAGATCTTCAAATGATAAGTACTCATGAACGTGTCAATTAAATAATAGCGTCTTCTTCACTGGTTGGCGTTAGCAACCATCAAACGGTAGAGTAGGCGGTGAAATGCTTGAAATATTCTTCCTCTGCTTGGCAATAGCCCTTGCTGTTCCACTCTGGGCGCGCTGATAACATGACATTTTAAATCCTTTACACCGTTCTTTATCTTACCTGTACTTGAAGGAACGATGCAACAAAAACAATTAAAAAAACCTAACACCACGAATGGGAATTCCCCACCGTCCCAGACCAAGTTGGGGGAATTTTCTTCCGTTGTTCGCGGTCCTGTTGTCACTTTTCCAACCTAGTTCAGGTGGATGGCTATGATGATTTCACTTGATAACCGAAAAACCACACCAAAAATTCCGTCGTTTTCCGTCACTAAGCAATGAGCACACGCATGCACATACACGCACACACTTTACACACCTATTGTACCGTACACATCGGTGGCATACTTTTTGTTTTATTTTCGTTAATAGCGAGAAGCTGCAAAATGATATTCACATTTTCTCTTTATCTTTTCGCTTTCCACATGTCATTTGCCAAAATCTTGCCTTCGCTGTGCTTTATTTTATTATTTTTTGCGTTTTGAGCGCCCTTGATGCTAACCTCAGTTGCCGGAAAAAAGGCCCGATCTAATGTGATTGTGGTTCGAGCGGCACTCGATGGGTTGTGGGCCTTTTCTTTGCTTTTTCGTTAGCAACGCAATTACTCTTGCGCGCGCCCCAAGAAGGCCCACCGGTAGAAAGTAAGCCAAAGCAAATCGAAAGACGAGCAAAACAAACACCTTTTAATGCCGGCCAGATGCGTACTGAAAGGCACACGCACGGAGACACACTCGCTTTCGATTGAGCGGGGAAACACCACTGCACTTCCGCACGTTCGATTTTCCCCCAAAACACACCGTTAACAAATAATTCTCCGAAAGTGGGAGATTTTCGCGATACGGTTTTTTTTTCAATTTCTTTTCCCTCACTTGTTCACACTCACACACGTACACACGCACTGTTTACTTTCTCTGTTGCCTTTTAAGATCAAAATCAATGGAATCTTTCAATCGAGCCTTTTCGGTAATTGTATAACACACGTGAATTGGCAAAGATTTTTCTACAATCTTCTTTTCATTAGTTTTAAACACTACTGCTTGTTAGTTTTTTCGTCACAATTGCTTCCACACACACGATAAACGATTACAAAAAGATTCAATTTTGATGGCGTTTGATTTCCACACTACACTCGATTGCCGTTACAGAAACACCGACCGGCGTGTTGTTGCACAGACGTTGACTGAAACTTCGTGCGGCGCGCAGACACTACGACCGTTCGCAGTAAGCTCTCTTCTACGACTGAAGTGCACGGAGCGCTCGCGCTTGTTTTGGCGCGCGCGGAGAACCCGATTCGGAAAACACTTGCTGCGCCTGCTGCTACTTTTGCTGCTGAGACTTTTGCAGGGTTAGTGGTGCGAGGGAATGCGAAACTTAAAAAAAACAGGCATCAGATTTTTAACTCCAGCGAAAATTAAATCTCTTGTTTATTAACTTTTAGTCAATAAAAATAAAAAATGATTTGAATCATCCTTTTTATCTCTGTCTTTTTCCGTTTCTATCTACTTTTTGTAACACTTTCGCATTCTCTTTTTTTTCTATCTCTTTCTTACACTCTGTGTATCTCTCTATCTTCTACCCCCCCTCTCTTTCTCTCTCTCTCTCCTCTCTCTCTCTCTCTCTCTCTTTCTCACTTCTCCTTCGTTAAATTGAAATTTTCCAATCTCTTTCTTCTGAATCGCCTCTGTAACTTCCTCTTTTCCTATCTTTCCCTTTCTCTTTTTTCTCTGCTCTGTATTCTTATAAATTTATCGCCATAACTTTCTATCTTTCATTTATCTATTCCTTTATTCTATTTCTATCTTTATCTTTTATCTTTTTCTACCTTTAGTTCATTTCCCACAACACCTAATCATTAAACTACATATGTATAAAGGACATAAGACCAACTCAATTTTATTGAATCACTTAATTATTTAAAAAAAATAGAATTTTGTTATAATATAACCCATAACAACATTGCTAAAAATAAATATCCCCATGTGTAAATTTCCCCATGAAAGCATCTGTATTCATTTTGCTCCTTGGGTAATTGGCTTCCGTACCTGTCAAACGCGGAAGCGTCATCAACTTCTTGGCAGCACTGCTGGCAGTAAAATCGAAAACAGAAATATTCCCTGCCGGCTGGATTGACCGAATCTCCTGTAAACTTTTGATAAATACAACTACCCAGGCTGCCGATCCTTGCACCCCGGCTCCAGTATGTCCAACAAGAACAAAAAGCAATCGGAAACGGTCCCTGCTAAGGAGGAAGAGGTGAGGCACGAGTATTACAGCTGTGCTGTCCCCCGCACCAAACACAGGGACACGTCACAGATTTTGTGAAACGAATGGAAAACTTATCTGCTTCTGTATGCTTCTATTTTCCGCAAACCAAACATTCACCAGGTGGTCCAGATAAACAAATGGGACGGAACAGCGGTGAAGCACGCGCTGGATGATTCGGTGAAGAATGCGCTGATGGAGCACAGCAACATGAAGGAGCATTTCGCCATCATCGACGGGCGGCTGTTCATCTGTGCGATGGCCGTTGCAATTGCGCTGGTTGCGCTCGGTTACGACTATCAGTATTCGTTTCCCGCCTCGAAGCCCGTGCTGATCGTGTGCGTGCTGTGCTACTTCTTCCTGATGGGCGTGCTGACCGTCTACACCACGTACGTGGAGAAGGGCATCTTTGTCGTGGGCAACCAGAAGGATGCCAGCGGTGCCGTGAAACGATGGCAGGCAAGTTCCGACATGAAGAAGTACGACGACAAGTACGAGCTGACGGTGCAGCTGAAGGATTCGCGCGGCATTCGGGAAGCAACGGTCACTAAGTCGGTCGCCAACTTTATCGACGTGAATGGGCTCGTGCTGGATGATCTGGTCGCCAGCGAGGTGAACCGTATTGTGAACTCTCTGAACGCAGACCGCAAGGATAAGTAGAGAGGGATAGAGATGCAGTAAGAATAATCAGATATTGCTAAAAAGCGATAAAGCGTAAAAAGTAAAATAAACTACTAGCTCCGGAACGGGTGCGAGTTCAAACTGACGGTTTATTTCAGTTCCGTAGCATTTGTTCGTTGAAGTTATTCCAAGCAATTCGCTTTAACTATTAATACCTTTTCAAAGGACGGCCACAGTGAATCATATGGCATACACAATTCAATGCTCTTTTTCTTCTTTTTGCTATACGACGTACACACCCAATTCAAAGGAACCGTCCACGAAACATCCTTAGCGTAGTGAAAACGCCTGCTGCGTTACTCGTTGCGCCTTTGCCCCGATTTTCTGTGGATAAAAAAGTTTGTCATATTTTTTTATTTTTTCTGAAATGGTACAACATTGCTTACTCTTCATCAGGGATTGTTAGCTCCTGTCCCTCGGCAACTGGCCCCGTCAGAACGACCACGGATTGCAGCTGCTCGTCCACCGACTGTTTCGCGTTCGATGTGCTCGAACGCCGCAGCCGACGGGTGAAGGGATAGAAGCAGGTAACACCCTCCATCTTGTGATCCATCGCAGCAACCCTCTGCACCAATCGGAACAACAGATGGGGCAGCTTCTCGCTACCCTCCACTGCTTGCAGCCGGGACCACAGGGAGACATTTTCCTTCACCGCGATGGCGTACATGAGAATCGCCATGAACTGTGTTACGCATCTACCCGTCATATCTTTGCTGTCTTCCGGGTTTGGTTCCCGATCCTTGTAGATGGCAAGCAGATGCAGCACATAGTCGGTCGGTTCCAGCGCAAACGGATCGCGATACTGCTCCAGCTCGGCCGGCGTCTCCACGCGCCGCAGAAAAGCTTCCGGATCCTCGAGAAACAGTAGCACCGCGTGCCAGAACAGACGCAACACTACGTGAAACATTCGGGTCGGTTTAGGGCCGCGAAAGAGTAGCTGCAGATCGTCAACGATTTCACACTCGAACTGATGGTAGCGCTGGTACGACTGCTCCTGGCATTCCTCGCTACAGTACATCACGCCGGTGCAGCCCGTGCATGGTCGCAGGTTGTGTTCGTTGGTTGCGCCGCAAAAGTCGCACCGCTGGTAGGCCAGTTCCGCTTCCAGCACCAGTACGAACGGTTTTTCCACCAGTACCTTCGCGCCATCCTCCAGGCTACGGTTCGTTCGAATGCCTTCTCCGTCTTCGCCCACCTCCAGACAGGCCTTTATCGAACAGTGGCGCGTTGGGGCATTCGGTTTCGCCGCCGCGCAGCTACCGCCCGATTCCTTCAGCTGCTCCCTAACGCGCTGCTCACGATCCGCCAGCTTCGACCTCATTTCTGTGGGATAATTATGACGCCGGGCCAGCTCAATGTTCTGCAAACATTCGCGGTACAGCTTGCGGTTGAAGTACACGGCCGATCGGTTCGCATAGCCAAGGCCCAAATCGGCCGAACCTTCCTCGGCCATGGCGATGCTCTGGTTGTACAACTCCAGCGCTTTGGCCGGATCGTCCGGTGACTGCTTGTACGCCGCATTGCCCTGCTCGCGGAGCTTCGCTGCCTTGGTGCTGCTCTTGCCGATCTTTGCCTTCGGGAATGGCCAATACTGCCGCTTGAACAGGATTTGACACTCGGCCAGACTTTCGCATGGAACACTACGCCGTCCAATCGCCCACGAGGTGGCCAGCCCGACGGAGGGACACTCCAGCTTTTCCACCACCTCGGGTCGTAGCATTTTTTTACCACTTTCCGGCGCTGGTTTCGGAATTTACATCGCCCAGTTTGACAGCTGCCCGAGCGGGACCGCTTGACAGCTAATCTGTTCTGTTTTGTTGGTAAACAAAGTCCAAGCCCTTTGGGAGTGCTCGCATACGCGATCATGGCCGATTTGCGTCTGTTTTCGCGTAGCTTTATTACCGAATTTATAAGACTGTACAAAAGCTTTCCCTGCCTGTGGAAGGTAGGCTCACGGGAGTACTCGGATCGAGCGAAAAGAGAGCAGGCGTACGATGCACTGGTCGCCAAGTACCGGGAGGTGGACCGGATGGCAACGCGGGACGAGGTGAAGAAGAAGCTGTACGGTCTTCGGTCGAGCTATCGGCGCGAGATGGCCAAGCTGAAAAACTCGATCCGCACCGGTACCACTCTGGACGATGTGTACAAGCCGACGCTATGGTACTTCTATCTGTTTGACTTTCTGTCCGAGCACGAGACGCTGAAGGAACCGACCAGCACTACCGACGACGATCAGGATATGTTGAAGGATGAGGAACAGGTACAAGCGGGATTTCGGTTGCAATTGCGGAGAAGGAAAAACACGCTAAAAACTCTCCCTTTCCTTTGTAGGAATACGACGACAGTGAGGAAGCTCTGGAGCAAGGCGAAGAGACGCCGCACTATCACGACGATGCTGGGAACGATCTTGACGAGATTGAGCCTGGGGAGGATGATATTATCGCGGAAGGCGATGATCCCTTTAGCTCCGATACGCCTGCCCGCTACACATCACCCGCACCGGATCGACCCGAACCCTCCGTACCGGGTGCATCATCGTCCTCCAAAAGGGTAAATCGGTCCCCGTCGAAAAAGCGTAAACTACCCACAACCCCCCCTGCCGAACGGATCGAGTATTTGGAGCGGATCGAACCAATCGATCATGCCGACGCGACGCTACAACCACCGTCCGACCACCCAGAGGATCAGTTCGATGTGTACGGGAAGCTGATCGCGCACAAGCTGCGCTCGTTCAACCGGCTGCAGGCCACCTTTTCCCAGCGGCTCATCAACGAGGTGCTGTTCGAGGGCGAGATGGGATATTTGAATAGGAATTGTAAAATTGTCGATATGGGCAGTCCGTGAGTCTGGAGGGAGAGAGAGAGAGAGAGCAGAAGAATGTGGAGTACTGCATCGTTAGATAGAATATTAAGCACAGTGCGAGTCGAGGGAACTTGAGGAGTTAATCGAACACAAAATATGTCTTTGTGGCGTATTTTTAAATTATTATTAGTTACCTGCGCCCTTTTATTACTTTCTGTATCTGTGAGTGATGTATCTTTTATCTTATCTTTTAACCATATAAAACGGCTCGCTAGTTAAAGAAATTAGTGTTCTCAGGTCGCGGAGATCAAAAATAGATTAAATTATCATGAAAAAATCACGCGAAGCAAACGAACACAGAAATGCGTGAGCTTTTTTGTATATAAAATTTATTAAGAAACTGACTCGACTCCTTACTTTGCACTCTTCATAATGCCGAATCAATGTGTATTTATGCCGTAGCACGGATCGATGAAGCTCAAACGCTTTCGCTGGCACACATAAACCGCCCTGCAGCATTGTAAATAATTCGAGGGCATTTGTTGCACTTATTCATATCGATCGAATTGAGACTGTTTGTACATTCGTAAATTCTTAATAGCGATTGGAGTTTAAGGAATGCGTGGAGCGATAGAGAAGATGGCATACAAAATGGCGCGCAATTCACTGATCACTGACCATACTACAATGCTTATTCCTGAGTAACATACATTTTAAAAGAGAACCTTATCAATAAAATAACACTCCGAGATCCGGCATCTGGCTTCGTCTCGACAAAATGTTCTTCCTCCTCCTCCTCAATACTCCTGGCTTTGCTTCTCCTGCGATGAGCTGTTGCCGGCAGCTTTAGCACCCGTTTTGCGGGGCAGCAGCACCGAATGAATGTTCGGCATGACGCCGCCCTGCGAGATGGTCGTCCCCTGCAGCAGCTTGCTCAGCTCCTCGTCGTTCCGCACCGCCAGCTGGATGTGGCGCGGCGTCAGGCGAGATTTGTGATTGTCCCGCGCGGCATTACCCGCCAGCTCCAGCACCTCCGCCGCCAGATACTCGAGCACGGCCGTCATGTACACGGACGAACCGACGCCGATCCGGTTCGCATACTTGCCCCTCTTCAGCGTGGAAGAGACGCGGCTAACGCTGAACGTAAGCCCAGCACGGGACGATTTCGATACTGGCGAACGGAACACAAAGAACGAGAGAGAGAGAGAGAGAGAGAGAGCACGCAATAATGGAATAACAACTCCAATTTCCATATCCACCACATTTATCCCTTGTCCCAGCTGTACTCACTTTTCTTCATATTGGATTAAATTGCTTTTTTTGTTGCGCTAAAGCCTTCTCAAACTTGAACACTTCCTCACTCACGGGCAGCAACGTATGAATTGCGATGGAGAAATGTAGCGTCTCCTTTGATACGGGGGGAAAAATGCGCGCAATTTTACCGGTTGCTTCCTTCACGCACACACAACCACACCAGAGCGAGATGGGCACAGTGGGCAGAGTTGTGTTCAATTTTCGGGTAAAAAACAGTTCCTCGGAAAAAGGGAATCAAGAGCGTTTGCAATACGTGGAACACGTGGGGGTTGGGGCTAGTGATGGGGAAAATGAGGTTTTCGTCGAAATCGAATCTGACTCCGCATTTTTCTGGAATCGATTCCGGATAGTAGGTCCGGAATCGGAAATGGCTAAGAATTGGCTGCAGAATCAGTTCTAGAATCTAAATCGAATCCAGAATCAGAATCGGCTTCGAATCGGAGTCGGTATCGACATATCTATAAAAATAGGCGTTTTAGTCCATCGATGCTACTAATGGTGAGTCATACGATTCATTTCAAGACCCGACCCGGAGTCGGGTGCGAGTCAGTCGGAATCGATTCCGACCTGTAGGTGCAACGAGTTCGAGTCGACCCGAATGATGAGTAGGTGCGAGAAAGCATAAGCGACATCGACCCATTTCGTGCAGTGAGTTCTGGTGGAGTATTGAACCTATATTGATCCGACCATACTCGAACTCGCTGCACCAACGGGTCGAAGTCGCTTAAGCTTTCTTGCACCTACCGAACCTATTTGTATCTTTTGGGTCAACTCGAACGACTCCGGCTCGCTTACGGATGGCTTTGTAGGTTCGGATCGACCCGCCCATCACTAGATGGAGAGGACTAGATGGAGATTCCCGGACTGATTTCACTTCTGAAACTTCGTATTTCAATTCAAGAGCTGATTTTCATTGCGGAGCAAATTTCATTTCTGGAGTCAATCCTGATTCCGTGACCGGAGCAAGTAGCGATTCCAAGGTCGATTCCGATTCTGGGGCCGATTCTCATTCCGGAGCTGATTCCGATCCCGGAATTGATTCCGGAACCGACTCCGGAATCGACTCTGGAGCCAACCACAGAATCGGCTCCGGAATTGGCTCTGGAATCGACTTCGAAATTGGCTCCGGAATCGTATGTAGGTCCGATTTCGAGCTCACACCTCTAGTTGATACGCGTGATCGTATTTTTATGAACTTATGGAAATAAACTATTTTTTACTACTTTAAAAATTGTGCTGATTC
Source organism: Anopheles gambiae (assembly GCF_943734735.2). Lineage (NCBI taxonomy): Eukaryota > Metazoa > Arthropoda > Insecta > Diptera > Culicidae > Anopheles > Anopheles gambiae. Next base: position 91,363,737 of record NC_064602.1, read on the forward strand.
TTTTTTTTCTTCTTTTAGTTTTGGCCCAGCTTGTCGTCAACTTAAACATAAAACTGAAGACATATTTTTTCGTTGATTTTTTTTAAATTTCTAATTCATGCTAAAACAATATCATCACGGGGACCCTAAGGACCTCCGGCATTGAAGCACGTGTCAGAGAACAAAAAAATATACTAAAATTGGCGATCTGAAGCTGCTTTAGATTCGGTACGCTCTACGTACGCATTCCGTACTTTTTTTTAGCTAATCTTATCTACTCCCCATTAGAACTCCATTCCGAACAATTAAACAAATTCGACCTCGTCCGTACAATCAATTTGTATAAAAAATGTGAAAGGTTTAAATAGAGACTACAAAAACGGTTGCCACATTCACACCATACTGATAAGATGAAAAATAAAGAAATGTTTCGTTTCTCTTTCTTCTGTTTCTGAGTTCATATTTAACAGGCTGAATTCAAAAAGGAAAAGTTAAATTATACGATTTTGAGGTATTTTTATGAGCTAGTCGAATTAATCTCTTGCCACTTCATGTAACAAGAAAGGATCCAACACAATCATTTGATCATGCTCTCCAGACAAGTTTCGGTCCATTCAAGTTGACCGATTAAAAGGAATTATCTATCCATTGCTTCCGAGACTCCGAATCGTATTGAACCGCACAGTCTCCCGAATGCTTCGCACAAAGATAAGCACCGAATCATTGTGCAAACAAATTATTTGCTAGTGCTCTTTCTCTCCCCCCCCCCCCCTCTGGACACCACTTGAGTGATAATGAAGGTGGCGCGCCAATTGCACGCAGCGACGGCCGCACGATCATTCCTTCGTTTGCGCTGTTCTGAGACGCGGGTACGGTTGTGGCGCTTGCGTGTGATACCCAGCTACACTGCTACACCGGTATGGGGAAAGATGACCGAGAATTTCAACCATCGGCGGTGCCGTACGATCGACTGCTTCCCGATGCCAGATCAACAGGTAGAGTAAACCGCATCACCCATGCTTGAGTTTTTCCCTTTCCGCGATCTTCGTTTCACTCCATGCTCTACCCGTAAGAAGTGGAGAAATTACTGTAAACAGAGCGTTATTTTGTTTTACCACTGATACATTCTTACCATCCCTACCGAACCCCTTTCAACACGACAGCTGATTTACTGGGTGCGCAACAAAACAACCACGACGCAGCAACAGCAGCAGCGGCGACGGCAGGAGTTGTCGCAAGCCCCCGTGAGATAAGACAAACGCGTCATCCAGTCTACGGTACGTATCAGAACGGCGCACGGCACGCCACCAGTATGGGCGGGGAAGAGCCGGAAGGAACCAGCGCAGAACACGAGCAACTGTTTGCCGACTACCGGGACGACGACGAGAACGACGAGCGCAAGGATTCGATCGACGAAACGACCGTCACCGGCGAGGGGATGATGGATCGTGCAAAACGGAACGCCAGCAATCGGAACGCGAACAACCGGGCAGTGGAGCGAAATGCCACCTTCAGCAGAAAGCTAGTGCTTGCCAATGTGTTGATCAATGTGCTTATGTTTGGTGTGGCCGGGTTCATCACCTATCATTGCTTCAACCATGCGATGGTGCTGTTCTCCTGGCACCCAACGTTCATGTCCATTGGGGTAAGCCGATCGTGACTGTGCGCGTGTGTTTGTTGATGTGTGTTTCATGATCTTTGCATGTTTTACAAACGATCTTCAACCTCTTCCAGTACCTGATCCTCATGTCCCAGGCCGTGCTGACAATGTCCGGAGCGAACTACTTCACCCACCGCTGCCAGCATCGCACGAAGGTGTTCCTGCACTGGCTGCTGCAGGCCGTGGCCGGCGTACTCATCTCGATCGCGTCCGTGTGCATCTTCCTCAACAAGGTACGGCTCGGTAAGCCCCACTTCCAGACGCTGCACGGAATCTTCGGGCTGGTGACGGTGTGCCTCACGCTCGTATCGATCGCCGGTGGCGTTACAACGAAGTATGCGTTTCAGCTGCGCCACTATATGCGCCCGATCTACAGCAAGCTCGGGCACGGTATCGTGGGCACGGTGTCCTACCTGCTCGCCACTGTCACGATCTCGCTTGGCGTTTATTCGCGCTGGTTCCAGGAGGACAACGATGCCAACGTGCGGCTAACGCTGGTGATAGCGATCGGTACGGTCGCGCTGTATGTGATCGTTACCCCGATTGCCAACACGGTGCAGCGAATCCGCACGGCCGTGCGGACCACGCTTTAAGCGCACACACACAGCATAGTTTAAGTTATAAGACCTGGGAAATTAAAAATTTCCTTTCTCATCCATTTGAAAGACACCGTGACGAAAGCAATAATAAAATGTTACATACAACTTTATTCGTCCTTTGCTTTCGGCGTTTGTTTCGATTGTCCACCGGGATGGTCCTCGTGTACCTTCTCCTCTGAGCCGCCTATGATCAGCAGCAAACCGGCCAGCACCAGTGCCGTGCCAAGCCACCAGAGCAGGCTGCTCTGCTCGTTGAATAGCACCGTACCGAGGAGGGCCTGCAAAAAGAAGGAGCAATTAAATCCGAGTGGCCTTCTTTTCCCCCTTCTTTTTGGGCGGCCAAGTTCTCACCGAAGCGACATAATTTGTGGCGGCACTGGCCAGCGATGCCCGCAGCGTCGACCCGGATCCAGCGTGCAGTGCTTTGACGAAGAATCGCCACACGCAACCGTTAAGCAGGACCATGGTCAGGAGGCATACAGCCTGAACGAGGGTTTCTCCTGCTGGCAGCTAAGAGAGCGGGAAAGAGATGGATCGGGTGAAAGTTAGCAAGACGACCAGAGCGTTTGATTCAGTTGTAAAGGTGTACATCATCGTTCGGAAAGTTTATTCTATGAAATGGTTTGCAGAAATTATGAGTATGATTAAGTTATGATATCGTCGCAGCGCTTGTCGACGGTAAAGGGTGCTACAGGTTCGAGAAATGGGATAGGAGGATGCGGATTCGGGAGATTGGGTTAGTAGCGCACACAGTAGATCTTACTATCTATTACGTTAAAATATTTTTTTACAATTCTTTTTCTCGATCTATCTTCAATTAGCTTGTACCTAGGTGTAGATACTATTTCATTCACATTATTTACTATTGCCCTAACAGCTACTATTGCGCCTAGAGCTGACCTCTCCAATTCATGCCTTCTAGCAGCTCCCTGCACTTTGCGTCTTCGAACTAATCGAGAGTTGTGTTTGAACTTCCTATTCCCTACACATTCCTGTTTCAACTGCATCAACTGCAAACAGACACAATATACAATAAAAAACGTACAAATCCCCGCGGCGGTGGAACCGATGTGAGATATTTACGTATTGAGAATGCCGTCGATCAGCTGCAGGATGCCAATTTTCAGCTTGCGCTTCTGCTCCATCGTCATCGTCTGTATGTCGGGCACCAGGCTCTGGAAGAAGTTGTGATCCGCATCGGTCGCCAGCGTCGACGTGCTCGGAATGAAGGTAAAGTGGGGCGGGACCTGCGTTTGCAGCTGCGGCTGGGCCGCAAGCGTCTGGTGCGCCGGCGGCTGCTGATGGTGCAGCGTTTGGGACGTGATCGGGTTGGAGGTGTAGCAGGGCATCGGGATGCTGGCCGGTTGCATCGGGGTGTTGGTGATGGTGAAGAACTGGCGCTGCGCCACAAGGTCTCGCTTCGAATCGTTTGCCACCGACTGGAGTGTGCTGGCGGTTTCGATCGGGCTTACCGCCCCGACGCTGGTCTGGGAAAGGCGCGGCTGCTTAACCGGTGGCGCGGTAATGATTTCGTACGTCGTCGTCGTGTTGGCCGCACTGGTGCTGTCCGTGTGTAGCACTTCTTGGTGGTGCTGCTGCTGCTGCTGGTCGGTGATGGTTGACGCTTCCTGCCCGATCGGCATTATCTTGATCGACTGCAGTATGCTGTCCTTGATCTGCTCGCTGTGATCCTCCTCCGGCACCGTGATCGTTTCAATCTCATGCGGCTCCTCCTCGTCCTCGTCCTCGTCCTCCTCCTCGTTTTTGCTCATCGATTCGCTTTCGCCCTTCGTCCAGGTCGGCTCGTCCTGCTCGTAGGTGCTCGTTTCCTCCCGCGCCTTCAGGTACGGCAGCACGAACTGCATGTGGCTGTACAGGTAGTAGGGCTTCCGGCGCGCCTGGTCGGGGTTGTCGCGCACCGACTTCTGGTAGCGGGTCATGCAGCAGCGCAGATTGCGCCACCGCTTCTTGCATGTGTCCACCCCTTCGCCGACCGCGTCCGAGACCGCCTGCCAGGCCCGCTCCTGCAGCGTCTGCTGTTTGTAGTCGGGATTGCTCGAGTCGAACAGGCAGGGATGCTTTTTCACCTCCCATACGAACGTGATGTTGAAGGACTGGTCCTCCGGGCTGATTTTGGTCGGTCCCATGTTGCTGTGCTAGTGTTCCCTGCCAGCTCGCCCAGTGTCCCCCGCGCGCCTTGCTGCTCCGTCAATCGGGTGATTGGAACCGAACAAAAAACGGCCACTCCAAAAACAACCTGCCTGAAAGAGCGTATTTTTCTTCGGGGGATGCAACACACAACACAAGCGTTCTTTTGACCGCACGCACCCTTCCCACTACCCCTACGCCGTACCAGCCATTGTGTGTTTTCTTTTCCCTATGGCGCCAGCATAGCTGTCAAAGTAGGTGCGACGTAAACAGAGCCATTTGACAGCTGCAAATCTCTTTCTCGGAAATTAGGGATTTATGTTTAGGGGTGGTTTTCACGCGAAAGGGTGTCTTTGTGTGTTTTAAACCAGTGAGAGAATAGTGCCAGTACGAGCAAAGGTTCCTTCCGAGTGCTTACCGCGGTGAGTCCAGCATGTTCCAGCAGGCGGCCACTGTTGGCGGTCAACTTGCCAAACAGACTTGCAAATGAGGCACACAGTCCAGCGAATACAGCGTAGTACGGCCTTTCCTGCTCCATTTTGGTCACGTTTGGCACAGCAAAAGAAAATGGGAAATCTTCTAAGCAACACACGCAAAACTACACTGGAAGTACAAGTGCAATGAATTGTTTGCCGACTTCCAAAGTGGGCGATGCCATTTATTGGATTTTTTTCTTTGCATGTTTACTGTAATTATTGCACCGACTAAAGCATCTCATTAATCTACATAAATCTAATTACTTTGTAGAGTGTTTGTAAAAAGCAAAAACATAACTAAAATTACTTTTTCTGTTAATTTTCTCAACAAAAACATAATTTGCCCACCGCGATTGACGACTTTTATGGGAAAGAAAATTGTTTCGATACAAAATGTTTTCAAGCAAGCAGTTTTGACAGTTGCAATAATTCCGTTGAATTTTTCGAATCGCCGTTTGGCTGTGTGCGTGTCGATTTTAATCACCCGTTCGCAATACGGTACGTTGGCAGGGCGAACTGACCCGTGCGCCAGAAAGAGAAGCGTTTGCAAGCGATGTGTGTGTGTGTGGCAACTAGAGAAAATACACACACACGCACGCACGCGCACGCAATCGATGGCCCGTATTCGTCAGCAGCGCCATCATCAGCAGCCAGCAGGCGTTTTTCCGCAGAGAGCGAGCTACAGCAAAGAAGTGTCGCGAAAAGACGTCGTCGTCGTCGTCGTCGATTTCGCTTAAAAATTTTCCACCCCGTTTAACCATTCACCCCCCTACTCCCCCGTACGGAGCACATCGCGGTGCGCGAACGTGTACGTGTTGTGTTTGTTGCGTTGTGAGCTGCAATAGTATTTAGCAGAAGAAAGGTGATCATCCCTTAAAATTCAACCCAAGTACCAGCAATAGAGCGAAGGTGGAGGCAGTAGAAGCTGCTGCTCGCTTTTTTTGCAGAAAAGTTTCGCAGGTGAACAACGAGACGTGTGCGTGTGTGTGTGCGTGCGTACGTGTGTGGCGTTGTTATGTGCAACACATCGCCAGAGCATTGCCTAAATCATCCCTCCGGGTTTCGCAGGGAGTCCCTCTGCAACCATAATTATTACGCCCAGCATCGATCGATCGTTCTTCGCTGAATTGCTTTGTGTGTGGGGCTGTGTTCGTCTTCTTTTTGCTAGTGGCGAGCGTTCGCTGCTCCCTTATTAGTGTGAGACCACCCCCGTGTGTCCGTGTGTGTGTGTGCGCGACAAATTGTGAGTCAAGGTGAAATTTGTGTGCGAGAAAAGTAGAAAAAAAAGAATATCCCTAACCCAGCGCCACCTTCCTTCCACACCATCCTCCTGCCTCCCCAAGAAACTCTACAGCGTCACGGCAAGTTGTGGGTCATTTTTGTGTGCGTGTGCGTTTGAGTGAGTGTGTGTGTGTGTGGCATGTGTGTAAAGTGTGCGTTATCCTCCTCTTTGTGTGTGCAGTGTGCGACGAAAATTGTGCGAAAGCAACCTTGCGACTGTGTGTGCGCGTGTCTGCACACACATTCACACACATAGTCAACTATACAGACACACATACATACACACAAACACACACACTTTACGTACGCAACACTGCCGAAACGGAACTTGCGTTGAAAAAGGACACCGGACACAAGATCACTCTCCTCCCCGTGCCAGGAGTCATCGTACCCCGCATTGTCCTGTGAGGTGAAACAATCACAATTAAACCCGCTCCCTCCCTTTCCCCAATTTCATTATTTGCTGTAGGTCATCGCACCGTGGGAAAAAACGCCAAAAGTCCATACAGAGGCAGCAGTGTAGCCATCCAACAGTTCTTCTCAAAAAAAAAGGGAAAACAATAACCTTCCTTCGATGAACTCAGTGTGTAAGTAGCTTCTTTAAATGTCCGTTTAAATCACTCCTTTTTCACTCTTTTCGGTCCGAAACCAAATCGCTCCACCCGAAAACTAGCCCCCGACGAGACAAACTATTATCGATCTATCGATCGAAAACAGTGAACCTTTACAGAGGGAATTTGAACGAAACGCGAGCATGAAGCCTCTGAAGGGGCTGAAGGGGATCCCGCCATCGAGACGAACAAAGATGGCAGAGAGCAGCAGCAGCATTTGCGGTGGGAAGGGACTGGTGGCTCTGTGCGAGGCAAAACGCACAATGAATGGCTACTTCGATGCGAGAAAAGCGACAAAACAGACAAAAATGGCCATCGCGGACAAGTCGTGTGTGTGTGTATGGTGCAAAAGCATCAGTCATCGCCCGTTATCAATGGAACGAGTATATGGGAAAGTTTCTATCACCATATTCTAACCAGAGACAAAACGCGACAAAACGGTGCCGACGCGGTGGCTTCAAGATCCAATTTACACCCGTCAATTTCCTACGGTAGTGTGTGTGTGTGTGCAAATATTTTCGCTGTTACTGTTTTTTCAAAGCGAAACTGATTAGGGGCAGCACACAGCACACAAAAAAGGTGACGGATATGAACCCAAACCGTAGCGCACCGTGTTTATATGGCTGCTCTTGTGCAATGGTGTGTGTTGAACAGGTGTGTGTGTGTGTTTTTGCCTGTTTTACGCACAGTAAACCAATGACGGGGTATCCCTTCCTTTTGTGCTTCAGCTCATTGTTACGCCTACACTTGCTGCGCACACACACATCCACACATTCGCACGCAAACATACTGACAAAACACGCAATAATACTAAACGCCAAGGGGTAGTTTGGCTGTCAAAATTTAACCCCCGCTCAAACTACTACCGTGACAGGGAGTCACCACCTCCCAATCCACCCTCCCTCAGGGAAAAAGGAATCGATTTTTCTCGATTGGAATTGACAAAAAAAGGGGTTTTCGCATGGTGTCCGTGCATCAGGAGGAGGTGTCCTTGGAAGGACGAATGTCGTCACAAATCGGGGTTTTTTTTTGCATACGCATCACAACTCTTTGCTTGGCGTGGTGTGTGAGTGTGTGCGCAACTATCGAACATCTTGTTGCATAATTTAAATCACTTACAATCGATTCATTTGTCGTGTGCTTGCTCCGGTGCCCATAACGTGCGACTATCTCCATCATCTGGAATACTCCAGAGACGCATGAATGGACAGTGTGTGTGTGTGTGTGTGTGTGTGTGCTTGTGTGCAGAACCAATTAACAGCTGTGTTGTGTTGCCTGCTGTCGTCACGTTTTTGTCCGAGTGAAACAAATACTTTGCTAATGTGTGTGTGTGTGTGACGGTGGGTGAGGGTGTAACGCGTCAAGTGCATCTTTTGCTGCAGTGAGCGGTAGTTTCTCTTGTGGTTTAAAAATATCGTACAAGGTAAAGGGTACTCGTGGGTGGGGGGTGATGGTTTGATGATGACACATCGATACGGCCGTATAGGAACTGCTGCCCCGGGTGGGTGGATAGAATGCACTCTCGGCGACTGTCATATGACTTTGACGTGTACACACATGCGTTTGCTCTTGCCTTTCGTTTGGGACTCTCGTGGTGTGTGTGTTGCGAGCTTGGGGCAGACACAATGACGCGCGATTTTTGGATGTTTATACAAAATATTCACTTTATACACACACAAAAAAAACGCAACCGAGTTGTTAACAAACTCGAGCATCTTTTTCTTGAACAGGTGAGAGAGTTTGTTGAGTTTCGCTCTTGAACTGTTTGCTCCCCCCGTTTCGTATTGTGTGAGTAATCATTCCCGGCGGAAAAGGAGCATGCGTATCCCTCCAAAAGTCTCGAGCCATCATCCATCCCCTCTCCTCCCCCACTTTCGCTTTGTTTTCTTTTGCAATGACGCAATTATGCAGGACGGCAAAAAGGCAAAAAATAACGCGACGGACAACAGACAAACACTGTTCCGGACACAAACCGGAAAAGACATCAAAATTCCAACCAAAATTGGTTGTGTTTCGTGCGTGTGTGTGTGTGCGTTGAAGAGACAGACCGGTTTTCGGGGGGGGTGACCTTGTTTGCTGATAGTGCAAAAATCCACCCGCACCCTTGAAAGCTCAAATTTCTGTTCCCCAAAAACAAAGCCTACCAACGGCGGTTGACCTTGCCTTGTAGGCGGATTGTGTGAAGTGTGCCCGCGGGGTCTGACAGATAAAGCTGCTGGCGGCTCTGACATCATACGCGGACACTTTCGGGCGGTTTGGGGGGGTGGGGAACGCGCCACCAGCGCGCAGCACGCCTTTGATCGAGTTCTTCGACGCGTTCGTCCCACGCGCATCAACTGCGCATCAAACGCGGCTGGCTGGCTAGCTGGCTGTGCGGCGCTGCGATGGCGCTTATGGGGCGGTGACGCTAATGGACGACCGGGGAGGGCTTTAAATGAAGTCATTTTGTGGTGGCGGCGGTCTGTGCTGGTGGGTGCCTTTTGGGGCGTACTGTACGCGCTCCCCGTCCTAAATGGAGCAGGTGTTTTGCTCATTAGCAAAGTAAGCAGTAGCGGGTTTTTGTTTATGGTGATGGGCAAAAGTAATGAATTTTTTTAGCGGGTAGCATGGACTGGGTACATGGATTAGGTGTACTTTTGTGGGGATTACCTTTTGTGGTGTTATTTATTGTCATTATAATTTTAACCTTTTAAAATCGTCGTATATGAAATAAGCTTAAAAAATCCCCAAACTTCGTTATCAGCAACGATATGTATTTGAGGAAGTTAAACAAACAAAGCATTCGTTCATAAATTTCGGTTGGACTTAAATTCAAAATTGAAACTGTCCACTTCGAGATGATTTGTTTTTGGTGCACAAAAGCGCAAACTCAAAATGAATAGAATAGTAGTTGAATAGTTTCTGGAGGAATGTAAACAGTTGATAATACTTTTTTTTAAAGGAAATGTGCTGTAACATTTTAAAGGAAATGTGCAGTATCATTTTAAAGATGATAATAGGAATAAACATTTAAAATTTAAGAATGATAAGCAGCATCCGATACAAAATTTAAACAAAAAAACTGAGCGAGGCAATTGTTACAGGATTTTCCATCGGAATTCATGGTTGTGGGACACTTCCTTGACTCTTTTTGATGGGAAGTGAACTTCATACGATGGAATTTGAACTCTATGGCTCTTTTTGGACAGGCTCCTTGGAAATTCCTATTGGATTTGTCCAACAAGGGTGCTACAGAGTCCAATTCCCATTACATTTAGTTTAGGAGTTAATGAAGTATCACATAGCTATGCGAACTACTGGAATTACATGGTTTTCCACGAGCCTTTTTATTCTTATTTTAAATTGTCAATACCTTAGGCATGCATTGGCATGTATCTTAAAAGGACTTTGTATTTATGGACGAAGGACGATTGATTGTAAATGTTAGAGGTTGAATATAGAACTGGCATGTTGTATAGTGTGTAACCAATCTCTCTATAGAACTGCCCATTAACCATTTAGCTTTTCCTTAGTTTTATTCGTAATATTAACATTCTATGGTGCTGTCGATAAAATCGCCTGAAATATCTATATTTTACTCGTGTTTTTAGGATAAATCAATCAAAAATTGATCAATGTATGATCAACTCAATGTTTTTGGATTGTTTTGATCGTTCACAAGATTGTCTAGAGATGAAATAGACAATAATTAGAGTGGTCTGTTTGTATACATCATGTTTGGGTGTATGTGTAGTAGTCGTCTATATCATCAGAAATAACGACTTATTGGTCGTCCAATACAGGAACATGGCCATTTCTGACCCGGATGACATGACGATATCTTGATCAAACATTGTAAACCAAACAAAGCAGCATATGTTTTGTAAAGAGTAAGGCCAAGTACGTCAAAAAAACCTCCCCTTCACCTTGTGTGTGTGTGTGTTACAACAGTACGACATTGTTAGAAGATTGCCATCAATGTTTGATGATTTCATGCGCTGCAGGTGTGTGCGTTTGTGTGTATAGGCATTTTTCCCAGCCATTATAAAATAACACCGGCACTACGGTACTGAGTATTATTGTTTTGCGACTAGCAAGCACACACACACCCACACACAGATGACCTTTTGCCGATTCTCACTTTTTCGTGGCACTTTTCTCGCATTTTCCACGCGGTACAAACGGCTTTGTACGTATGTGTTTTAGTGCGAAAAGATGGCAAGTGAAGGTAAAAAGAAGAAGAGTTAAACACACAATTCGATTATTGTTAAGCAGCAATCCCACCACCCCCGATGCGTAGGAGTTGATTGTGTTTCTATGTTTGTCTCCTCGGTGTGTATTAAAAATTTAGAATATGCACACATGGATGGAGCAAGCTAAAAGTGCAATACAGTAAGGGGGGGGAGTAAGCAGTTTGACGTTTGTATGGTTTCCCTTTCTCTCCGTGGAGAAACAACAGAGAGCGAGGGAGAGAGAGAGAGAAGCAAAAGAGAGGTTTATCCGCCACATAGCTCTGCATATTCCCGGTGGGGTTTTGTGTTGCACACCGACGCTGGGTGTTTGTTGGGGCAGGTGAGAAAAACCCTCCAAACCCGGGGGAGGAGAGCGGTATACACTGAGAGCGCGCCGTGTGAGCATGTGCGTCGTAGTGTAGTACTCCCCTCGTAGTCGAGGTGGGCCGTTTTTTGAGAAAGCGAGCTTTCCTTTGCAGGCTCTGCATTCCTCTTCATTGCGTTTTCACGCGTTGCCGAGTGCGGTACAACAACGACAACGACGATACGAGAGAGAGAGGAAAGCAGCATTTCGGGCCGCTTCAAAATTCGAGTTTGGACAAACGACCACGAAGACGACAACCATTGAGAAAACCTTCTTCAGCAAGCAAAGTAAAGACAAAGTTAAAAACAAAATACAATCGTTAAAGTCTAGTCTAGTTGTGTTACGCGTACGCTGTTACACGCGGTTGTGTGAGCGGGCGCGTGTGTGTGGATCGTTTTCGCCGTTTTTTTTTGCCAAATCGGTCGACCTTCTCGCGTAACCAAAAAGCACAACCAGCAGTGTTCCCCCTCGCTGTGGTGTCTGGGTAGTGTTTCACCCTTCACCTCCCCACTGGCTGGTGCCCGTGTTTTGGAGTGTACGTCCGACGGACGGAGTTCCAATACAGTTGAAAGTTTTCCGGCACGTTGCGTTTTTCTTTCCGTTTTTCCAGGGTTGGGGGGGGGTGGCTAATTTTTGGTCGTTTTTGCGTTTTCTTCACCCCCTCCCGCGTGCTGTGTAATTCGTAACCCGGCGTGGTGTGGCAGCCCCCCCCGCGGATTGTGTCACTGAAACACAACACCCCCATGGTGGTGATTCTGTATTGTTTCCAGCGTTTCCAGTGCAATAAGGCCGCGCTAGGTGGCGATTCGGAAGGAAAAATCGATTCGCCGCCGCTCTTGTTGCTGTGTGGAAAATCCACCCCAGCTTGACATGTGACAGTGTGTTTGATGATTGCTATCGCAAAGGAGAAGCAGAAGGCGCTCAACAGCGGTAAAAGTGTCCATGAGAAAGAGTTATTTTGAGACGGGGTTTTTGCAACACAAAAGCTCCACAGTGAAGTGTTTTAAAGAAATATGAAATGTGTGTTTGTGTTCAAAAAGCAAAAAGAGCAAAAACCCTCGGAAAAGGCGGCTGCTGCCCCTTTACCGTGTGATTATTTGCACCCATCTCTGCCCTTTTGCTGTGGCTAACTTGTGTATCTCAAAGCGTGTGTTGGTTGCTGCTCAAAGTGGTCTCTTTTCCCATACGGTGTAGCTAGTGATTTCTGCCACATCATCATCTCCCCCTTATTGTTGCCTTGAGCTTGTGCTGTGTGTGTCCGCCGCAAAGACGCAAATCATTGATTTTATTCCAGCTGCTCGGGTTTGGCGGCCGCCGGTGGCTCCCGTTCGGTTGCGCTCCATACATGCAACTCCCGCAGCTATGCTGGTGTGCGCATGTGTGGCTGTGAAGCAACGTGGTGTGGTGTACGGTGTTGTGTGTGGCTGTGTTGGTGCGTGGTTGCGTCGATTGCGCTCTCAGGTCGTGCCTATGACTCATGGTGAATTCTGAAGTGCACTTTTGGACCGTGAGCCTAGCGTCAGGAGAAGGAGTTGAAGGTGGCTGACGATTATGAGGGGCTGTGCGAGGGCGTCTTGAAATCTCTCTCACTTCGACCAGCATTACTAATTTCCAATAAGTGGACGATTTGGTTGATTGGAAGCTCGAAAAGGCTGCTCATTTTGATGCCCGCCCACCCCCCGCCACAACACAATTGAGCAGAATAATAGAGTCGAGAGTGGTGTGTGCTTTGAGCTTTGAGTGGTGAGCAGAAATTGCTCATTCGAGTGAGAAAATACGGTGCGAAAGAGCTGCAATATGCTCCATGTTTTGCCGGGGAACCTCTTACGTAATTTTGTGAGAAAAGATAATATTTTAACAAAAATGTTTGAAAATTCTGTAAAAAAAGCAAAAAACAGTTTACTTGAAAATATGGAAAATGTCTGAAAGTGGACTAAATTCTGAGCCAACCAGCATCAAATAATTGGCAACGTTATATTCCGGAACCGGCCGGCATTTGTTTCGCTAAACGCTTGTGCTGCAAATTCGCTTGCCTCGGCCGGTCCTGTTATGCTCTTTTATGTTGCTCCGGTTGGCCGATTAACGAACCCCGTACAAAAGACGCTCTTGCCTGCTTGCTATTCATCCCTCCCGTTTCCCGAGCTACTACATTGCGGCTTTTGCAATGGAAAATCTACTAACAGTTCTAACTCGGGATCTGTTGCTGGTTTGGTAACGGGAGAATAGTCACAAAAGCGGAGTTAGTAGCTCTTGTCAAATAGAAAATTGAATTGAAAAGAAGCCAGTGGAAAACAAGTCACCAAGCAAAACGGAACAAATCCACCTTCCAAGATCACGGTCGTCCCCCGTTGCACACCACAAACAGGTTCCGTTGTGGTGCCGGCAGTGTGTGCTTCTTCTCAGGCATTTTAAAAGCTTTTTTCGGATTTTGCTCTAGCTCACACCGAGAACTTTGTCGGCAGACAGTAGTGTGGAGCGATTCCGTACGGAGGTTTTCTATTTGTACCGCGGCGGGTTCGTGTTCTTGCCGGTGGAGAAGTGGATGAAGCAAGAAAAAAGCGGCGTACGCGGGTGTTGTTTCATTTGAATCCAAAACATTAAGCCAGGTGGAAAACAACGGAGCCGTTGGGGTGGGGGAGGCCCGTTTTGCGTAGGTTAATGACCGGCTAGGTTGAGCATGCATAGGAGAGGAGGGAGAGAAGACGAAGAACAAGCAAAACAAGCAAGAGGATGGAAGCATATGGGAGTGAAGAGGCATTAATGTTGGCGCTTTGGAGGTCCGGAGGTCTTCCTATTGTGGCTGGTACACCACCACCGACCCCACCACCGTTTAATGGTCTTGCGTAATGGTGTTCGGGCTCGAACAACCTACCTCCTCAAACCACAAAAAATTGTTGGTGGTAGGGTAGGCTTTTTGAAGTAGTTCCCAGAGGTTCCTGGAGCGCTCTGTCAACAGGGAATGGTTTATTTTCCTGTGTTGATCTGTGGTACACATGTTGCCATTTTTGTGCAGAAAGTCGTGTTTGGTTAGAGGATGTCATTAGTTAGTTCTTCAGTTTTCTGGGAAATTAATGTCGTTAGCATCGTTGTCGTCTTTAAATTACTTTTCGTCATGTTTGTTTAGAAAATTACATTACATTACAGGGTTATCCAGGAGTTTTCATAGCTGTGGGACACTTTGTTGCCTTCTTCTTACTTGAAATAAACTTAATGTAATGGGAATTGGACTCTATAGCCCCCTTGTAGGACAAATCCAGTAGAAATGTTCAAGGAGCCTGTTCAAAATGAGTGCCATGTAGTCCTATATCCAGCATTTGAAGTTCACTTCCCATAAGAAAGAGTCCAGGAAGTGTTCCACAACTACGAGAACTCATGAAAACCCCTGTAGAATACCACATACGCCAATTGTAAAGTTTGAATTTAACAAAACTAATTTCAATTTGGGTATAGCTCCTGGGCTATGCTTGTTGCATTAGAAAACAGACTTGAATGGACTGTGGCATCACTACAAGAAAGCACCAGAGGCAATGGCAGATAGTTTTGTTATAAAAAGGTGTTGTTACAAGTTTGAATTAAGTATTTTTTAGGTCTTCTTCATGTAAACAAGGTACCAAATTACGTAAAGTTTTGTCTTAATTCGTAAGAATTGGTTTGAACTCCAAAAATTTTAGTCTCTTTGAAATGTTATTAAAGATACATATATATTTTTATTTGTAATTATTTGTTTGGATTTGCCTGTTGCACAAATCTAAGCAATAGGCGCACGGGAATACTTCTCCCTCTCACCCTAAATCATGATGATATCTCTTTTAAATTACCAAGATAACCACCTGAATAATCCATCAAACGTCCCAGAAACTGTAACACAAAGCCTCAAACAAATTTATGTCAACCTAATTACTTGCACCAGTTTCGGACTTTTGCGCCAATCGCTGCTCACCTAAAACGCTGGCAATCATCAAGCAGGAAGGGGTCGCACCTTTTTCTTTGGCATCCTCCCGCACACATACACTAACGCCTTCTCTGGCCTCGAAAATTGTACTGCCACCCCATCGGTGGTGGTGACCCTATGATAATGTGGTCAAAGATGAAGTCTGTGGTTCCTGTGGACTCGCATTCTCCATCGCTCTGTCCCATTTTTAGCATCGCCTGGAGCAGCATCTTGCACAGCGCTCCGTAGCTGTTTATCTTATGAGGCGGGTGGCGGCGAAGACATACTCTGGAAGACGTCAGAATAATAATCGGAATCGTGACCGATTTTTGGTGCGGCGCGGTTGTTTTTCCCCCTGTGGTCGTCTGTGCTGCAAAAGCTGCTTTGTGGAGCTTGGCGGGGCACTGTTGTTGACCTCCAATTTAGGTCATGAGCCACATAAACTTCTCGCGAGACGGGAAAGGGACCGAGATGAATGAGTCGCACATTTTTGTATTATTTATTTCGCTTGTCCCACAGCCAAAGGTTTGGGTTAGGTTTGGGCACAGGTAGATATGGGTAGGCACAGCGAATCAAGATCACAATCATCACAACATCGCGCGAAACATCACCACGCTTTCCAACACGCGCCAACAGAGAAGGCGTCAGTTCCTTCACCCTTTTGCTGGTGCAGAGGTTCGAGGGGGGGGGGGATAATAAGGCTTTTGTTTGTGTGTGTGTGCGTGGTAAGGGCGCGCACGCGGGGTAAGTTTGTTTTAGTCCGCCAGCATTCCTGCGCCGTCCGGAACGCCGCACACCCTCGATGACTGTCATTATTTTATCATTCGCGCGCGCCAACCCCCCCTGGTCGGACGTGTGACGGACGGTTGGCAGGTTCGCAACCGAGCGGCTGGGTGGAATAAAAACGCACAAACTCTGGTGTGGGCCCTTTTGTGTTGTTTACTAACTAATAATTGTACCCACGCGAAGAAGAAGCTTTGCCCAGATGGAGGTGGTGGTGTCGTCGTCGACGGCGAGACAGATACAAAACGACGAGCCGGGAGAGACTTTGTGCGTGCTCATGTACCGCTGGGAGCAAACACCTTCTTTGCCAACCCCGGAGCGCACTCAGTAGGGCAACATTTGCGAGACGACAAACCACCGTCACGTCGTGTAATTACTTCGCTTCCCATTGAGCACCTTTCGGGTGGGGTTGGCGGGTGGCAAACACAAAATTAAACAGCAGTCCGTCGGGTGGTCGTCCTGCTGGTTGATGAGAGAGCAGCAGTAGCAACAAAAAATTGAGTTGTATTTTTAGTTTTCACGTTCACGTTTGTCTGTCAGTCCGACGCTCCGTTGAGGTCAGGCATGATCATGATCATCAACGGTGAACGTGCGGTGGTGCAGCAGGAGAGAGGGAGTGTGCGGTTGTTTGAAAGCTTTGGGAATTTGAGACTCTGCGGTGGAAAAGCCAGATGCACTTTGCCAAAAAATTGAAATCAAGGTTCGGTCGGAAATAGCCGGAAAAAATAGGTCGTGCGGTGGTGTTTGTGTGGTTTTAAATAGGGTGAAAATCGTTTTGCGTGAGAAAGTAGAAAGAATAATGAAAGAAGATGAAGATGACGATTCTCAGTAGTGTACATTTACTCGAACGTTTTACTCTTCCCCTAATGGATTAGTGTTCTTGATGATGATGTTTACGATCTTTGCAAAATAATCTCGATTTAGTAGATTTGAGTATTGAATGTATTGGACCACACAATTAGTAATTTTTCATCCAAATCATAATTGAAATAGCAAAGATAGTGCTTGCTAATGTTTTGCGTTAAGATTTGAAGTTTTAATCTAATTAATGGGATCTTTTAAAGAATCAGAGATTTTCAAGATTGTTCACTTTATCTTACACAGTTGGCACACTTTGTCGAGCGATTTTGCTGTTAATGTAATTACAACACTGTAATGTTTTGCGCAGCCTTATATCAAATTTATTAAAGTAAACAGAGTTGTCATTAATAGTTGTGATTAATCATTTAAAGTCATACAGTTTGCATACTTTCTCGAAATGTTGTGATTTAATGTCACGTCAAAAGCATTACTTATAATTTCTTAAAGCTATCAGGAATGTCTAGTTGACACTAACCACATAATTTGCTAAAGAAAAAGCAAATTGGAAGATTCACCACTGTATCTGAAATAAATGGCACACTTTCTCGAGTATTTTTGTTTGAGTTTCCCAGGTCGCGTATTGTGAAATTCGGTAAATAGCTCAGTAATAATAAGAGTATTCACCACCCTAACTCGTATTATTGGCATATTTTCTATGGAGTATGGCTCATTTATGCCTTGTTTGCTACATGATTTAACACTATGTACACAAGTCTGAACACTAGTCTCTTCAATCCATTATAATGTAACTTATTCTCAATCTCATTGTGTAACATCTGCGATCACTATCGCTTCATTTAATGCTGTTGGATTTAGAGTCAATTTCAAAACAATTGTATGATTCATTCCAGAATCAGAACGGATCTACATCTGGAATGAGAACTATTAAAGCACACCAGAGTCATGTTTTTTTTCCTGGTGATTCAACTTACTATGACGCCTGAGATGAGCGCTTGAAACGTTTCCCTTCCAACCTTCATGGAAAAAAACACTCCTCCCATACGTGATACCATGCCAACGAAACATTCCAATTCGTTTACGTTTCCCTCCCGATCAGTGCCTCATTGCGTTCGATGAAGTTGTAAACGTGTTCCTTCTGATTACCGCACACCTCAAGCACACAAAAGCGGGAAGGGATGCTCGTGTACGCTATGCCAGCACTCCAACGAACAGTCCCTAATGGTTGGCTCATGCCTTTGTCGAGATGATTGCACTTTGATCGTGCGCACACCCTGGGTTTGAACTTGAACTAAGAATTGCTCCGATTGTAGGCACGCATTCCGATCTTGCTCCGATCTTGCTCTGGCTCGTAACATACATACACACACACACACCAAGAGCAGCAAAGCAGAGCGTAGCAAAGGCCTGATAAGCCGTATCGCGCACAATGTTTGCCACGGGCGATGGGGATTAAATCGCAAGCGCGAGAAACATGCCCGTGCCACGTCGCCCTGGTGTGGTCGTGCCCCGTTACGACGTTCCAATTCTGTCTGGTGGTACGGCTGCCCTGTGCTTGATAAGAAAAAAAAGGAAATAACACACAACCAGGGAGGAGAATGCCTGTGTGTGTGTACGCTAATCCGAGAACGGAACCAACCCTCGGAACGTCGCGATCGCTGGCGGGTTTTCCTCTCGGAAGATTCAAATTCCTCCTCCTTTTTTTCTAGAAGGAATTCAACGAACAAAACGTCGCTGAGTCTTGTGCGTGCAAACCCAACAAGATACGCTCGATGGGGATGGTATGTTGGTTCGGGCACGCAATGCACCAACAGCAGCCCGTCCCCGGCCAATTGTGTTGTCGTCAACGTCGCGGTGAGATATTAATCGTTGGAAAGGTGTAACAAGAACGTGGAATGTCTGATCTAGGTGCGCGTTTCTTTTCTTTGCCGTTTTTGGGTGTGCCGTGCCATCGTTGTAAGATTACCTCTAGGATTAAGGCCTGCAGGCTGCACTTATGGGGGAGCTTTTCTGGAAAGGAATGTTGTGATTTTGCTCGGAGTTGAACAGCAAGGAAATGGGGTAAAAATGTGACTCCTCGATCATGGGCACGCTATTACAGCGTTGGTAAAGTAGCAGAAGCTTACAAAACGGCATTCGATCGGCGACGATTGCGACCCAGAGGGTGTCTATCGCGGTACGAAGTCGTGAGTCGTATAGTAGAAATTATCACCTTTCCGCGATCAAGCGGCAAGTCGCCCTGCTGATAGGTGATCATTACCAAAGTGGCTGTGTGTCGTGCAAAGGTGGCCGGTTAACGAAGCAGCAGAAGAGAAGGGGGTCGTATTTCTAACGAGCAAGCTGGGAAGTGGAGAGGAGAACCTTATGCGCCAATTTACATGCCGCGAGAAAAGTGGTTTGTGAATTAGAGGAAGCTCAATTCAGTTGATTTCATACGCGGTGTGAGCTCGTGATGATCTTTCGTCGCCGGTCGGTCGTGTGGTGGTTTGGGAAGGAGAACCTCCATAGATTATATCGACTTTGGATACAAGTTGGATGTGGATACTTTCTCTCCAACATACTATGTTGCAGGCTTTTGGATTGAGAAAGAAAGAATGGAGCTATTTTCATGCATTAGTGTCGTATTTTGAGCTCAATAGATTTTGATGTTTTGAAGAATTATTTGTTGATTCAAAAGGCATTCAATATCCCAAGATTTTAATATCCCCAATATTGCCAGAACGAATCGTTCTGATTTCTATCGCCTGTTCCAATTCCTGTCCAACGATAGATTTGTTTCTGAAACACTCAACTCCATTGTTTTATGTAATGTCTCTCCAATTGGCCTCCAGTTACATGGTTTTGGAGCACATATTTTAAGGCTTCTGAGAGATACATTTGTCTATGCCGGGTCAGAAATTTACATTCCTCAGTTTTCAATTGCAGGTCGCTCTCTATGGGAGGAGGAAGTTTGCACACGCACCAAGAACGCTTTCCACACCTGCCCTAGATGGTCCATACATAAAGCTATTGTATGGCTTCTCGCAGTGGCTCGGTGTAGTGTGCTCTTTCTATACCCCAGTTAGGCATAGATTTTAATATCTTCCATCGGGTGGTAATGTCTCCGAGCGTTTCCACCTTTTTTTTCTCCATTCTGTTCCATAAAAGCCCCATACGTGTGTGTGTGTATTTTGTAATCGATTTCCCCCGACGTAACCTTTGCGACGGAACAGAGCGACAGAAAGAGAGAGAGCAAAAATAGAGAAGGTAGTAGTAGCATGTACGGTGGTAGCGTTATTATATCAAACTTGAACCTTCTGGTGTGTGCTGTAGGGCCTCCAAGGCTTCCCTGATTTATGCAAAATACACATGATGGCCATGATGTGGAGACCGGTTGTGTGCTCGGTCGTCGTCCACGGGCTCCCCTTTGCATGGTGAAATTTCCACCTCATGTGTGCGTACGTATGTGTGTGTGTTGATTGGCAAGTACGCGTTATAACGATTGCGCATGAAACTGCTCGGTATTTATGTCCCGCCCGGTCATGTCCCCGAATACGCAGTACCTGGGAACAAACTGGTAGTGCTGACTGGCTGGGCTGCATGGTTATGAAATTGTGTGCTCTCTCCGCACGCTGGAATTGCTGGAGCATGAAGTGTGGAGTTCTTGCCTGACTGACTAAGCCGAACGGTGGGGCCGCCGGCGTGACGTTGGTTACTGGATCGGTTACTGGATTTTTCTAACCGGCTCAGAGCCCACCAGCAGAGGGAGGGTATAACAATACAACGTTGCAGGGAATTCAAAGTTGTTCCATCGTCTCCTGAATGCCTCGATTCATAATTCTATTAGAGAAAGATGCCTGTTTTCGTACCTCGCCTCCTGTAGTATGTACGGAGTTGCCCTCAGGAGGTGCTCGTATACCTTGTATGGCATGAACACTGGTTGAAACGTTCTCAAACCAGGGCTGTTGATCGATGGAGCATGAAAAAGGGGACACTATACACACTCCGCCAACTGGATCCAAACGGTGCAACTCTTCAGGGATTTAGGAACCACCGGATTAATGCTCACGTGTGCTGCGTGCCCCGTTGTAGCGTACATGACAACAATGTTTCGGTGTTTTAAGCAGCGCAAACAACGCACATTCCGGTTGCATGTTTACGCAACTGGCGCGTCGTTCTTTATATTCCCCCACTCTCCCCACTCTTCCCCAGAGACCCAACTTAAGCTTGTGCGTGAGTAATGCAAATAAATGCATGCTGGAGCTTTTAATTTATGACATTTGTTTTAGGTAGTGGTGGAGTTGGGGGCCTGTAACCCCTTAATGAGGTGTTGAGGGGAATTTGCGTGTTAATCGCTCCGGAGGAGCGGGCAATTGAATGATGTGTGTGGTATGCGTCATGATCGTGCTTTTGTTGTGGTTTTACAGCGCGAGGGGGAACCATCGATGTCGTGACACTATTTCTCGTGCTTTTGTTTTTACTATGCTCTTCTAGGAAGGAACACCTCGGTAAGAGGGGAGAAAAAATGAACCTTATATGTTCCATTCAAAATAGGTTCGTTTGTTTTTTTGCCCTGACGATGCTTTTTTTGGGGTGGGAAAATGTATGTGAAGCAACCAACCTCCCCAGGGTCCAGAGAGAGGGTCTGTCGTGGACCGGCTTTTTTCAGGCAGGAAAATGCTGGGAATGCGGTACACCCCTTGGGGGTGCAGTTTGTGGTGACATTTTCTGAAGCAATTAGTTCACTGCATTTTCCCACGGTCGCGCAGCTACTCCTCAAGTAAGGCGATAGGCGAAAGGTGGCTTGTTTGGGCGGGCAGCTATGTTTATGCAAAATAGTTGGACAGCTCTGCGAACATCTGGTCTGTTCAATCAACGCAAATAAATAATAAATAACGATTCAGTGGAATGGGCTTTTCCTTCACTAATAATTGTGCAAATATGTTTCAAGCGCTGCGTCACTTTCACCTCAAACGTTTTTCCTTGTGGAAGGTCCTAATTTCCTCTTAAAGAGGGAGATTGATTAAGCCACATCTCATACCACCCTCCAGAAAGAGGGAGAGAGTGAGGAATGGTTTCAAATGGCTTGAGAAAAGCGCTGTAATTTGCGATGTTCAGCATCCCGCCATTTCTGCCGTTTGCTTTCCTTTTACCGCGATGCGTTAATCGCGTTTGCTAAAATCGAAATTGGAATTTCCTCGGCAAATGCAGCCAGTGCAAAATGGTGTTGGCGCAGCAGCAACAGGAGTTGGATAGAGGGCTGATATTATTTTTAAATAACCTGTTGGCCGCCACGGGCTCGTTAATCAGGGCACAAAATTAACGACTTCATCTTCATTAACATCATCATTATTGGCATCGGTTAACTTAATCTTGCTCTCCGGGCTGGTTTGTTGCACGTGGAGCATTACACAGACGTCATCCCATTTCCTTGTGTTATGAGCAAAACCACACCGCACCTTTCCTGGTTTGGCGATGATGCAATCTCGAACGTCAACGGAGCTTACAATAATGTGGACGTTTAGAAAACGCGCATTTCTGATGCGTTTTGGGCCGTCGGAATAGCAAGAATAAATGACACGTTGTTCCAATTTTGTGGAGTTCCTGTATTCGTGTGCCCCCCCCCCCCCCCCTCACCGTGTCATTATCATTGGAAATGTAGTGCGAGTTGCTATGCAATTTAGCTGCTATCAACGTCGGGCAGGGGCCACCCAGAGGTGCTGTGCATATTAATCGCTTTAATTGTGCTTGTGGCGGCGCCTGCACGCCTCGTGTGTGGGTACGCCCGAAAGGTCATCTTTCGCCCAACCAACCTGCCCAACAATCACCAGCAACGGCGGTGGCACGCGCGTGTTTTCAGAATTGTTGAAATTCCTTCCCGGCGGCAGGCATGTCAAATGCGTGCCGATGCGGCGATGCATATTTAAAATGCAATTTTAATGATGCATCAAGTGCATGTGAAATGTGATCGCTACATGTTTCATCTACTGTTTGTGGCTGCTTTATCCGGGTTTAGGTTTTCTGGGCAGATACAACTGCAATTTGCTGTAGCACAATATTTTTATATTTGTTTCTGTTTTTGTTAGTTCTCTGTACACTGTATTTCGAATCCGTTTTGAATGTTAAATGCATTGTTCAACGCTTGCAAAATGTTTTTCAACAGCTGTCATATATTTGTGACGGATGTGCTGTTGAAAAACATCAGATGAGCGTTGAATAATGCTGTTAACCGACTTGGAAAACATTGTAATTTT
The DNA here is from genome assembly GCF_943734735.2 of Anopheles gambiae. Classification (NCBI taxonomy): domain Eukaryota; kingdom Metazoa; phylum Arthropoda; class Insecta; order Diptera; family Culicidae; genus Anopheles; species Anopheles gambiae. The sequence goes on from NC_064602.1 coordinate 91,386,832, forward strand.
CAAACTGTTTCAACGTTGGTGAAGATATGTTTGCTGTTTGGCAGCTGCTCGAGCTACTCACTTCTTACAGGGTTTCTCTAGCCAGCTCAACACTCTAAGCTTAATTTCCAATCCATAAAATCCCAATTCAACATTGTCAAATGTTTGTCAGACGTACACAAAGCAATCAACGAGAGATCGTTTGAGTTTCTAGTGTTATTGTTGAAATGTATTTTAAGAGATTTAATTGTTTGCTTATGGTGTTGAGCTTGCTAGAGAAATCCTGTAAGTGCTTTTGTGCCATGACAAGGCTCTAGAATTCTAGTATATCTAGTTGTTCTAGTATGATTATTTAGTATGTTTATTCGGTGCAATAGACTCATTGCTTCGGCCTCTTATTGGATTTTGTTACTTTCGTTTTTTTGTTTTATCGAGTTCAAAATTCCGATTGTCTTTTTATATATAACTCCCCATACTGATGCTTTGACAGCCCTGTGCTATCGATTGGCTCTGCTGAGCGAATGCTGCAGCTAATCGAATGAATGTTTTACCTATTTCCCGACAAAGTAGCGGTAGAAATTAATCTGAATCATTTCATCTGTATGATCAGAGTCCCATTTCCAATCCACATCTCACCTGCACAAGCTCCCCTTCGCTCTCTGCATCATTCATCCTCTAACCGTGTTAATTGCATTGCGCATGCATTCGCAATTGGAAATGGGAGTATATTGCAGTAGCCATAATGGTGTGTTGCTCCCACAGAGTTCGCGTAATCATGATTAACTTTCACACACTAGGGGCAACCCGAGCGACCGACTACGGTGTAAGCATATGGCGCACCAGCTCTCCCATCTCTCCATCCGTCGGTGCACACGTTGCCGCGTGTGTGTGTGAGAAAGCAAAACAGCATCAACTTGGTCTCAAGTCGACTGCACTCAACCCGGCAATAAAATGGAGACACACCAGCGCGCCCTCCAGGAGGGAAGGGTCTATGACAGGGGCGATGGGATAGACCCCAAAACCCCGGGCAGAAAGAGCAATTTACAAGAAATGAATTAATTATGTTATCCGATTGCTCTGCTTTAGCTATTCAGCCGGCGGCGGCATTACAGCCTCCCGGAGAATGGGTTTGTTGCGTGTCGCCAACGCCGCAGCACCAAGATTCATTCGCATCATTTTTAGTAGCATGAACGTATCATTGCCACCCATCGTGTGGACCCCGGAGGCCGCCGTTGTGTGTATGTTTGTGGGCCGACGGAATGGTTGGGTTTGTTGCTATTTTGTTCCTCCATGCAAATGATCAACAAACAGTGGTAGAGCTGCTCGGATCGGTAGTTCATTAGGCATGATGATGGGGGCCGCACTTCTTCCCCCGTTTCCACTGGGTGCGCTTCTTATTTCGCGCAAGAAGAAACAGTACGCAAAGCGCTTGAGTTCGTGAATGGTAGTTTTGCGCATTGCAACGATGATGCGCGTATTGCATTGCTGCTGTGTCTAGCGGTGATTGTTTTGAGCAGGAAATGGTTGAAAGCGCTTGCAAATGGCCAAATTGCAATGTGTCTACTGCAGCGCAGCATCATGCTCCTGCCCCAGCTCTCCGGCTGATCGCCGAGTTTTGATTAATGATGCCTAATTGGAAGGGTTCAAGTCGTCGGGATCGAGGGTTGCTGTGGATTGTGGCAAATTCGTACTTTGTTACCGACGCCATCCACCCATTCCCTTCTTCCCGTTTCCATATGCCGGACTTAGAAACGGTTGCTGCTGCTGCCGACGGTGCCATGCCCCGTGGGGTTTGATCTTCATTCACTTTCGTAGCGGTACTGGCGGGCACCAATTTCCTTTCCCATTCACCAAATGATGGAATCAAATTTGGCAGCAGTGTCTGCGTATGTGTGTGTTGCCCCGTGAGATAATTTTACGCTCCATGAAATGGAAGCATTTGCGAGTGGCATCGGTCGGTAGTTGGGAAGAGTAGAGAGACATTGCTCTGAGCCGCTTTTGGTCTTGCTTGGAGTTGTGGAATTTTAAAGTCGTTTGAAGCTGGTATTTACGATAAATTGTACTTCGGGATGGAACATTTACTGCAAATAATTACATGGATTGGGTAGGCGATAGAGCTTTTTTGTGAATTTTGAGGTTAATTTTGGAATTTTTATGTATGCTGTTGAAGAGAAATTCTGTGCATTAAACAAAAACTTTGCAGTTGGACACGATAACTATCTCCAGAGCAATCTCAGCAGCACATACGTCCTATAACATTATGTACACTCAACACGACCCCCTATTGAGTAACGATGTTTCAAATCTCGTCGAGATAAAACCCCCTCATCCAGTGGTAAAGGCGTTCATTTAGTGTCCAGTTAGAGTCAAATCAACGACTTCATTCGAGTGTGTGAACGCATGAAGTGAAATTATCGTCCCGCCTTCTCTCCATCCCGGCCGGGTCGACAGCAGTGGAAACATACTCTTATGATAAATTTACATCATTATCGGTAAGCATTACGCGGGAGAGGAAATGAAATTCCTACCTGCTGCTGCTGCTGCTGCTGCAACTAAGGTGTACCATCTGTCCCGGGCCCTGCAGCAATCTCCTCACAGTAATCCCACACACACGCCAAGCTCGCGACTGCGCTTCCTCCTCGCGCATCACGTCTTTCGTGTTTGACACTTTCACGGATAACAACAACACGAGGAGAAAAACGGCGGGCCATTTTTCCGCGACTCGTAGCAGGTCCCAACAGGCTTTCCAGTCGGTGCAGCGGCTCTCCATCTGACGAGTGGACGTTTGAGCGTGAAAGGTGGATAGAGGGGACCCCATTCGTTCGGGTACCCGTGGGTACTTACGACAACTCTTGAGCAGCCGGTGCCCATTCAGCGCCCATTCAGCGACATCATTTGTCTTCGGCTAATCGTGAAAATTTATCACAAATTTCACCGACAGCCTGCACACACAGCAACGAGGGTGCTTAAGAGTTTTCCTGCCTTTTTGAAATCCACTCTACGCGCGCGGCACAGTTCGATCTACGATCGTTCGTGATCGTCAAGACACATCAGGCGGGGAGGGTCAGGCGATAGGGTGCACAATGAGAGACGCATTATGAAGACAGCGCAACATGACATTTCGCCTTGCCCGGGTGGTTGATACGCGCGCCACGGAACGGCTCGGTTTAGCAGCATCTCGAGCCCGCCGGGTGCCATCTGGTGGGACCGGGGTTTTGCGGAGAAAGATTACATCTTATTGTTTGCGAAAACACGCGAGACGGGGGAAAATCACTCACGACGACGATCGTGTCGCTCCCTCGTCTGCGGCTCATATCTTCTAAAGTTGACCGTGTGGAAAGGTTTTTTTTTTCTTGAAAAATGTGTACAGTCTTCAATAGACGAGAGTGAAAAGGGGCAAAGATAAAGGTAGATATTTGCAAATATAAAAAAAATCACTGTCAAATAATAATGTGGCAATCGTGAGCAATGTGTTATGGCTTTTTTAGGGGAAAGGTTGAATGAGCCACGCACTGTGTAGCATAAAGTTGTCCTTTCATAATGGGGAGACAAATGAATGATGAAACACACTATCACAATGGTGTCTTTTTGGCGAAAGGAACCCTTTCGGAGCTCCACGTTGTTACTACTTCGTTGGGAGAATTGTGCGAATTGTGCAGAAATATGATACCTTTTCCCTTTCTGTTTCGAAGGTGGAAGAGTTAGCAGAAGGGATACCGTCCTGCGGAAGAAATAAAGGATAGTAGTACCGTTCAAGCACTCTTTGACTGACTGTCGTGTTATGCATATGCAGCTTTCACCAGCGTCAAACGTGGCCGGAAACATGTGGCCCGTCAGAAGAGGTGCAATCTGGCGATGAATCAAACTAACTATTGCAGGAAGGGAATGGGTTTCGTTAACTACGGCATAACAAATAGACAGGGTCGATAGATAGATAGGCGGACGCATATTTTTCAATCATTCGCCATTTAGCGACATCGAAAAAGTTGTTTCGAGTCAGCTTTCGGATTAACCCCCCCCGTGTGTCCGAAAGCAGGTTTGTTGTCACATTGTTTAGGGCATCTGCTATCGGCTCTATCCCTAATCCAGTTATGCTAACGATCAGCTTGCCAGAGGGAGACATCTGCTTGACGTAAGCAACCCCGTGAGGATCAGCTTCGATCTGTTTGTTAAATGGTTCAAAGTTTTGCCACCATGAATAGAAATAGCTTGAAGACCTGATCAGGATATTGGCTCGTTGTCTCTGTTGTGTTCGAGACAATTCAGCTTGAGCATAGAACCAGTTTTATATAGGAACTACTTTTGCTCCCTTCATACGAGTTGTTTCCAGTTTTAAAGAGTCATTGGATTATTTAACGATCCGGTATGTACTTTATGCCCTGCAAAACTTTCTGGAAGAGCGTTGTATGTACAGAATTGCGTGTCCATAAGGCAACCTAACTTCGCTCCTTCTTCGCCCTTCTCTCTGTGCTCTGACACCTAGCTGGTCCGGGTTTTAGGTCAGCCTGAAGTCACCCTGCGGCAAAGGCGTCCTTATACTCGCGAGACATGCGGACCGATAACTGGACAGGAGTGGGTACAAATATTGATTTGCTTTCGGTATAGGCAAAAAGTACACACACTCGTAGGTTAGCGTGTATACAGGCGGAGCGGTAACATGATCGACCTGTCGTAGAACACACCAGCCTACGAAATTGTTAGCAAAGCTGGCGTCACCACCCATCGTGAGCTGTGTACCTACATAGACCGTCTGCGAAGGCTTACTCACACCAGTTGGCTAAATGTTGGTCTTCGTGCAGCTCCAATGGAACCCCCCCGCTGAAGCTAGCCATGTAAATAGACTCAGCAACACCCCGGCCTGTGAAACCCGATGTGTGCCTTAAGTAGTACCCACCGAGCTTGGTAGCGAATAACTCCCGTTGATTGATGAGGTCATTGTTGGATAATTTCTTCTTTTTTCTGCTATCGCTAACGTGCCAGAAATCGTGTTTTTGTGCGATGAACATGCGATGAAAGTCGATTCACACCAATGCCCATCTCTTCGATCCGATAGGTAAAGGTCATAACCTCGTCTGTCAAGTTCGTTTGGCAAGCTGGCTATGCTGGAGAGCGGGACGTTTGGCTTCCATGCTGTTGGGAACATTGGGGGGAATAGTTCGTTGGTGAGTCTATTACGGTGGAGAAATTATGTAAGCGACTTCTTCGTCGTCGCCGAATTAAAGTTTCTTTGCAATATTCAACACCTTTGCTTTACAATGTGGCTGCGGGGGTAACGGTTTGGGAAGTTGGGAATGCAGTTGTGCCATCGATCAGGGAATGAAGAAGCATTTTAATGGCTTGGGAGAAACTTTACGATGCTGTTGACCGATGGGTGGATATCCTGAAACATCATGACTCCAGTTATCGATTGATCGATCGCCTGAATATTTTTCTGTGGGAACTACTGTACATTAATTCTATAAACAGTGTCCTATATGTAGTATTAGGTCTGATGTGATATTACTTTCAAGTAGCTTCTGCGCGGATTTAGGCATTTCAATTTATTGATATTACCTTGTTACAACCTACAATTCCGTCTTCAAGCTATTTATGTCCCACTCTCTTGCTAATTTGTTTGGCAATGTGTTTGCAGGAAACATGTCGTTATGAACCCACAAACTGTGCAATTAAAGTTCGAACCACTTTGTTCGTGCTGTCATCGACGTGAAGGAAACTCGTTCCCGTCAACGGATTGCGGTGGATAACCGCAAACGGAATCAGTAGCCCAAGTAACTCAAGAAGCCGCAGTCCTGAACCCCCAGAACATCTTGTCTTCGCGGTATGCACCACGAAAGAAAGAGTGGGAGCAAAGTATGAGGAGAAGGAGGACAAGTTACTAGGGCTTCTAGGCTGAGGCTGGCAAATGCCGCCGTTGGTTGTCGCCGCCCTAGAAATAGATACCCACTTAGACTTTGAACCAACCGACACCAACCGGCACAGGTTTCCCGGTGCACGGTGTGTCGTCGTCCCTCCGATTAAATCGATAAATCTTGTTCCGTTCGCTGTGGTGTGGACATCTGCCGCGTCGGTCTGAATTGAGAGAGCATTTCGGATTGGTATCGTGTAATGGTGTTGTTGTTGTTGTTGTTGTTACGATTTCCTCCCATTTGGATGTGTCGGTTGTGTTGTGCTTGATGGTTTGGACGGCATCTTCATCTCGCGGAGACTTACATTCCTGGTGACAGCCGGTTGTTTTTGTGGTGGTCTGTCCCGCACAGATACAAACACAAGCACACACCGCACCGCGCATTCAATATTAATGCTTTTATCGAGCGAATAGCTCTTCGGTGCGTGTGATATCCGCAGTGCAGCTAATTCCGCGTGCCGCCGTAATTAATGGTTCGCTGTGTCGCTGGAGATCCAGGATTTCTTGGACTTTGCTTGTTTGTTGAAATTAGTTCGGATTTAGTTGCCAGCTTCTTCTCTGCGTTGATGTCTATTTTTTCCCCTTCTGTTAAACACAAACACCGAAGCGGGCAGATGAATGAGAAATGATAATGTCGTTGAAGAATGCGCGGTTAGATAAAAACGACATGAAGGGAAAGCCAAGGACCAAGCAATTCTCCAATAAAGTTAATAATAGTTCGCATATATCTTGTCTGTCGATCTTGATGCGAAGTTTTTGTTTTGCTCTCTTGCTTAACAAGACTTTCGATCAGCGGACGAAAGGATGCAGTTATACACATTTACTAAAGAAAAGAAGTCTGCAAATGAAACGACATGATAGTTGTCGGAAGCGGAAATTTCACTCCAGTGATCGGTCTCCGGGGGCTTTTTCTCGGAGCGCTCCCTCAGATGAAGGGCACTTTTCTCTTGGAGTTTCTCAATGAGATGAAGTGTGTAAAGCCGCAACAGAAAATACTCATAAATGAATGTGTGTTGAGGCAACGGGGGTAAGTGTGTTGCACTATTCTTGATCGAAGTTTTCGTCACGCCCTGGGTCCTACTATTTGTTGAATTGTGGTGAGGTGTTTTCGTTTCATTCCGCGCTGCCCATTTGTCCACACAATTGGCAATTTTCACGTGTCATCGATCATGCCAGAGAGCGCACGGCCCTTTTTTTGTTTTGTTTTAAAGGCGTAATAATCACTGTACGGGGAATTGTACGGCACATTTGAGAGCATTTTCAAACGGCAAATGGATGGTGTTCTCCATTGCCCGTTGTCGATTAGAAATGGAGCACGATTAACTCTTTGTTTTGGGGATTCGATTCGCTAGGAGTAGCCAACTGCTGGGACCTTTCGGTGTATAATGTGTGCTGGTTTCAGGTGAAAGCTTGACCGCTCCTGAGACTTTGTTAACGCTGTCGGTTTGGGAAAGACATTTATACAAGAATTGGAGTATTATATGTGTTCAAATTTTATTGAAAATTATTCAAACACCAGTAGAAGTTCCAGTGGATAATATAATATTTATTTTTTCAATCAAAATATACCTCGTACCTCCGGAAAGGTGTCACACGCTCCCAAACTACAATGACAAATGATCTGACAGATTGCGCCGCCGGCAGCTTCTCTAGCGCATCCCTTCACGTGTTCCATAGCTTCTCGATGGTTCAAAACGGCAATAATCACGCGAGACTACCCAAGCCAGACAAAATCGTGACTCAATTAATATTAATTTCCCATGCTTTAGCGTCGTGAGAAAGAAAGCGTTGTGTGGCTGGGGCCGGCTTGCCGCTTGCGCCGGGTAAAAGATGAATGAATCAAAGTGGGGAGGAGTGTACGTATACCCAAACAAGACCGGTACTACCGACTATTATCGATGGCCCTTTGGTGCACAGTGCAGCAAACGATGCCACCCTCGCTGCTTCCTGTTCCGATTCCCATTTCGTGATGTGTGTGTGTGTTGCTTTCCCGGTTAGAAGCGTTCCTTTTCATTAAACTGCCGCGCGCGCATTCCGGTGTGGTGTGCGGTCCATTATTATGAACGGCGTGGATCATTCTGTGGCGGTCCCGGTGTCTGCCACCACCGGAAACGCCACCACATGGGAGTGGTGCACGTGTGTGTGTGTGTGTGTGGGTGCACGACCACCGGATCCATATTTACTTTGGTTCTTGTGGGTTTATTAAACCTCCCCTCACCGTGTCTCGCAGACGGCACAGGAACTCACGGAATTTTATTTTGGAAGAACTGCGCCAACTCACGAACTCTACTTACCTGCTGCTCCTTCTCCACTCGCGGTGGTGGAGTGCCACAGACATGCGAACTTGTGGCTGAATTATGAGCAGTTGTTGAGGTGTGGGCTGCAAGCTCCAGTTTTTTGTGTAAGGCTTTTTCGTGTTTTACTCTCGTTTTTAAGGCAAGGCTAGAAGGTGGAAGTGAAAGTGAAATATCGTGCCGGATTGTCTTTGTTATGATGCTAGAAACTTATTTTTAAGTGATTGCTTCGTCGTGTTGTGGCAGTGAATCAGACATCGTTATCTTTATTGAATGGAGCTGGCTTGGGAAGTTGTCACTATATTTAAAAGGCATTGTTGTTTCAACACGCTGTTGCATTTTTTCCAATTTTGAATATTTTGTGTTAATTTTAACTCTTCATGTGAGCTGCTATTAATAGCTACGTGAAATTGAGCTTCAGAATTTATTACTACATGCCTTTTTCCTTGCGAATTACACCAGCATTTATGAAAAGATGCATTTTTTGATCATAAATCCTAAAAATGATGTTTTCATCACAAAAAATTCTTCTCCGCTGTGATGAAATTAATCGCAATTAAAACCAAACGTGCTGCTACGTCTATCGCTTTCAGCGTGTCCTCCATACCATCGGACGGATCGGCCGGTGTTGCCCAAGCGCCAATTGTGCCAAGTTTCCTCCTCGCTGTGTGCGCCCCTCGGGGCAGCCAAAATCGTGCCGCGGAAAATGCCGCTGTAGGGAGAAAATCATAGCTCGTGGCGAATGAAGCGAAAAGCGTTGTGCCATCTTCGATCAATTCAGTGCTGCTGCTTCCCCCCAATAGAAAGAAGAGGTTTGGTGCTGTGCTGTGGGGTGGATGACTCAAAGGGGGAGCTAAGAGTACCCACAGTCACCGAAAGTAGTAGTGGTGCAGTATTTTTGTTTGAAGAGGACTCCAACCGAGATGGAGGAGATCTCTGTTAGGCAGAGCCATCTATAAGAGCGATCGGAGAGAAAGAGAGAGTGTGTGACGACCATCATTGGAAGCTAGTGAACCAAATCCAAAAGAAATGTGTTTAAAAAAACCGTTCACTAGTATGGAGGATGATGTTGATGACGTAAGGAGGGAGAGGACTCGATTTTGAGAAGCGGTTGGTCGAAAATTGCCGCACAGCGCGGCTAGTTTTTATCGAGCGGGGCGGGGGCTGCTGCCATTCTGCCTGAGCGAACGCAAAATAGACGTGACAGTGCTGGCGCAGCAAGAGCCAGCCGCCACCAGCGTGCCGGTGCGGAGGACGCAACGAAAATGGAGCAAGCTGTTTGTCCTCCAACGGGCAACAGCGAGACACTCGCTCTATGTGTGTGTGTGTGTTTCTACTGGCCGTAGAAAACGGTCGTTTTATCGACATTTTGTCGCCGCTCGTTCTAATGCGTTTTCAGTGCATTCTCTCGGCGGCGCGTTGCAGTCTGATCCGCCTTTTTGTAGACCGGGCCGGAAGGTGTGTGTAACGTCCCCGTACAGGGCATGCGCACACACACACTGGATGCCCGTTCCTGTGCCTCCCAAACACCTCTGCAGGTCTAAAATCAGGCACACGCTGACGTGGTTGCATGAAGTAGAAAAAAATAAGCAGAAAATATATCGAAAATAAAGAACGAGAAAAAAAAGAACAAATGTTGAGTGTTGTGAGGAGGATGGAAATGAGTTTTCCATGTGTTGTTGTGCGAATGTTCTTGTGTGTGTGTGTAGGTGGATGCCACATTTCACCCGTCATCAGTTCTTCCCCGCTTGCGGATGATGCGGATGAAGTTTGAAGCACATCGTTAACAACGTGTTTTGGCGCAGCAGCCAGCAGCTATAGAAGGTGCAGTCGATGGCGCAATATCCTTATGCAAACCATGGCGCAATATCATCAATTCTAATTTGATGCTGATGACGATAAATAGAAATTAAATTGTTGAAAAGAAATGACTGCGAGAAACCTTCATTTAAGAGCTTTATTTTAGTGTATTACAGGGTTTTCCAAGTCACTTTTGAATGTGCACATAATTATTCACCGCATCCAAGATGTTTTTCAACAGCTGTCAAATGATGTATTGGATTCAAAATGAAATTTCAGCTTCAACACATGATTTTCAACACATCACAAAGAACTGTCCAACTTAATCCAGCTCGAGACGTGTTGAAAATCATGCTGTAGAAATTAAAAATTAGTATGATGGAAATGAAATGTCAGATCGATGTGGAACAACATTTTGCATGCGGTGAATAACAATGTTTACATTCGAAAGTGACTTGGAAACCCCTGTATTGTGATGCAAATACAACATTTGACAGCTGTTGAAAACAGCCTCGCAGGCAGTGCGAAATGTTTTAGACATTGGACACTTAATCGGAAAACCCTATAAACGAACAATTGAAAATTAAAGTTTGCTTCCATTTCTTTGTCGTTTTGTTTGCCACCATCAATCTAAAGGATATCAGCTTCTTCTGCTCGCGACCACCGACAGGGGCCAGCTATCGATCCGAGTACCGTCTAGACCAGTAATGTGTAATCTCCAGACATTCGATAGCACCTTACTGCGGGTGGCAGCAAAGGGACATTTTCTTTTGTTCTCGAATTTGGTAATTTATGCACCGGATCCGGGCACTTTGACGGTACCTTGGCCAAGGGCTACGGGCAAAAAGACGTCGCAAAGATTGGTGTAGCATTTAGCAAACTAAAACTCTACCCGTGGTGGTGAAGCCAATGTGAAGGTTGCTTCCGGAAGGAAGTTCCGTTTCATGACGCCGTTTAATTGTTTGCACCCAGCATAAAGCACTGCTGTTGTACAGCGCACAAAGAACGAGCTGTGAACCAAAAACCAACCTCTCATACACGGCACGAATCTTCATGTGGTGTGTGCGTTTAATTCGGCCCCGCAATCACGACACAGCACACATCATCGAGCGCGTCATGGCGCAGTGGTGCACGATAAAAGGTGTTTGAATAAATTAACCATTCACGGCATTGATGGCGGCGGGCCCGCCAGCTTCGCTTTGTTTGCAACGTCCACGAGGAAGAATGAGGAAGTCTTATTAGAAACGGCGGAGGTGACTCAAAATCAAACTCACTCAATCGTTTCCCGTGTTTGATTTGCGGTGGTTTTATGTTGATTTTATTTTATTACATTTTTGTTTAATAAATTGGTTTAATATTTGGCTGGTCATCCAAATTTATGGGGCTGTTTTAAAATTGCTAACAAATTCTCCAACAGCTTACCAAAGTTGGAGATGATGTGTATCTAGAGTTGTAAATAAAACCGCGTGCCCGTGGTGAGGAGGTGATGCGCTGGTGGGTGGGTTGATACGCTCCGGTAAGATGACGTTCGCTTTTGTTTCGTATGACAAATAAAAAAGTGTGTTTGCTGCTGTGATAATAGCATAAGAAAAGGAACGTGACTGGCGGTGGTTTGAAATGTAATACCTATAAGCCTCTGGTGCTGGTGTGGCTTGGCATCGACCACGAGATACCCAGCTCTCCCTCGCCGTCGTAAAACCGTTCCTCACGTGTACACGTGTAAAATAAAACAAAATGCAGCAGGTGTTGAATGGATCAGATGATTTATTGGGACGAGCAAGTTCACTGGCAACCATTGCATGTGCGCTGTGCCGTTCGGTACGGGTGTCATTTTGATAAACATTCTTTTTTTGTGAAGTGAGTGAAGTGTGTCAATCGTATTTTTAAATGTATTTTTTGCCCTGCTCTCTGCGCTACTGATAGAAGCTACTGTACTGTGCGTGTGTGTGTCCTTTTTGTATGTTTTTTGCTGAGCTTTGAAGCGATCAATTCGTACTGCCGTTCCAAGGGCGAACGCCCGAATATCCGATGTCGACGTCGTGATCGGTCCCGTCCAGACGATTTGTCGGGTTTGATATGGCTTCTCCTTCCCTTTCCCGATTAAATTAATTACAATTTAAGAGCGATTGAATGCTGTAAATCAATGCAGTTAAAATAATACTAATCGTTGCTGTGTTTTCCATTCCTCTTTTCTCCATTCTAGATGACTCAACTGCAGAACAACATAGCAAGTGAAACGACGACGATACAGTAGCGGCCATAGCACAATCAAGCTATTGCCAGCTTGCCGGTAGCATTTCTTTGCGGGCGCTGTTAAGCCGACTGCTTAAGGGGCGAGACGTGTCACAATCGAAACGTCTTTGCTGTGGTGTACTCCGAAAGGGTTTGAAAGTGTGTTTTCTGGTGTGTTTCCGTTAGGCAAATCGGTTGCCAGGAACGCGGGAACGGCTCCACATCTCGTGTCAAACCTCCTGCGACAAATCGATAAAAAGCGACAAATCGACGACAAACAAAAAAAAAACAGCAAAAGAAGAAGAAAATAGGCAAAAAAACGAAAAAGAGTATTACAATATTTACGACCCTTGTGCAATTTTACGAAGGCGGCTCAATTAAACAGCCGCCCGTAGCGGTAATAAGGTGTAAACTAACCGTGCAAAACGAACGAAGGAGTGTGCTCCGCGAGGGAAGCGAAATTTCGTAGCGAAATTGATCGAGTTAAAGCCACTAGTGAAAGTGCAACACAGCCCCCCCCACACAACAACAGTGATCGAAAGCGAAAAGTTAATTGAATTTAACGAATAAAAGCGGCTTCTCTGTGTCTTTTTCTCTCTCTCCCCCTCGGTGTATCGGTTTTTGGGTAGTGCGGTGTGTGGTGTGTCTGCCGGGCGGTAGTGTACGCCTTTGGCAAGTGTGTCGTAATCGGCTAGTTGGTCTGTGAAAGTGGCCTAGTGTGTGTGTGTGTGTGTGTGGATCGTGTCCTTCGGGTCGTGTTTCCATCAGCCGGATCGATCGGTGGCGGGAAGGAGTAATTGCAAAGGGAGTGCCACTGCCGACAGCGGGAAGACTCGACGGCTAGCAGCAGCGGCAGCACCACGGACCAGCCGGAGGAGGACATTTTTTATCTACAATTATCAGCAGATCAAAACATGAAAATGGTGTTGTCACAACGGCAGCGCGAGGAGCTGTAAGTTTTACTGGCATTTATTTTATTTATTAATTTTCTTTATTTTTAGTGCCAACGGGAAGAAGTCGGCTGATTGTCTGAGTAGGAAAAGAACGAACTTCCGACGTCCCCGACCCACACTGTTAACTTACCTCGATGAAGTGGTTGGCTGTGATTTTCCTTCCGCCTGGACATAGGCGGCGTTCTTAAAATAGCTCCACTGTCCTCAAAATGCAACTCCCCCGCCTTTCTTGCTCAACAGGGGCGCGCGATGGACGAGAGAAGTTCGGCTGGTTAACTCCACTAAGCTAACCGTGCTTGAAATCGAACTGCTTTTCTACACACACACACACACTCCATCCTGTGCCGCGCGCGCAGTCCTAATGGTCTGGTCGGATCGGGAAGTGTGTCATGAAAATAATGGCCCTCACACACAACGGTGGCCGATTGATGGGGGAGTTATTTATATGTTTTGGTGTGTATGTGTGTGTGTATATATACTTCACTTTCACCTATATTTTGGAGCACAGCCCATCATAGGGGAGCGGTGTGGCCCCCGCCACCTTTAAGCAAACCCGGTGAAGGGAAGTGTGAAAGATTGGCTCGTCGTGGACGTAGGGACGGGCGAGTCTAGGCGCCAGGAAGGAAGTATTAATTTTCTGATGGACTTAATAGACTTCTTTTAGGCATTAAATTGCTCTTTTTACTGCTGCGCCGGTCGTGCCTTCGCTGGTGCGCGCTTGACCGTTTGAGTGTGAGCAATTTCGTTAGGAGCATTAATATTATTAAAGACGCTCACGTGATTTATTTGCTTCGTAGGTGGAATTGGTTTCTTTTAGATTATGTTTTATGATTAATATTTCAACTAAGTGAATCCTTTTCAGGTGTTGTACAATACGCTACAGCATAAACAGCTCGCTACAGTTGTTCTTGAGACATTTAATTTCTGTAAAAAGATTACTCGATCGTTTTTTATTGTTATTGCACCGATATCGATTAAAATGCGCATCGACAAAGCCGATTGAAAGTGGGGAAACAACGTGCCTTTGCTTTTTGGTAGCACACAGGAATGCATTCGTTGAAATCTATTACACACGTGCGAACACGTTGCTCGCCCAATCGATCGAGCTTTTGTTTGCCTTTTCACACCAATGCGGCATTGTCAATCTCTTGTTTCCTCCATTTGGGGTGTGCGGTCGCTTTGAAATTTATTTATGTTTACACGCGTGGGTGTAAAAATACACATTTGCATTGGGAAGGCAAAGATGCAACACCAGCGGAAGCAGGCAGCGCTTCAGCGGGACAACATTTTAATGCCGCACGGTGTGCGGGGTGCGTCTTCCTAAAACCATTCACATCTCACCTTTGGAGAGAGATGCGCAACCGTTCGAAATCGACTGGCGATGATGGGAAGAGCGCTCTTCTTCCGATCATCCGAAGCGCGTGCGTTTGTGTCGCTATGGAAGATGTGAAGGTTTTGTTTGGAAGCGGCAACCCATCGTCGTTGTCGTGGTTGTCGTTGGGTATTTCTATAAATCCTCCCCTCGGTTAGAGCCGAATAGAAATGGACGAGAAATGCGCCGTCCACTTCCTTCTTCCCGCCCAAATGGCAGTGTCTTTTTTTACGGCTGCGCTGCTGCTGGCTGGCAGCTCCTACTCTACAGGCAGGGGCTCCGCGCTTATTGCGTGTTACGAAATGTTGGAATTTTTCGGTGTGTCTATATATGCGCCACGTGTGCATGTGATGGGAGTTTGGGAGGGTGCGCGCGTTTTTTTGCTGCTGTTGCCGTCTGTATTAAACCCATATAAAACATCCAATTCTGTGGAGTGTGGAGAAAGGCGTGAGAGGAGGGGGTAGTATGGGGATATTTTCCTGGCCAGCGAATAAAATCTATTGGGTGTAGAGGGACAAAAAACACGAGCTCGATGTGAGAAGTGTCTGTCTGGCACCGTCGTTGTCGTCGCATCATTCAGCGGGAGAAAAGTGTCATCCGGCCGATCGTACCTTAGAGGGAAGAGTGTTTGATCGCTGCGCTAGTTGGTGGATTGATCTTGAGTTATGGCGGGATGCTGCTGGTGGTGATAATTGCTTGTCGAAAGTGTTACTCTTTCGTTTAACAATGTGAGATCTTTTGGATAGTGTAAATTAATATCTAATACACTTTAAAGATTTTCTATACAGAAACGTTTTTGGATTATGTGATTGGAGATATGGAAAGCCTCTTTTTTGGTAAATGTTTACACATTTGGTCTGCCAAGCATATGTTCTGCTTTGTTTATGCCCTCTTTGGGCTTAATTCAACTGTTATGAATATTTTGCCATAACTGGTTTGTTTTTCATTAGTCTTTAAACCTATCCAATAAAATCAGTACAATGTACAATGTAGCCTCTAGCATTAGTCGCACAAATGTCATTGCGGGCAAGGCTTCTACACTATCTTTACCTCAACAGCGACGCGTTTCCTTCCTGCGACGCAGTGCGCTTATAAATTGAGTGTCCGTGTGTGTGTGTGCAGTCAACCGATAGGAGTTTTACTATTCGCTACGCCGATGACGACCGAGAGCCCACTACCAGTATCGGTTACTTCCTTTAGCGTGACTAATCTCGCTTTTTGTGCATATTTTGAAATGCCAGCTGTCGGTTCAGCACACGAGTACGATACAAATAAGGAACTGTAAGCTAATAGTACAAAAAACATCGATAGCTAAAGAAATATCTTATTTCAAGTTGCTTAAGTTGTTATGTGATAGTAATAATTGGCTTGACAAATGTTTGCCCAATGCCAAAAGGCTCTTACACGCTGTGCTTTGCGAGATAATGGATTTAATCATGGTGTCGCGTTGAACAGACGAAACAGTGATAATTTTGATTAAATGTGTCCATTGTTTTGACATTCCTGATATAGTGTAAATAAATAATGAATACACTACGCAGAGGAAAATGAGATTTCAAAACGTTTTTGACCCACTCTGGCTCGCGTTGGACACGGATGGCACTAATTGTTCGTGTGCCTCGGTCTCTTCCTCTCGATGGATTTGGTACAAGTGTGAGCCTTCGCGCACGAAAATCGATGAAACGCAGCCAGCGCCATCTAGTTGTGAGCTAGCGCGACTATGGGAGCGTTACGAAGCGTTACGAACCTTCTGCGTGTAACGCTTCATTGTGAAAACGTGGTGCTTGTGACCAGACAGTAGTAGTAAGTTTTGCTTACAGCTAATTTGGTATAATTTTGTTTGAAGTGGTAGGTGTTAGCCACTAAATTAACTACTTAATCTTATTTCAACCGAGGATTACGGTTATATACTTTTTAAAATGGGTTTTAATTCCGACCAACAGGGAATTTATTTTACATTTGACATTTGATCTATCAAAACGCAAAGAACTGAAAAATTACAAAAATCACGTATATAGAGTATGGCGTAGATCCAGAAATACCTGTACATTCATCTCTTGCAGGTAAATTTGGGTTGTCAGGATTATATTTGGTTGTATAGGTCCGTATCTTTCAGAAATTCAATGCTATTTTGTGACCTTATAGGATTTGAATTTCACTGTATAATTTACATGGTAATGTATTCTTCTTACATTTTTGAAATAGTATGTGATGCGACAATGTACTGCTTATATGTTTTTTTATTTGACCATTTAAAAGGTAATTTTGTCAGAAGGGCATACGGCTTTTTATCCCGATTTGTTATCCTCTTATGCAATGCGTACGATCCTCACCTAAAAGGGTGACTTTCGTTAATAGTTTTCTCCCATTTCATCTTTTCGATTGAGATATACTACACTTTCACTCGCTTTTTGCAAACTCTCATCAATAGTATGATGATGACGCGATGACGTCACTGTGGCCACGCCGTCAGAGGGTTCAGCCGTGATCACCATGGGAAGAAACGATGGTGAGAAACGGATCGTGGCAAGAAGTTGAAGACTGTGGTGCGTCATATCAAATAAGGAAAAGGCAATTAAACGATTTAAGCCGCTCGACTGTATAAGAGTATATCATTTGAATCAATCTTAAGCTTATTTCACACGCTATAAATGTGTCCATTGAATCCGAGCGAGCAGCGAAAACGAACGAAATGTTTTATTGTCAAATTTGACGGCATTACGAATTTAGATGCCTTCTGTGTTGGTATGTGGTCCCTGAAAATGATTATTTTTAGGTTTTTTTTTGTGCTTTTATTTATTAACCAATTTACTTTCTAATTCTATGTCGATTTGAGCGTAATGGATGCTTCTAATATGAATTACAGCGTCAACACTGTGGAGGCTTCTAGTCTATTTCCTTTTGTAATCTATTTACAACTGAGCGATTGGAACCTTTCTTTTTGCCTTTAAGCAATGTGAAATGTGTTCATGATATATTTTTGGTCGAATCATTCAATGTTAGTAGTAAAGGAAACGCTACAACTAATCTACAGCGTAAATTGTAGTGTTATGCCGTGGGTGTTACAAGTAGTACGCAAAAACAAAGTAAAATAGATATTACATTTTCTTTCAGCCATCCCTAGGAAGTTCTTATCACAAAAAATGGTATTTACAAAACAAACCAACCAAAAAATCACATGATATCCATATTCAGTCTTTCAGAATAGGGAAAGTCATTGTTGCTTCTTGAGCGGCAGCGACTCCACTGATACCACTTGCTGCTGCTGCTGCTGCTGCTGCTGCTGGTGTTCTTGCTGGCAGGAGGCTGCCAGAGCTGTTGCTTCCTGCTGCGCCGCCTTCGCAGTGGCCTGTTTGCGGTAATTTTCCAGATAGAAATTCATAAACAGCACGAAGAATATGCTGGCGTTGCACAGCAGCAGGAAGGTGATAAACTTCGGGAAGGCACAGTCCGTAAGCAGCGCGTTGATCGCGTGTCCGATGCAGATAACAAACTGGGCCTAAAACAAATGGAAAGCAATGGGAAAATGAAACAAAACAGTGGAACAATTCAAACACAGGCGTTGTGCTCTATGCTGAGACTTACAATCTGTAATTCGGTTAAAAACTGCTTCCAGAAAAGATACTTCTGATAGCGCGGTCCCATCGCGGACAGCATGTAGTAGAGGTACATCAGCGTGTGGACAAAGTTGTTGATAATGTTGGGCAGTGTTGCATTGCCACCTGTTAAATAAGTTGTAAAAAATAAATAAAAACAGAGAGAAAACATCAAAAACATTATGCATTCAAAGATGCAGATCTTTCGCTCGGGCACCGACGGACCCCGATACAGATTGGAGGCGACATTATCATACCTGCGAGGAACTTGGTCAGTATCCAAGCCTCGATCGGGGTGAGCGAGTGGTGGTACAGATGGAGATAGGAAATTTGTGACTTTTTCTTGCGCAGCACAAAGAATACCGTGTCCGCAAACTCGGACAGCTTCGAGAGGTAGTAGATGTAGCAGAGGTTGAACATCTGTTTGTGAGACGAGATGATGATGTGTGAGGTGTTTGTGTGTGTGTGAAAAAGAAGAGTAAAATATGCAGATTTGATTAGGTATTCCTTTTTTTTGAGTGGAAATGTTTTTTTCTCCCTCTTCTATTCAGCAACTTACCCGTCGCGATAGTTGATCGTCACTGTAGTCGACCGGTTGGCATGTTAAGCTGTACCCGCGTGCCCAACCCGCCATCAAGTGCTGCGGCGAAAGCAGATGTTGAAAATGGCTTTGAATTTCCATTACATTGGGATAGGGACAAGGGCACTTACCTCGTAGAACATGTAAGCGCTCAGCAGGACCTGGCCGAGGTTGTAATAGAAGAGGGTGTTGGTAAGCTGCATCGGTTTCCGGTCGCGCATGTACGTCGGTCCGATGATCAGCACCCAGGCGAGGTAGGTCAGCACCATCCCGACCGTCGGCAGCGGATTGTCCATGAAGGGAAGCTGCTTGGCGCGTGGATCTGGCGCGAGAGAGGCGGGTCGTTAAATGAGTGTTTTGAATAATCGGTTAATATATACATTTGTTAAAAAAATCAGCAAATCAAACTACCGCTAGCTCTCCTTTTTTTAGCGTTTTTGAAAGCGATAAAATTAGAACCGTGAACGCAGGGACGTCCTCCATGTGCCTTATAAACCTCTTAATAGTTGCACCGCGAATGCAAATGATTCAACGAACGGTTGACGCAGAATGCGTTTTCGATCGCCAATAACAATCTGGCAAAGGTAGTATGGGGTGTTGTGTTGTTTGTCGCCATCCAATACCTTCGAAACATGAAAAAATGAAGGTCATAGGCTGGTCCAGACTAGGTTCAGTTGACCAAGCTCATCAATAATCATAAAATCTATAACTGCGAGCAAAGCTGACGACAACAACAATTGTTTAGAGGTAGGTTCGAAATGGAATCGCTATCCAGTCGAGACTTTTGATTCATTCAATCATCTTTCAACAAGGCGCAGAGGATATCCATTCAAATCACTGTTAGCTAGAGGATGAGGATGAAATAATTTCCTACAAAAAATAATCCCATTAATAGTAAATCTTTTGATTAGGCATGAATTAATTGATTAGCTCCCTTCCGATCTAAACAATTACTCAGCAATTTTGGTTTAGAAGCGATGCTAAAGATAGTAAACGCGCAACGCGCCTGCTCAATCGATTAATCTTAAATGTTCTTGAAGGCCCAACAAATGTCGGCAAAAAATGTGACCTTCCTAGGCAGAGTTCATTTACATGACTCTGTGAGAGGCACTGGCACTGGAAGCAGCTCCGGCAAACAAAAGCACTGTTGCGAAAGTTTCACTACAACGATAAATGTGTAAACCGCCAAATAAACAATTTTGGTGACAGAATTGTAGCGGAACACAAGGCCATCATCGTATGCTGAACGATGTAGGTCCAGCGGGATACGCTCGTTGTTGACTGGCGTCAGCAGTTAGCAAACACATGACTTTCATGGCCCATGGCCATCGATCTCTCTCCCAAACAACTCGCAAAGCGCGCCAGAGCACATGGTCAAGTTTATCGACCTGAAGACAAATGGTATCAGCGAGAGCGTGGAGATCATGTACATCTTTTGCAATCTCGCTGACAGATGACAAATACGGGCTGCCCTTCTTCTGTGTCGCTGCTTGTACATTGCATAACTGGTCCATGCAGAGCAGTGCGGATGTCGTTGTTGTCGCTTGACAAAGAAGGGTAATTAGGTATTATGATCCGCGCAAAGATCCATACCTCTCTCACTTGGTTGGTTGTGATCTTAAGTTGTGTTGTTTAATTAGGTCAAGCTCACGGTGACAGAGGATCACATTTTGGAGGCTGTAGCTGGTTAAATGGCTCCATCATCATCGCGCACACTTGAACTTGAGAAAGTGCTGCTGTCGCTCGGAGCGGCCTTTACCATGAAGCGCAACCCTCTCGCAAGCGATAGTTGTAATCGTTTTGAGCGTCACCGCCGGAGGACAATATGAGCATAAACTATGAACTAACATCGTACGCAAACTCTTTTGCCCGAGGCGATCATTAAAAGTGAATGAACATATAAGACATTAACTGCCACCGACGCGTTCAACTACGGACGTTGCACTGGGAAAAGAGGTAACATGATTGCTTACAAAGCAGAGCAGTGCCTAAGCGCAATGTGTGTTCCTCGTCGTGGCATTGATTGAGTTCAGCGGTTAAGGTTAGCTTTTCGGCGTTTGATTGAAGGTTTGGCAGTGCAGAGGCCTTTAGTCCACATCCGGGGGTGGTTAAGAAAAGTGGAACGCTTCAAATCTTTATGACCATATCTTAGTGTACTGAATCAATTAAAGATATATTATGGCTTGCGAATGTTAAATGATGTTTCTGTTTATCACATAATCTGCTAAAACAGACCCAAAATCAGCCGTATAGATGCTAGATCTTTGGAAACCCCCCTTTTCCTTGGCGTTCTATATCTAACATTTTACCTAGACATATACTGGATTTAGCATTATTAAGCCAAAAAGGTTTAGATATATCTTGAAGATACTTTTGAAACATTACAGGAATATTGATTATTCATGTCGCAGAAATTGTAGCTTCAGATAAACTCACAAGTCTCTCCCTTGATAACACAAAACAATATAGCAAATTCAAGAGAGTGCACTTGAATAAATGTAAATTAAGCTAGTGATATAATTTGTTGCAGTTGTGATGATATCCATCCATGTATATTAAATTTCTTAGAACGTCGTCTGGGGCTTTGGATATGCCATCTCATGTCTTCTTCTTCTTCTTCTATTTGGCGTAACATCCTACGCGGACAACATATAAAGACTTTCGAGACTTAATTCATTACCACGCACATCCGGGATAGTCAATCCTTGCTACGGTCCTTTCTAGGCTGGAACCCATGACGGGCATGTTATTGAGTTGTTCGAGTTGACGAGTGTGCTACGGAACCGCCCGCCATGTCATGCTGAATACTGAATACTTATTGCTACAATGTAATTGAGTATCGATCTACATGTGTCATGGTATTTGGGAGCTGAGTGTGAGTTTTATGTGCTCTCAGTAATTACCTCCAATGAGATCCTCCACCAGATTCCAGTATCGGTCGATTAATCGCGTCCAATTGCGATCTGCCTGATATTCGTCGATCGCCAACTGCATGATGTAGTTGGACGCCAGCGTAAAATCGGTAAAGTTGTCCCTTACGTCCATGTTGTGAGCGATAATAATACTGCTGCTTCGCTGTGCTGCTAATTAAAATAGCTTAACAGTGCCTTCTACTGCACTTGTTCTTCACACGCGCACTCGGTAGAACTCTTTGCCTAGAATGTCAGCACAGTGACCTCAAACCGCGCTCGTTATAGTCCACGAAAACCCGCTTAATGGTGTACTTTCCGGTGCGTCTCACTGTGTCGACTACAGCGTCACATCTGGGTCAGTGGTGTGCTATCATCGTCAGCCAGTTCTACGTTGACACAGTTTTCCGAATGCAATCGCGGCACCTTCTTCAATTGGTTTTCACACTCATTCGCACACTGATCGGCACACGCGTACATGCACACTTGAGAACTTTGGAGTTTAGAAACTTAGCACAACATTCACACACGTGCTTGAGCTGCTCAGAAATTCGATGCGATCGTCCAATCCAACTCAAACAGAGCTGAGCTGCGAACTGAACCAAACTGCCCGCGTGGCTTGTCGAGATGCTGCTGCAGGACTACTGCTGGCAAGTCATTTTTCCGCCCGGAGTTACACTCCGCTGGTGTATCGGAATTGGAAAATTAACAACTCCCTCCCCCCAGTGAGCAAAAAAAAAAAGGCAGCCACGACGCATATGACGGATTCGTTTCCCACCCCTTGGGCCTTTTAAAACGATTAAGGTCTCTGGTGTACGTTCTAAGAGCTGTTTTGCAAAAATCACTGCAGAAATATTTCGGCAAGCGAGCGAGCGGGCGCGCGAACGAACGAGCGAAAGAAAGACATTCCCTCTCCCTTGCCGAGTAAGGTGTCGGTGTGTCGCGGTCGTCTTTTTTCCTTCTAAAACCTTCCAAGGACGATAGCTTTTGGTTTGGTTCGTAGGTTGGTTTTCCCACTCTCCTCGAACGCAGCCGAGTTTCCTCCGCCGCCGACCGCTGGGGGTGGTGTGTGGGGTGCGTTTGATCTGATGAACGGTCGATCGGTGGCGGGCAGCAGCGGTGGTAGCGTTGTTATCCTCCCAAGCGAAACTGCA
Source organism: Anopheles gambiae (assembly GCF_943734735.2). Classification (NCBI taxonomy): domain Eukaryota; kingdom Metazoa; phylum Arthropoda; class Insecta; order Diptera; family Culicidae; genus Anopheles; species Anopheles gambiae. The sequence continues at coordinate 91,409,606 of NC_064602.1, forward strand.
AGAACGAGAGGGAGAGACAGCGAGAGAGTGCAATAGACCAATTCACCCCAACCGTCGACCTATGGCATGAGCGCATAAGTAGAAATATATGTTTTTTTTTTATATAAAGCAAAAGGAAGCATATCCTCCCTCTCCACACACTGGCACAGTAGAGCGTTATAAATGTCTCCCCACTGCCATACGCTCTGCTCCGCGCAAGAAAAGCTCCTTCCTTTGATGTGTGACGTATGCAAGCCGACTGGTACGAAAAGGGAAGGGATATGGTGGTAGAACTAGTGAGCGCAGCGTGCGCCTTACCGGGTGTTTGGTGTAGCGGGCGCGGCGTAACGGTGACACACCACGACGACGGTATATCTGCGCACGATCGCGTATCGCAGATCGAGCCACACGGGCGTACGCTGTCCCCGCTTAGATGAGTGTCCTTGAACACGCGGCGCGGCATGCGAACGGCAAACGGTAGCCAACCCGAGCGCTCGCGCGCGCACGCTCGTGAAAACCCATTAGAAGCTGCCTTCTTTGCCAAGCCAGAGGGTATAGTAGATGTCTGGATTTGGTGGTTGGATGCTGGCCTGAGTGCAGTTGCACTTGCACCGAAAGAGTGCAGCCGTATAGAACGATCTCGATCTGCTGCTGTATGTATACCATGTGGAACTAGCAACTTTGGAGGAAGAGGTTGGCTGCTCACAGCAGAGAAGACGACCCTCCGCTATGTGTGGTTGGTTCTTGTTTTGGACGGTGGTTTAACCTGTTCCTTTTCGCGGTTGCTGTTAGTAGTAGCCCCGTGTTAGTGGTTGCTGCCTTTGTGGGTTTTCAAGATCGTACGCTTGAAATTGCGAGCGGTTTTTCCTCATGTGTTTTAGGCATTAGGCAGGGCGCGTATGGGATCGATTTCTTGCTGTTTTGCAACCGTACATAAAGCGAGGATGCAAGATGTCGCTACGGCGATTAGAGTACAGAAGAGACGGAAAAGCTTTGTATGTGTTTCTGTTTAGTTAAAGTAGGATGGGAACTGTAGAAATAAATGTCAGATGCCCATGCGTCGGTTCGTCACTTTAAGTCTTTCGTGTATTTCTTTTATTATTTGCGTTTATAAGACTCTCTTTGAAGATTAGTAGTGCTAAACACATGTCAAATCAATTCCCCAAGTTGGGCTTCTCTGCTTATTCGCTTTTTATTCGTATAAATTAAATGACATTATTTATTTTCTTAATTTAAATTAACTACAGATTTTAGACGAATTAGATGAATGATTCTACGAAATTGATTTAAACATCCTGTACTTTTCCGCCTTCACTAATGGCGTCAAAGCTTCCACCTTAATGTTTCATTTAATGTTCGTGGGAATTAAAAGATTTGGCTGGTATCTAAAGTATTTATTCATTCCCATCATATAATATTCGCTAATTAGTTGTTCTGTCGATTTAAATTTAATTTGAACAACCCCCAAAACCTCAATATTAAGATAACGTTTTTTTGCGCTAATGAAGCTGGGCAATTGTTGTTGTTGTGCGCCATCGCTCTCCCTTGCTACTAGCAAAGCCAAACGACGGAGTGGGGGAACGACTGCTCAAGAACGATTGCCTCACCGAATGACATCGAAGAATTTGTACCCCTGCACTGCCTCTTCGTGCCCGTTGCATGACCAGTTGACCAGTTTCGATCGATTGCAACACGTTGGGCTCGACTGCAGCAACCAACCTGCGAGGGAAGCCGCCGAAGAATTGCCACTCTAATGGATATTCTAGTTCTATGTGGGTACTGCTTCACTTCCTCACCGGCCGCTTTCGGGTATGCTTGCACAAAGGCCATCTGTTAAATGCTTCACCCAGTCTTCCTTCGGCCGAATGGAGTGCCGATGTAGTAAATACTCTAAGCCCTTTTTTCCACCATTTAGTTTGTTTATTTGGCAACACGGCAAGCTCTGTGTTTGGTGCCGTTTGCTTTACCAACTTCAACGCAAAAGTTCAACGACATGTGTGTTGTTGTTGCAAATTATCCACTATCGTGCGGGCTGTGGTGGTTTCCCTTATCTTGTGAGATCGTTTAATTTCGCAAACGCTTCTGCCACTTGCGCACATAGGAAGGAAACGACCATTTAGGATGATTAATGAGCCAATCATTTGCCTCTGTGTATAGTGGTGGGCCCCCTTACTACACACTTCTACACCTTAGTCTGGTGGGCGAGTTTTAGTCTCCTTTCTGGACGTAAATTGAGCCACTAGAGACAAACGTTAGAAGCCCTTATTGGTGCGGCGAAGGTCTGCATCGGAACAAGAGCGATTCTCAATTACGCCGCCGCCGTGCCCGTGGTGGTCGTTGCGTGCTTGTGTGCATTCACTCGCTACTCGCTGATCGAGATGGCGTAAAACTGGCCGACGACACTCCCCACCGTTTGCCGCTGCACTTTTGTCGGTCAACGGCGGAAAACTTGTTTGTTTTTCGCGGACTCTCAAGTTCTCTGTCTGTCACCCCGCTTTGGGGGGTTTTTTTTTTGGTGTGTGTCTATGTGCGAATTTCAACCTATTCCATGCGCCGTGCTAGGTAGCTCAATTCTAGCGCGCAGTTTTCGTGACCGGTTCTTAGTATATGGCTAGTTTCGCATTCCCGGGCCCAAACCGGGGGTTCGTGAGAGAGAGAGGAGCCTATGTGTTCTTTGTGGTGCTCCCTAATCTCTTGGCGCGAGCGCAGAGACAAGTACGGTACAACCGCGGAAAAAGTGTTGCAATCTGCATGCACTTTATATGGTGGAAACGGCAACTGGTAGGCCTCGGATGGGTATGTTAACTTTTGCGGCGAAACATTCACCTCACGGTAGAGTTTGTCGGAATGTCAAAGGTTTAGAAATAATATATTTTTGATGATTATTTGATTTTTTTTTATTTAACGAGGTGATAATATGAAAAAAAAAAGTCTAATAAGAATAATATTGCAAAACTATTTCAATGATGTAAAAAAGTCCTAAAAATTAAATCAGTAACACAACATAAATTGAACAACAAGAAAATTTATATTCTGTTTCCTTTATTTTTATAATTTAAATCCAACGGTTTACTTATTTTTGATTAATTTATTTGATCAATGTATTTTTGTTAAAATACTGTTTGAGATAAACATGTATGTGTTAATTATTTTTATGTTTTAAATAGGCATTTGATCTTTACATATAACGCTCTTACTAAGCAGTTGGTTAGTTCTTTGATTTGCCCCCAAACGTACTCTGCTCGGTTTGACACCCCTGCCCGAGTGCGCCGTCACTGCCATCATCGTGGCTTAGGAGTGCGCAGCGAATGGTGGAATTTTCTCTGACTCTTTCCCTACGTCAACTAATCGCCGGGCACCAACCAACACCACTCCGTTGGAAGGGAGAAAACCACATCGCGAGGAATCTTACCCCGCCAAGGTCGCCCTGATGCCAGCAGCAGCAGCAGCACCAGCCCAGTGGCGGTTCAATGATCTGTGATAGTTCTGGCAAATTTAACCGGTATCGGTGTGTGATTATGTCGCGATCATGCACGAGATGTAAGGCAATCGGTGCAAAACCGTCCCCCATTCGCGCCCGTACACGTAGCAGTGCTGCATATATACGGGTGCACGCCCTTACTCCACCGCCACCTTGCCAATATGCTCTGCCCAGCCTTCTTTGATGACTTAAAGGACGCGCGACTGCGCGATCACCGCCACCGCCCACCGCGCCACGTGAAATGGTGGGCGTTTTCGTGTGCGATCCGACTTTCGAAAGACCTGCGCGTTAACGATCGCCAGCATCGGAACGATGATCGGGGCGGATCCCGCCCTCCGCCCTGCGCCGATTATGATGCTGTTTTAAATAATCTGTATCGGGGTCGGGCTGGCACTTGTTGGCTGTTGTAAGGGCGTATCGCACTCAATCGGTCGTTTGTTGTTGCGGCGCTGTGTGGAGTTCGCTCACAGTGAGTGAGTGCAATTCATAATTTTACCCTCAATCATCGCACGGGGCGCGGGAGATTGATTTTTTTTACGAATCGAAGCGTGATTTACCAATTTAAGTAAAAACTGCTGCTTGTAATGACGACTTAGCGCTCTTAGCAGAGGGGTTTGCAGGTGTCTGTACCTGTCCTAGTACACCGCCGGGCAAGACCAGTCTATTAGCTAGCAACGTAGCGGATGGATCACCGTGCCGAATTGTGCATCGCGAACAAGATTGAAATCCGTTCCGTTCTGTTAAGATACAGATCTCGCCGCCACAGCAGAGGACAGTGCAATGGGCAACGGAAGGTTAGAGGGGTTTCTTACCCAGTAAGGAGGGAGAGAGGAGGGTGATGATCGATTTTGCATTCGTTTGTGATTTTCGAGCCCCAATCGAAGGGCGACGATACTGGAAACCGTTTTCTACGGTCATTTGCTATTGAGTCTCACTGCTCTACCTCTCGACCGTAGCGCTGCGGAGGTTACAGACTACAGGCTCTACCGACACCCTGCGCACCGGAGGGAGAAGATCGGAAACTCACCGGATCGAAGGACGGAGGCGGGGTGTTTATAATTTGCCGCCGGGTGCAATGAGGCGTTATAACACACCGTGCCTGTCTTCCGAGTGCAGAGGGTGTTACTGCCGGCACTGCTCTGCCGCCTGCCATGTGTCCTGAGGTCGGAATTGATCCGTAAAGCGATCGCGCTCAAGCGCGCGCGCGGGTGCACCGTTAGACAATCCGGCCTCAGGGTGGACTTCGGAGCGCGCGGTTCGGTGAGTGACTAATGTGCCATTATGTTCCGCTGCGCTCGTATCCCTCGATGAGCTTCAGCTCTTCTCTATCGCTCCGCCGCCGCCTTTTTCGGTCGGAAATAACTCTTTCAAAAGTTGATGAAAAATCACACGATCGATGATTTATGGTTTGCGGAAATTGATGTGCACAGCTCCCCGGGTGTGTGTGTGTGTGTGCAATATCGATTGGTCAATCGATTCTGGGTAGATTAGTCTACGTCTCGCCCTCAGCACGATTTCCTCTCGGCACGTTCTTGGTGGTTGCGATCGACGATCAATTCTGCCCAATTTGATGCAATCCAGCGTATCGATCAAAACACCAGAGCCATCATGCTGTTGCAAACCTCCAACAATCAATCAAAACGTGTGATGGAAGCAAAGATAAGTGAATAGTAGGGTCGTTAAGTAGCAGGTAGAACGTGGTTTCTCTAGCACAACAACACCTTCCGCCCTCGTTAATCATCAAAATTAACTTCCAAAAAGGAACACACAATAGTGGCCGTCGTTTCGGGTGGGTTCGTGAAAACTCCGTTGCTCGAGATTGGATTTTCAATTTTCCGTTCACTTTTTCGCTATCGGAGGAGAACCTTCGGTTTGTTGTAATGTAAACATTGCTAAAATAGGATCGCTTTAGTGTCACGGAGATTGACTTCTGTTTGGACCAGTTCATTGTCTTTGTGTGTGGGGACCGCTTGCCTGGCACACCGCGTGAGTTCGCACGAAGAAAAACTAAGGTCACAGAGAGAGCAGAGAGACACCACAAGAAGTGTGCCCTCAAAATGTTTTGTTTCTATTCAGAATTAGACTGGGGAGGGACACGCTTTAAGGTTTTTTTTCTAGAGGCGCTTATGCGTCCTTGGAGTGTGTTAATTTTGAAATGAGAATTTGTTTTTAAATATATTGGGACGGAGATCGATCCATCAGCTGCATACTACTAAATCCTCTGGCGCGAGCGTTGTCTTATAGCTCATGTTTTAAGCTACCGATCCAAGGGTTTTTGTTTATTGCGATGGCCCAGACTCGTCCGACCTGCGTTGAATAGTGTCTTAAATTGGGAAGAGCCCCTAGCGCGCGCGGAAGTGATCGACCTTTCCTTGATCGGTGTCGAAAGCGGCCTCTCGTTTGAGGTTTGTGATTAAAATTTGGTTTGTGTCAGACGGTGCCGCCAGGGATATGGTTGATCGAAAACCATCGTTGCCAAAAGGTAACGAAGCATGACTTGTATCATGTTTGTACTATGATTAAATGCTCGTGTCGGGCTGAAACGATGAATGGTGAGCGGGGCGGGTGAATATGAATACGAACACCGATGAATAGAGGGCCGGCTGGGTGGATTGATGGAGAAGTTCAGACAGGTTAGAGCTAGCGAGTCCGGTTGGATGGAAGATGATGCGATCATGGCAAAACATGCGTCACCATTTATTATTTTGGGGCTGTTACGAATGAGAAAATGATGAATTGTGGTTAGAGATAAAGGCATATTTTTGGTAACATCGTGTCTACAGATCTATCGTTTAATATACAGTTAGTGTGAAGGAGAACGGGTGAGACAAGGCGAGCAATGCTGCTATTTAGCTCTTCCGCTTAAGGCTCGTGTGGTGTTGGGCGTAGTCTGGGAAGAGATTCCAGTTTGAATCTTCATTTAATAGAAGTATCATAGAGGTAAAGGTTACTCTTGAAGGCTATAGACGGGTGCATTTGATCTATGCAAATGTTAATCGAAAGATAATCAAATAGGACGAACGTTAGATGCATAAATGGCTCGCAATCGAAGGACGTTGGTGGTATTCGTTGGACACCAGTGCTGCAAAATGTCATGAGCATCACGTAATGTTCACCAACGAAAACAATGAACATAAAGGTAGCGCTTGATGCTCATTGCTGATACTCAATGAAAATGCGTCATGACTATCGCGATGATCACCAAAAGAAAATGTCGCGACCAAGTGTTGATTGCACAAAATGTCACCAAGAATGTGATGGTCAGACCAACTGTTTGAGTCTCAGCTCTGATCATCACAGTATAGCTCGTGACGCTGACATGATTTTGTTTCAGCCGGAATTTGTCATGACTATGTCAGTGTCATTTTGCAGAACTGATCACAGTAAAAAAAGTCATGACATAGTGGCTGATAATGTGATAGTCGCAAAAAATGTCACGAAGCATGTATATGTCACATCAATCGTTTTTAGTATCACCTCTGATTATCACAATTGAGTACGTAACGCTGACATGGATTTTGTTTCAGTTAGATTGTTTTATGACATTGACAGACCTTTTGTTGGATGACACTACAGCTTCCTTTTTCCCCCCTTTGTTTTCTTCCCCACAGTAACCAAGCGATTGCCGATTACCTGGGAAGCAACGGATACACAGACGCGCTGGAAGCGTTCCGGAAGGAGGCGGACATGCCGAACGAGATCGAGCGCAAGTACGGCGGGCTGCTCGAGAAGAAGTGGACCTCCGTCATCCGGCTGCAGAAGAAGGTGATGGAGCTGGAGGCGAAGCTGTCCGAGGCGGAGAAGGAGGTGATCGAGGGCGCCCCGACCAAAGCGAAGCGCACGCCGAGCGACTGGATACCGCGCCCGCCGGAGAAGTTTGCGCTCGCCGGCCACCGGGCGACGGTCACGCGCGTTGTCTTTCATCCCGTCTTCAGCATGATGGTGTCCGCGTCGGAGGACGCCACGATCAAGGTGTGGGACTTTGAGACGGGCGAATACGAGCGCACGCTCAAGGGCCATACGGACTCGGTACAGGATTTGGCATTCGATTCGCAAGGCAAGCTGCTCGGTAAGTGTCCCGGCTGAAGTCGTCGTCGTCGTTGTCGTCGCACAGCAGAGTGTGGTGATTAATTTCCCTTCCCTGCCTTACAGCCTCCTGCAGCTCGGATCTATCGATCAAGCTGTGGGATTTCCAGCAGACGTACGAGTGCGTCAAGACAATGCACGGGCACGATCACAACGTGTCGTCGGTTTCGTTCGTGCCGGCCGGCGACTTCCTGCTCTCCGCGTCCCGTGACAAAACGATCAAGATGTGGGAGGTGGCCAGCGGCTACTGCGTCAAGACGTTCACCGGCCATCGGGAGTGGGTGCGTATGGTGCGGGTAAACGTGGACGGCTCGCTGATGGCCTCCTGCTCGAACGACCACTCGGTACGGGTATGGCAGACGAACTCCAAGGAGTGCAAGGTATGTCGGAACGAATCCCTGCCCAAGGGATGAAATTAGTCAGTTTTTTGTACCTTTTGGTCCCTTTCCTATTTCCTCTCTAGGCTGAGCTGCGCGAGCACGAGAATACGGTAGAGTGCATTGCCTGGGCCCCGGAATCGGCAGCAGCGGCTATAAACGAGGCAGCCGGAGCAGACAACAAGAAGGGTGCACACCAAGGCCCATTCCTGGCATCGGGATCGAGAGACAAAACGATCAGGGTATGTGTAGCTTTCGCAAATAGCAGTTCAGTTGCATCTGTTCCGACGTTCGCTCATGAGATTGTGTTTATTTATTTTTTCTAGATTTGGGACGTCAGCTCCGGCTTGTGCCTGTTTACGCTGGCCGGCCACGACAATTGGGTGCGTGGTATCGTGTTTCACCCCGGCGGCAAGTACATGATTTCCGCTAGCGACGACAAAACGCTACGCATTTGGGATCTACGCAACAAGCGTTGCATGAAAACGCTCTACGCGCACTCACATTTCTGTACATCTTTGGGTAGGTGTTGAGGATTCCATTCGGGATGTTGTTTTGTTGTTTCTCTACTTAAATTGCTACCTCCTCTCTTTTCCTTCGCAGATATGCATAAGTCCCATCCTTACGTCATATCCGGCAGCGTGGACACGACGGTTAAAGTTTGGGAGTGCCGCTAAGTCAAATCCCCCGATCCGCCCCCTCTCCCGTACACGACGCCACCTGACCAACTAACCCCAACTCTACCCCAGGTTGGCTGGCAGCTTGTTACTTTGTGTGTGTGTGTATGTGTGTGTGGGTCCAACGGGAGACTCATTGGCGCTTTCTGTTTTATGTTCGCTCTTCGACAAAGCAAAGCAAATTAAACAACCACAGCCACACACCGTATTGTGGGCCTGGAAGGATCCGTGGATTGGCAAAGCAGGAGGACCCACGGACCACAGTTATCCAGCATCGGCAAGCAGGCACCGTCATCACCACCATCATCATCAGCATCATCCTTATCGTGGATACGTTTTCATTGCGATGTGTGCACCTGTGCGCATGGTTTGTGTTCAGTTTGTGTTGCCGTCCTCTGTTTAGGGTGGTGTAGAAGGTGGGTTTACAATGAGCGGAGGCAATGCAAGCAAAACTGTGAAAGATAGATGATACATGATAACAAGCGAGAGGGAAAGAGGAGAAAGGGATGTTTTAGTTCAATATTAGTTTACGTTTTGTTCTATTTTACTCATATTGATCCAATGAATATTGTCAGTGGCGGTACGGATGTTTAGTAACATACACACACAAACTGTCGTTAGCCCAACCTTTAGCGCTGGTTCATGCGTGTTCCTTCGTGCTCCTCCTTCTTAGAGCCGCTGGCTGTTAAACTCTCCAGCAAACCGTTAGCTTTTTCTCTGGGTTTAGACAAACTGGTTAGAATTGTGAAAACGAGATCATGTTTGCAATTATTGCTAAATCAAAATGCTACACTAATAGAGTGGATACACACAACAATTACACCACCACTCCCTTTGCCACATCAAATTGGAAACAGAAAACGCAACTCATTACGATATAATAATTATTAGAGAGCAAAGCATACACACAACAACAACAAAAAGAAACATACACATTTTACAATTTGTCGATGCGCTGATCAAATGAGGAGGAAACTTGAAGTAGGTGGTACACGCTTGTGCCCGTTAAAAACCAGAATCGATGGCAAGGGCAGTACAGCGCAGGCAGACACGAGCTCATTTTCACTCCTCAATTTGCTAGCTAGCGGAAGGTAGGGAAACCCCTTTGAAGAGCGAAAGGATAAAACATGTTTCGAACCACCCGGAGTGGAGGCGAAAGCGAATCCAGAAAGAGGAGAGGCAGTAGCGGAATAATGGCAATTGGTGGCCTGAACAGCGCAGCACAGTGCAATGCAACTATCTATGTGGAAGGAGGGAGGCAAGCATTATTAATAACACAATATACTTACGGTTATCAAAAAGAAAAATGGGGCACGGTGGGAGGAACAATATTGAACGTCAAATTGAAACATTAGCAAGAGCGTGGAGCCTATAGGAGCAGCAGGGTGGGAGAATGGTGTAGGATTTCGGGCAGAAGCAGAAGCAAACCGGCACGCTAAGTCAAGACGGAAGCAGGTCTACAACCTCACCGAACAACCGAATGGTCCGCCAGTGCGCGCGAGAGAGCCGCACGAAACACCAGCAAAACCGAAACAGCCGCCGACAACGCGCGCGCGCGCCACCCCATCCGTGTGTGCTCTTCCCTGTCGATTCTTCTCCGACTGCTCCCCGGGCCGTTACAATGTGGATCTCTGACTCTTTGGCATGTATGATAGCGCTTTGGCATTGCCGATGCTACGATGTAGTTGTGCATGGGAGAAAGGTGTTCATTTAACACCTTTTGTGAGCTTTGGCTCTTGAGTTTTGGAGTTGTATGATTACTTGCTGGCCATGCCTGCCTTATTGGTTGCATCATCTATGATTATCACGGTCCAAAGGAACTTGCACCTTAAAATTGCTGAAAGGAACACATTTTGATAGTTTTTTGCATTCCCCTACTTGTTGGGAGGCGGTTTTCCACCAACTTGCTTGACACTATTGAATAGAACAAAACAACAAACTAAATAAACTGCATATCTCTGTCATCTCTTACGGAGAAGATTTGTGGGCCCATCCCCGGGAAGGGACGGATTTGGCATCGATCGTCCGCCCTCTCCGCGTACACTCGTCTAATTGCTTCATCCTTGTAAAATTGGCTTTGTTTTGTCGAAGGCTGTTTGTACATAGTGCGAATAGTAAAGTTTAATAAGAATTTTGTTTTAGAATGAGCTGAACAAATCAACGCTCTCCCAGTCGCGTCGCGGGTTAGTTTTTATGTGTGTGTGTGTGTGTGCGAGAGTTGCATAAACCAACCTCCGTGTGTGGTGGTGGCGACCCTTTTCGAGCTTTCGAAGGGTTGCCGCGGGGGGTGCAATCTTTCACGATTGCTATTCTTTACAACCGGCACACAAACCCCCCCCCCCCCCTCACAGTTCATATAATGTAAATATTGTTACTGCACGTAAACAAACACGAACACGTTATATACGCAGACCCTGTTGCAGATGTTGTGTGCCTGTCTAGTGCGACAATTGATGATCGATCGGTCGACTTGGTTGGCAGCAAAAACCGGAGCAAGAAAAGACGGAAGGCATCGTATGTGGATGTGTGTGTGAGTGTGTCAGTGGCGTGAGTGGTGGTGATGATGAGATGGTCATAGGACATCACATCCTACTACCCTCACGCCGTCGAGAAACGGCAACGGTTTTACGGCGTCATCGGTGCCGCTCGCTGGAAGCAAGGTGTAAACTGCGGAAATGTGTGTGAGTGTGTGCGACTTGTTTCATACTATTTAAATTATTAAAACCTATTTCTAAAATGCCCTCTTATATAATTGCTATGGCAAGCGGAAGAAGAAGAAAACAAACACAGAAAAAAGGAAGAAAAAACATAGAACATCAAGAGGTGTGTAGGAAAGAACCGCGCAAACTTGGTGCGCGAACCCCCGGCGGCAAGCGATTAGAAAGAGAGAGAGAGAGAGGGAGAGTGCAAGCTAGGAGCTGCAAACGAAAACATAATAATTACACACACACAACTGCTAATACTACTATTATTATGATTACCTATTATAATTGCTACGAATAATGGTGTTTTTCTACCCGTTGCTGTGAGGGAAAGATTTAAGCGCGAGAGAGAAGGCAACGGTAATAATACGCGGAATAGTGTTAAACGCGATCTAATACGCAAGCGAATGCGCGCCTTGACACGCGAACATGGGGCGATTTGTATGTGTGTGTATGTGTTTGTGATGCGTTAGTGTGTCACTTGAAAAGCGTTGGGTGGGGAAATGGCCCGGCTCTTCTTAAGCCGCGCTCAATGTCAGCAAATGCTCGAAATGTGCCGAAATGCTAAATGTCCCCGAAAAGAACAGCAAAGCCGCGAAAAAAGGTGAAACGAGCGAAATGAAATGTGTTCCATCGAGTAAAAAAATAAAACAAACGGAAGCATCAGATCAAGTGAGAATGGCACGCGTCGAATGGCTTCAGGTCACCCCACCGCCGCCCCCGCCTCCCTGCGTTGTTCCATCTGGCTGGTGGAACCCGGAGCGTGATTTGGTTTTATTTCCTTCATGGTAAATAAAATTTAAATCTTAAACGACGACCTCAACGGAAAGGTGTGATTTGAAAATAAAGGAGAGCGGAAAAGGGAATCAGTAATAACAGACACACACACGCAAAAGCGAACGTTACACACACAAACACACGCATCGTTCCGGGAGTGCATGTCAAGGACCGCATAGAGAGTTCTGTAATAATATTCTTAAAGAAAGATATAAAACAGCAAGCAGAAACGGCTAAACAAACAAAACAAAACAAAACAAAAAAAGAACCTACGCGTTATTAAAAAGCAAACGAAACGGGATTATAATTTTGAAGAAACAAAAATATATATTATGGAAAACATTGACAGTGAAAGCGAGAAGTGAGATAGCGACAGCGAGAAAGCGAGAAAGAGAGACAGAGAGGAAGAGAGAAAGCGAGAGAGTGCAAATATATTTAAAGTTTTATTATTTTCCCCCTCCTCCTCCTTTTGTTCATTCCGTTCGGTTGATTTCTACCTTGGAACGTTATTTTCTAGTTAAGAAAGTTTCGGAACAACGGAATGGAATTCATCCCTTGATTAGTTCTCAATGCTTATAAGGAAAATGCTCAGTAAAAATTCCAATTGCTATTTAACTTATGAATTGTTTATTAATTTGTACCGCACACACACAGTTTCTACTGTTTGCCTGAGTTTTCCGTTTTTTCGGTATTTTCGTCCTCCTTTCTGTGAGGCTGCTCCTTCTCTGCAGCGTTTGGTTCATCACCTTCGGCGTCGTTTTTGGATTGAGGTGTTGAGTTTTCGGTTGATTCTTCTGCCGTTTCGTCTGTGTGTTGTGCTGTTTCGTCCTTCCCACTTGTAACACTCTCCTTTCGGGCAGCATCATCGCTGGTTGCGTCATTTTGCCCCTCAGGACAAGGGTCCGTCTCCATCGCGTCCTTCGAATCTTCGCTCTGAGCCGGCCCATCGTCACCGTCGTCTTCCCCCTCACTCTCGTCAGACGATCCTTCCACCTCGTTTCCGCTTTCGCTGAGCTTCGGCTTCTTGCCCCGGTGGTGCGTCTTTTGCTTCGCCTTTTTCTTCAACCGCTTGGCCCGCTTCTTCGCCGTCCGCTCCTCGGCCGCCTTTCTGTTGTCCTCCAGCTTCTGCTGAAACGCATCGTCCAGCTGTTCGGCGTGGCTTTTCTCCTGTATTTGCTTCTGGCGGGCGTACTCCTTCCGCCGCAGATGGCGATACACGTGGAACTCGCCCGAACCGGCCCCCGCACTCGAGCCCATCACATTGCGCACGAACGACGGTATGGCGGTGGAATGGTCCCGGTTTTTGCTCGGCGCCGGTATGATGACGGGTTTGTCCTGTGCGATACGAATCAAAGGGGAAACGGTAAATGTTGGCCCTCCGCCAGGGGGTGTTTGGAGTTTGCTTACCGGGTTCTTCATCAGCTTCTCCAGCTTAGCCCGCTGTATGTCGGCCGCATTGCGCACGACAAACTTTTTCTTTTCCACCTCCTTATCCTTCTGCTTCACTTCGTTTCGTATTTCCATGGTGTTGTGTCGTTTTTTAGCCTGTAATTCGACTGTATGCTCACAAATTCGACAAACGAAATGCAATCGAGCAGGAATGTTTACATATTTGTCTTCTGTTGTTGTTTCTATCCATTAGCTGGGCTGACACAGTGGTCGCTCCAGAGGACAGAATTAGGAAAAAGAATTTTTATAAATATTTTAGAATTTTCCTTTGGAGAGATATTTCCTCAAATATTTTTTTGATAAAAACAATTTGAAAACATTCGGTTACAACACACATTTATCATGCCTTATTTTAATTAAATTGTAATAATAAAAAGAAAAAGTTCATTACCCACAAATGTCAAAACCCACCGTGCAAACGGTTTTCAAACGGCCTCTTTCGGCCCTCACCCGCCCCTATGCAGTTTGTTGTGACAGTTCGCCTGACAGCTGTCGCGAGCCGTGTGCGCGTGCATTCTGGTGGTGTGTGAGTGTGCCTTGGCGATTTCGGAGAGCGGACGGAAAATTCAGGCCGAAGAAAACAGCCGGACTGGTGCTTGGTTGGTGCAAATAGGGCGACAGGACTTCCGGGTGCTTTTCACACTTACCTCCCTTCCCTCGCACAGGAAGCAGTGTCCTTGCCTTGCCGCGCGCGCTCTCGTGTTCGTGTGTGCGTGTGTGTGTGTGTGTGTACAGTGCATGGAAATTACAGAGACCGTGAAGAAGGAAGAAGTTTCGTCCAATCGTGCCGTCGCACCGTGTGGAAGCAGCGTGTGACTTTCGACCGAAACGTGCGTGTGTAGAACCAGGAAACCGCCAGTGTTGTCTGCCTAAAGGAGCGGGTTGTGAAATATGGCACTGGAAACGGAAAGTGTTCAATCGGCCGGAGCCGCAACGGAGGCGCTGTCCACCGCTGGTTCCGGGGAGGCGGGCGGCAAAAAGAAAGGTTAGATTTTATTTTTTTCAGCCAACCGTGGGAGAGCATGCGAGTTTTGCAATCTTCTAACCCTCCCTGCGCCGTCTCGGGGCACACATTGTGCAAAGATGATGCAATTGACGGTCGAGCGTGTAATCCTCCGGCAGGAGACACAGCACGCTGTGTGATAGTCGATATACATATCCTGCAGCGGGAGCGGATTCTTATCGATGTGCCGGTATCGGCGACGGTAAAACCCCGATCGGACCGCGTGGTGGCACGACGAAAAAACCTTCTGCGCTCGCACCGCCCGTAGTCATATAATCAGTTACGTAATTACGACCATTTGACGGATGCTTGCCGATGGGTTCGCCGTGCATGGATGGGTTGGCCGTAAGATCGGTTGCTTTGTTTGTCGTTAGAACGTTGCGTTCGATTGGTTCGAAAGTTTCTGCCAGATTGAACGGGAATAATTTGTTCGAAAAACACATGTAAAAATTGCTTTTTTGTTATTACATTTTATTACATGATGATATGGGTGCATTACTTCGAGCTGGACACATACTGTGGTTTATTTGTCGACTGCATTTTTTGGGGCACCTGAGAATCAAACTTAGTGTAAAAAGCGATTGTTTGTATTTTTCATAATTCAAGAGTTTTTTGTTTTGTAAGCGTGAAATTTTAATTAATTTAAGATGTAATAGAACCGTGGTAAAATAAGTTACAAAACATAGTTCCATTCCAACGCCTATGTTTGGGGTCTTTTCATTAGCCTTAACGCAGACCTAGGAAACGGCACGGCCTACTTATTTAATAAATATTTTATTTAAATTCAGCCAATTTTAAATATATTTTTTTATTTATTATAGTTGGGTAATTTATTAATTTAAATTCAATGTATTTAAACGCTTGGGACCAATCAAGCAAACTTTTATTGTGAAAACATTTTAAAGTAAATTTTAACAAAATTCCAACTCTTGCAAAGCGTTAAACGCACGTTTCGTGTAGCAGCCGATAAGAAAGATCCACCTTTGGTTGTGTATTTCCAGTGAAGAATGATAAAGTGTTTTCTTTAGTTGCCGTATCTGTTTGTCTGGCTGGTTGTTGGACCCTGCCAAGAAGCGCCCAACCTATTTTCGAAAGGCATGCAGATGAGCATCGCTTTGGTCTCTTTGGCCCGATAAGCACGTGTGCGCGAGAGAGAAGCGGCCCAGAAGCGGCCCCCGTCTTCCAGATTGACATGGTTCATGTGTGTGTGTGTGCGTCTCTCCCGTCGCTGCACCGTACCGAATAGATACGGTCACCGGGTTTATCTGTTTAGTCTCTTTTTCGCTCTGGCTTTGCTTAATAGATCGCGCCAGTCATTCCCGGAGTAGAGAGACCACACGACGAACGAACGGACAGACCCCCTAAAGAAGATGCGATGCGTACCTCGGGACAGCAACGGGGCACACACTGACTGGTGTGCGCCGAGCACTCCTTTTCTTATCTTTTGCCCGGTGATGATCCCATGGAAGAGCGAAGAAGAAGGGTACGTGCGTGTGCGTAAGTGAAGTGCGCGGGCTAGTCGAGAGATGCTTTCCGTGCAGGAACGAAATTGGACAACAATCTGTACGCGGTGGCAAAGAGGGAAGCGCGGCAAGGCGCACAGGAGGGCTGCGTGTGTGGCAACAGACTTAACTAGGACAGCTTCACACAACCGCACACCCAGGGCACGCTTGCTCACTATCGTTTCAGCTACCGGATTGTGTGTACAAGGCTCCGTCCAGGAAAAGAGTTTTGAAGTGGCCCTTCCCCCCTTCCCACCGCGCATGATGAACTGGTCGGCGCCCCCTATCAGCGCTCCCCGTTGATGATAGTTTACTCTTTGTCTGATTGATTGCGAATCGACGTTTCCCATTTAGCAACCACGGAAGGCACGGGTCTCTCCCTGTGGGCTAAACCTCGGAATGGGAAAGAAGAAAAGTAAAACAACCGCCCGACACAAAAGCAAGCAAGCACAAATATGCATCTTAAGACGGCGGCGGCGGCGGTGGCGAGAAGAGCGGCTTTATTTGAACTTGGCAACACGACATCCGCGTAAAAGTGCACACAAAACGCAGCAGGCGCTCGCTCGTCCGTCGTCACTCGATTGCGCGCGCGCGCTGCTGACGAACCAGACGAGAGAGAAGGAGAGAGAGAGAGAGAGAGAGAGCGAAGCCGCGGATGCGCATAGATCAGTGCCGGGCGAATGCACTTTGACTACCCGGGGGGATTGTGTTTCAGTTGCACATTTGCACATTTGGTGGACCGCTTCTGCCCACCGATATTGGACGCGTTCGTCTCTTGAACGCGCGGGAAACGTCCCGAGGAGTCTGCCTTTTTTGTTTGTTTCGTCACTCCGTTTGTCAAGCAAACGTCCGGAAGCACTCCCCACATGTGTGTGTGTGTGGTTTGCAAAGTAGCGAAGAAGATGATGATGGCAAGATGGGATATTTTCATCAGTCAGTCTCAATAAATGCTAGAAAATCGTTGCATTCGGTGGTTAATGGTATGGAAATCTTTTATTCCTAATAATCTTCAAGTGCGCTTTTGAATGGTGGACGTAAAATAAGCTGCAATTGCAGGTTATTATCACAAAGTTCTCATTCAAAGCTCAAACTGTAACTCAAAACCATTGACAAGCTGTCGTCCGTTCTCCTGTGCATAGATTCTAAATCTACTTTGACGGTGAGAAGCTCCATCTCCCCATCTCTCTTGTTGTCTATTTTAGGGTATAACGACGGTGCGCCACCGCCATGCGGTTGTGCTGGCGCGTTTTGTGCCCATTTGTGCGACGTCGCCGGTAAAAGAGTCGCCGTTTTGTCACTGCAACGTCTGCAAACGAACGGGAAATGGGAAGGGAAAAAAGGAACACGACACGACAGGAGAAACCAATCACCGCTCCACTAGGAATAGCCCGCCATGCCCGGCGGATGAATATGTTCAAAAATAAACAGTTCACTCACACTGTCGTTGTTGGGTTTGGGTGTGCTGTGCGCTGATTGCTACTGCCGCCGATGGGATTGATTTGAAATTCGAACACCCCGATCCCATCCCATATACATATTCCGCCATCGTCGTCACGTGGCAGAGGTATTCCCCGCAGAGCCGGAGAGAAGAGAGGCAGCCAGACACAATTTGGTCTGTGCTGGTCAGCCAAACAAAAAAAAGAAAAGGAATGGCCTAGCTTCTGTTCGTCATACCTTCGCTGTTTGTCTGACGAGTTCCGGTCTTCAGTTAGCACCTCCTCCGTCCGTTGTGTGCGCGTGTTTGTGTTTATGCATGTATCACGGTGCGATGCATATTGTGTTGGTCGAGTTTCTCTTCTGCCGACCTAATATTATCATACTTTTCTACTTCAACCATCTCGACATTTGTATGCTTCAAGGGGTTTATTGCGCTTGTTGCTGTGGGTTTGAGCTAAATTTTTAAGCAAATAGTTTCCCTTCCACGGATGCATGTTGCAGCGATTAGGAACAGTCGTTCAAAAAAGCGCCATTTTAAAATTGAAATATAGAGTAGCGATGGGTAAAGTTGGCAAACATTCGGACTCCGAGCCCACACCGGTAATTTCGTAACCGACTCCTGAAGTTATGCTGGGTGGACCCATTTTCCGGAGTAGTTCGTCGGGAATCTCCCGGAATCGTCCGGAGTCGTTCAGAGTCGTCCAGAGTCGTCCAGAGTCGTCTAGAGTCGTCCAGAGTTGTCTAGAGTCCATCGGAACAACTCCGAACGATTCCGGTTGACGCTGGACGACTCTAGACGACTATGGACGACTCTGGACAACTCTGGACGACTCTGGACGACTCTGGGCGACTCCGAACGACTCTTGACGACTCTGGACGACTCCGAACGACTTCGGACGACTCCGTACGACTCCGGGCGACTCAGGACGACTCTAGACGACTCTGGACGACTCTGGACGACTCTGGACGACTCCGAACGACTCTTGACGAATCTGGACGACTTCGGACGACTCCGTACGACTCCGGACGACTCTGGACGACTCTGGACGACTCTGGACGACTCTGGGCAACTCTGAATGACCCTGGACGACTCTGGACGACTCCGGGCGACTCTGGACGACTCTAGACGACTCTAGGCGACTTTGGACGATTCTGGACGACTCTGGACGACTCTGAACGACTCTGGACGACTCTGGACGACTCCGAACGACTTCGGACGACTCCGAACGACTTCGGACGACTCCGTACGACTCCGGACAACTCTGCACGACTCTGGACGACTCTGGACGACTCTGGACGACTTCGGACGACTCTGGACTGCTCTGGACGACTTCGGACGACTCTGGACGACTCTGGACGACTTTGGATAACTCTGGATGACTTCAGACGACTCCGACTCTGCTCAGATCCGCAGTCGGATTTTGCTGCAGTCGGATTTTGCCGCAGTCGGAATCGGACTAGTAATAGCCGGAAATCGCTCCAAAGAGCACACCACTAATATTGAGTTCGTATCGAATCGCATCTCTCTGAAGATTCGATTGGAATTGTGGCCGACAGAAGAATGATCTCAAATTCGTTTCATATTATCGA